>NC_135235.1:22688065-22994850 GCF_051348905.1 Ranitomeya variabilis
CCTTAACGATACACAAATGATGTATTTGTCTTGACTATAGATTCTTATACTTGGGGTCACTATTTAGTAAACTCCAATATTTTCGAATAGTATGTTTAATCACCCAAGAATGTGTATCATAAGTAGAAATATATAATGGAGATTAATTTTAATCCTTGCCAGTCTTGCCGTAGAACCAGATCTCTCACCTATTTCTTTTCCAAGGAGTAAAATATCCTTTCTTTGGGGTATCCTCTTTTTACAAACTTTTTGTTATTTTTTTTCCACATTTCGACTATACTCACCATCATCAATGCACATTACCATCATTATCAGGCAGAACAGCTCATCATTGTGCATTTTTAAGGGGAACCTGTCATCTTCCCAATCCCTCCTAAACCGGCACCAACACTTTACATAAACCTATTCCAGGATTAGATCAGATTCCTTTTTATTTCTATTCATGTTAAATCAAGTTATAATTAGAGTTGAGTGAATTTTTCAAAATTCGGTTCCGATTACGATTATTGGTTTTGCAATATTTGCCGAACGTAGCAGAACATCATTGGAGTCAATGGGAGTAGAAATTACCGAATGTGTTCAGAACCGAGCTTAAAACATAAATTTGGCAAGAATAGGGTAGCAATATGGCACGAATATGGCAAATTCATATTCGGAGACCGAATCCGAACATAGTTGCTCAATTCTAGTTACAAGCGAGCCATACAAATTAGCTAGGACTGAACAGGCCGGGCATTGATTTCTCAGACCAGTCCTTCCTCGGGAGAGCCGCAGTGCTATGAAAAACAGTGAAGGGGACTCGGGTCTTAATCAGAGCCGCGACTTCCAGAATCAGCGGAGGTACCAGAAGTCAGATCTCCCCTCATGGCAAGTTCTAGGGATACGCCATCCCTTTACAAGATTCTTCCTCTTTAAGGCTATGTGCACACGTCAGGATTTCTTGCAGAAATTTCCTGAACAAAACCGGACATTTTCTGCAAGAAATCCGCATGCGTTTTTTTTCGCGTGTTTTTCTCTTTTTTTGTGTGTTTTTTTTCCGGAGCTTCCCAATGCATTAAATAGCGGCAAAAATGCAAAAAATCCGCAAAATTAATGAACATTCTGCGTTTTTTCCCACGATGCGTTTCTATCGCGGAAAAAAAAACGCATTATGCGCACAAAAATTGCAGAATGATGGGATGCTTATGTATGCGTTTTTCAAGCAGTTTTTTCTGCGGAAAACGGCTGAAAAAATTGCGAAAAAAACCGCGAAAAATCCTGAATGTGTGCACATAGCCTAAATATTTCCCCTTCTTATCTTCAGTAGTTGTATTTTTAAACAAGGAATTTTGTATAATTTTACATCAGCTCATCTTCTTTTCCCCTTCAGATTTCGACACTATCAGATTCTCTGTGCTGATATTTTCTATATAATTGTCCTGATAGACTCATCAAAGATGGATAGGAACAGAAACAAGATGGCAGAGAGTATACTAAATCTCACCCTAGAGATCCTCCTCTGTCTTACAGGAGAGGTGAGAGATTCTGGTGACCTCACATTACATTATCCATGGTAATAAGTTAACAGATGATCTGACCGGAGAGATGTGTGAAGTAAGAATTATTAATGTGTTTCTCCATACACAGGATTACACGGTGGTGAAGAAGACCTCTAGTGATCGCTATCAGGCCCCTATGTCTGACGGACGGAGAGGAACCCTGAACCCAACCCTGTGGTCTCCACCGCACCCCTGGATACATGAGGACATCAGTGACCAGAAGATCCTAGAACTCGCCTACAAGATGATTGAGCTGCTGACTGGAGAGGTGACACTGCTGGGAATGCTGGGACATTATACACTATAAAGGGATCGGGGGGATGACGGTATCATTGTATGTGTCAGGTTCCTTTAAGGTGTCAGGACGTCACCGTCTACTTCTCCATGGAGGAGTGGGAGTATATAGAAGGACACAAGGATCGGTACAAGGACGTCATGATGGAGGACCACCAGCCCCGCACATCACCAGGTAACATGACTAAATACACACATCTGTTAAAGGGGTTGGCTGCTTTAGGAAAATCTTAACCCCTTACTGACATCGGACGGGATAGTACGTCCGATGTCAGCTCCCCTGCTTTGATGCAGGGCTCCGGCGGTGAGCCCGCATCAAAGCCGGGACATGTCAGCTGTTTTGAAGAGCTGACATGTGCCCGCAATAGCGGCCGGTGAAATCGCGATTCACCCGCCGCTATTAACTAGTTAAATGCCGCTGTCAAACGCAGACAGCGGCATTTAACTACTGCATCCGGCCGGGCGGCCGGAAATGACGGCATCGCCGACCCCCGTCACATGATCGGAGGTCGGCGATGCTTCTCCATTGTAACCATAGAGGTCCTTGAGACTTCTATGGTTACTGATCCCCGGCAGCTGTGAGCGCCACCCTGTGGTCGGCGCTCACAGCACACCTGATTTTCTACTACATAGCAGCGAACAGCAGATCGCTGCTATGTAGCAGAGCCGATCGAGTGGTGCCTGCTTCTAGCCTCCCATGGAGGCTATTGAAGCATGGCAAAAGTAAAAAAAAAATGTGAAAAAAATAAAAAAAAATATAAAAGTTTAAATCACCCCCCTTTCGCCCCAATCAAAATAAATCAATTAAAAAAAAATCAAACCTACACATATTTGGTATTGCCACATTCAGAATCACCCGATCTATCAATAAAAAAAAGCATTAACCTGATCGCTAAACGGCGTAACGAGAAAAAAAATCGAAACGCCAGAATTACTTTTTTTGGTCGCCACGACATTGCATTAAAATGCAATAACGGGCGATCAAAAGAACGTAACTGCACCAAATTGGAATCATTAAAAATGCCAGCTCGGCACGCAAAAAATAAGCCCCTAACCGACCCCAGATCATGAAAAATGGAGACGCTACGAGTATCGGAAAATGGCACAATTTTTTTTTTTTTGTTAGCACAGTTTGGAATTTTTTTTCACCACTTAGGTAAAAAATAACCTAGTCATGTTAGGTGTCTATGAACTCGTAATGACCTGGAGAATCATAATGGCAGGTCAGTTTTAGTAGTTAGTGAACCTAGCAAAAAAGCCAAGCAAAAAACAAGTGTGGGATTGCACTTTTTTTTGCAATTTCACCGCACTTGGAATTTTTTTCCCATTTTCTAGTACACGACATGGTAAAACCAATGATGTCGTTCAAAATTACAACTCGTCCTGCAAAAAATAGGCCCTCATATGGCCAAATTGACGGAAAAATAAAAAAGTTATGGCTCTGGGAAGGAGGGGAGTGAAAAACGAACACGAAAAATCCCACGGTCATAAAGGGGTTAAATGCTTTGTTCAGCCACTGAAAAATCTGAAAAAAAAATATTACAGGAAATCTGTGAATAAGATCAATCCCCCGAAGCAAACATACATAGGCATCCAGTTCTTAGAAATGTAAATCCATCTACACCCTTTATATCTTCTATCTGATGCTGCATTCCCGAATAATGTTTTCATTCATTTGCAAATGAGGTGTTAAGTGCTCTGGGCATGACTGAGCACTTACTGAGCTTGTTTCCCTACCCAACACCGCCTTCTTTAACTTGATTGATAGCTCACTGTTAGATTTCCTTGCCTGGACCCTGATGTCACACAGTCAGTGAGCTATCAGTCTCGGATGTTCTGAGGAAGTCAGAGAGCAGTACGCCATTAGCGACCGCCGATTGGTTGTTTGCAAAGCTCAAGAGACATAAGAATGTGACGTAAGCCCCATGAGACCTTGAGCGGACATCGCTAGAACCAGGGCCGGCTCCAGGTTTTTGTGGGCCTCCCCCTTTAACACATACCAGGATTCATGATGCACAGATATGGAGGGGAAATATAGGTATACAACACAGGGCCCAGCCTGCCCCCTCATCCTTCACATTTGCAGACATGCACTATACAGTACGCAAAAATGCCCATACAATACGCAGACATGCCCATCGAATATGCAGACATGCCCATACAATACGGAGACATACATTCAGTAAGCAGGCATGCCCATACAATACGCAGACATTCACACATCCAATATGCAAACATGCCCATCGAATATGCAGACATGCCCATACAATACGGAGACATACATACATACATACAGTAAGCAGGCATTCCCATACAATATGCAGACATGCACACATACAATACGCAGCCATGCACACATGCAATACGCAGACATGCACACATGCAATACGCAGACATGCACACATACAATACGCAGACATGCACACATACAATACGCAGACATGCACACATGCAATGCGCAGACATGCACACATGCAATACGCAGACATGCACACATACAATACGCAGACATGGACACATACAATACGCAGACATGAACACATACAATACGCAGACATGCACACATGCAATACGCAGACATGCACACATACAATACGCAGACATGCACACATGCAATGCGCAGACATGCACACATACAATACGCAGACATGCACACATACAATACGCAGACATGGACACATACAATACACAGACATGCACACATACAATACGCAGACATGCACACATACAATATGCAGACATGGACACATACAATACGCAGACATGCACACATACAATACGCAGACATGGACACATACAATACGCAGACATGCACACATACAATACGCAGACATGCACACATACAATAAGCAGACATGGACACATACTATACGCAGACATGCACACATACAATAAGCAGACATGGACACATACCATACGCAGACATGCCCATCAAATACGCAGACATGCACACATGCAATACGCAGACATGCACACATGCAATACGCAGACATGCACACATGCAATACACAGACATGCACACATGCAATACGCAGACATGGACACATATATTACGCAGACATGCACACATACAATACGCAGACATGCACACATGCAGTACGCAGACATGCACACATACAATACGCAGACATGCACACATACAATACGCAGACATGGACACATACAATAAGCAGACATGCACACATACAATACGCACACATGCAGACATACAAAATGCAGAAATGGACACATACAATACGCAGATATGGTCACATACAATACGCAGACATGCACACATACAATACGCAGACATGCACACATGCAATACGCAGACATGCACACATACAATACGCAGGCATGCACACATACAATACGCAGACATGCACACATACAATAAGCAGACATGGACACATACTATACGCAGACATGCACACATACAATAAGCAGACATGGACACATACCATACGCAGACATGCCCATCGAATACGCAGACATGCACACATGCAATACGCAGACATGCACACATGCAATACGCAGACATGCACACATGCAATACACAGACATGCACACATGCAATACGCAGACATGGACACATATATTACGCAGACATGCACACATACAATACGCAGACATGCACACATGCAGTACGCAGACATGCACACATACAATACGCAGACATGCACACATACAATACGCAGACATGGACACATACAATAAGCAGACATGCACACATACAATACGCACACATGCAGACATACAAAATGCAGAAATGGACACATACAATACGCAGATATGGTCACATACAATACGCAGACATGCACACATACAATACGCAGACATGCACACATGCAATACGCAGACATGCACACATACAATACGCAGGCATGCACACATACAATACGCAGACATGCACACATACAATACGCAGACATGGACACATACAATACGCAGACATGCACACATACAATACGCAGGCATGCACACATACAATACGCAGGCATGCACACATACAATACGCAGACATGGACACATGCAATACGCAGACATGCACACATACAATACGGAGACATGCCCATCGAATATGCAGACATGCACACATGCAATACGCAGACATGCACACATGCAATACGCAGACATGCACACATACAATACGGAGACATGCCCATCGAATATGCAGACATGGACACATACAATACGCAGACATGCACACATGCAATACGCAGACATGCACACATACAATACGCAGACATGCACACATGCAATACGCAGACATGCACACATACAATACGCACACATGCACACATACAATACGCAGACATGCACACATACAATATGCAGACATGCACACGTACAATACGCAGACATGCACACATACAATATGCAGACATGGACACATACAATACGCAGACATGCACACATACAATAAGCAGACATGGACACATACCATACGCAGACATGCCCATCGAATACGCAGACATGCACACATGCAATACGCAGACATGCACACATGCAATACACAGACATGCACACATGCAATACGGAGACATGCCCATCGAATATGCAGACATGCACACATGCAATACGCAGACATGGACACATATATTACGCAGACATGCACACATACAATATGCAGACATGCAGTACACAGACATGCACACATACAATACGCAGACATGCACACATACAATACGCAGACATGCACACATACAATGCGCCGACATGCACACATACAATACGCAGACATGCACACATACAATATGCAGACATGCACACATACAATACGCAGACATGCACACATAAATACGGAGACATGCCCATCGAATATGCAGACATGCACACATACAATAAGCAGACATGCACACATACAATACGCAGACATGCACACATACAATACGCAGACATGCACACATACAATACGCCGACATGAACACATACAATACGCAGACATGCACACATACAATATGCAGACATGCACACATACAATATGCAGACATGCACACATACAATACGCAGACATGCACACATACAATATGCAGACATGCACACATACAATATGCAGACATGCACACATACAATGCGCAAACATGCACACATACAATACGCACACATGCACACATACAATATGCAGACATGCACACATACAATACGCAGACATGCACACATACAATATGCAGACATGCACACATACAATACGCAGACATGCACACATACAATGCGCAAACATGCACACATACAATACGCACACATGCACACATACAATATGCAGACATGGACACATACAATGCGCAGACATGGACACATACAATACGCAGACATGCACACATACAATACGCAGACATGCACACATACAATACGCAGAAAATGGACACATACAATGCGCAGACATGCACACATACAATACGCAGACATGCACACATACAATACGCAGACATGCACACATACAATATGCAGACATGGACACATACAATACGCAGACATGCACACATACAATACGCACACATGCACACATACAATACGCAGACATGCACACATACAATACGCAGACATGCACACATACAATACGCAGACATGCACACATACAATACGCAGACATGGACACATACAATACGCAGACATGGACACATATATTACGCAGACATGGACACATACAATACGCAGACATGGACACATACAATACGCAGACATGGACACATATATTACGCAGACATGGACACATACAATACGCAGACATGGACACATACAATACGCAGACATGGACACATACAATACGCAGACATGCACACATACAATACGCAGACATGCACACATACAATACGCAGACATGCACACATACAATACGCAGACATGGACACATACAATACGCAGACATGGACACATATATTATGCAGACATGCACACATACAATATGCAGACATGCACACATACAATACACAGACATGCACACATACAATACGCAGACATGCACACATACAATACGGAGACATGCACACATGCAATACGCAGACATGCACACATACAATACGCAGACATGCACACGTACAATACGCAGACATGCACACATACAATACGCAGACTTGCACACATACAATACGCAGACATGGACACATACAATACGCACACATGCACACATACAATACGCACACATGCACACATACAATACGCAGACATGCACACATACAATACGCACACATGCACACATACAATACGCAGACATGCACACATACAATACGCAGACATGCACACATACAATACGCACACATGCACACATACAATACGCAGACATGCACACATACAATACGCAGACATGCACACATACAATACGCAGACATGCACACATACAATACGCAGACATGCACACATACAATACGCAGACATGCACACGTACAATACGCAGACATGCACACATACAATACGCAGACTTGCACACATACAATACGCAGACATGGACACATACAATACGCACACATGCACACATACAATACGCACACATGCACACATACAATACGCAGACATGCACACGTACAATACGCAGACATGCACACGTACAATACGCAGACATGCACACGTACAATACGCAGACATGCACACATACAATACGCAGACATGCACACATACAATACGCACACATGCACACATGCAATACGCAGACATGCACACATACAATACGCAGACATGCACACATACAATACGCAGACATGGACACATACAATACGCAGACATGGACACATATATTACGCAGACATGGACACATACAATACGCAGACATGGACACATACAATACGCAGACATGGACACATACAATACGCAGACATGCACACATACAATACGCAGACATGCACACATACAATACGCAGACATGGACACATATATTATGCAGACATGGACACATACAATACGCAGACATGGACACATACAATACGCAGACATGCACACATACAATATGCAGACATGCACACGTACAATATGCAGACATGGACACATACAATACGCAGACATGCACACATACAATATGCAGACATGGACACATACAATATGCAGACATGGACACATACAATACGCAGACATAGACATATATATTACGCAGACATGGACACATACAATACGCAGACATGCACACGTACAATATGCAGACATGGACACATACAATACGCAGACATGGACACATATATTACGCAGACATGCACACATACAATACGCAGACATGCATACATACTATACACATATACAGACACATAAGAAATATTTTTAATATGATAAAGCCGGCAACAATCCTTGCTATCCTCCCCCCGGCTCGTCTCCTGCCCATCTTCTCTGGTATGTGGCTGTGACGGGCACGCTGCTTGATGGAACTTTGCTTTGACATGGCCGCGGTGCACACAGAGCACTGTTCAGCTGTGTCTGCTAATAGTGACATGGCCTTTAATTTTGCTTGTGTGTCTTGCTAGGCGCATCATCACTAGTAGCCACAGCCGCACAGTGCACTGAGCTCGGCCATGTCTGTTAAAGTGACAGCCATCAAGCAGCGCCGGCGGCCCTACACAGCTACTGGGGAGCTGCCCAGCCCCAGGCAATGAATGGGCTCCCCCGTTTGTCCATGACCCCGGCACTTGCCCAGGTGTGCCGAGTGGTGACGCCAGCCCTGGCTAGAACAGCACTGGAATAAGAAGTCACTATCAACCTCATAAATTTCTTGTACAGGTCCTTCTCAAAAAATTAGCATATAGTGTTACATTTCATTATTTACCATAATGTAATGATTACAATTAAACTTTCATATATTATAGATTCATTATCCACCAACTGAAATTTGTCAGGTCTTTTATTGTTTTAATACTGATGATTTTGGCATACAACTCCTGATAACCCAAAAAACCTGTCTCAATAAATTAGCATATTTCACCCGTCCAATCAAATAAAAGTGTTTTTTAATAACAAACAAAAAAACCATCAAATAATAATGTTCAGTTATGCACTCAATACTTGGTCGGGAATCCTTTGGCAGAAATGACTGCTTCAATGCGGCGTGGCATGGAGGCAATCAGCCTGTGACACTGCTGAGATGTTATGGAGGCCCAGGATGCTTCAATAGCGGCCTTAAGCTCATCCAAAGTGTTGGGTCTTGCGTCTCTCAACTTTCTCTTCACAATATCCCACAGATTCTCTATGGGGTTCAGGTCAGGAGAGTTGGCAGGCCAATTGAGCACAGTAATACCATGGTCAGTAAACCATTTACCAGTGGTTTTGGCACTGTGAGCAGGTGCCAGGTCGTGCTGAAAAATGAAATCTTCATCTCCATAAAGCATTTCAGCCGATGGAAGCATGAAGTGCTCCAAAATCTCCTGATAGCTAGCTGCATTGACCCTGCCCTTGATGAAACACAGTGGACCAACACCAGCAGCTGACATGGCACCCCACACCATCACTGACTGTGGGTACTTGACACTGGACTTCAGGCATTTTGGCATTTCCTTCTCCCCAGTCTTCCTCCAGACTCTGGCACCTTGATTTCCGAATGACATGCAAAATTTGCTTTCATCAGAAAAAAGTACTTGGGACCACTTAGCAACAGTCCAGTGCTGCTTCTCTGTAGCCCATTTCCTGCACACGCCTGTGCACGGTGGCTCTGGATGTTTCCACACCAGACTCAGTCCACTGCTTCCTCAGGTTCCCCAAGGTCTGGAATCGGTCCTTCTCCACAATCTTCCTCAGGGTCCGGTCACCTCTTCTCGTTGTACAGCGTTTTCTGCCACATTGTTTCTTTCCAACAGACTTACCATTGAGGTGCCTTGATACAGCACTCTGGGAACAGCCTATTTGTTGAGAAATGTCTTTCTGGGTCTTACCCTCTTGCTTGAGGGTGTCAATGATGGCCTTCTTGACATCTGTCAGGTCGCTAGTCTTACCCATGATGGGGGTTTTGAGTAATGAACCAGGCAGGGAGTTTTTAAAAGCCTCAGGTATCTTTTGCATGTGTTTAGAGTTAATTAGTTGATTCAGAAGATTAGGGTAATAGGTCATTTAGAGAACCTTTTCTTGATATGCTAATTTATTGAGACAGGTTTTTTGGGTTATCAGGAGTTGTATGCCAAAATCATCAGTATTAAAACAATAAAAGACCTGACAAATTTCAGTTGGTGGATAATGAATCTATAATATATGAAAGTTTAATTGTAATCATTACATTATGGTAAATAATGAAATTTAACACTATATGCTAATTTGTTGAGAAGGACCTGTATATATAAAAAAATAATTATTTATGTGTTTCTGACAGTAAGAACCAGTAAGCGGACGACGCCGGAGAGACATCCCCGACCTCAGGACTGTTCACAGGATCATCAGGTAGGTGGAGAGAAGGTTGTGGGACTCTGATGTGTAGGAGGCTGCGCAGGTCTTGTGTTCTGCCAGTCCAGCATTATTATATGATTTATATATATAGCGGAAAAGGCAGCTGATTGCAGACATCACATGTTTGGATTCAGGGCCGGGACAATGTATTTTGATTCACCAAATAATACCCTCAAAAGTAAAAAAAAAAAAAAAAAAGTGATGTACTTTATGAGTGAGATTCAACAGAGAATGCGTTTTCAAAATTAGATTCCTGTTCTGATGGTGGTTCTGATGATGTATTCCTGTACTGATGGTGATTCTGGTGCCATATTCCTGTACTGATGATGGTTCTGGGGCCATGGATCACGTTCTGATGATGGTTCTTTTGTTGTATTCCTGTTCTGATGGTGTTCTGATGATGTATTCATGTAGTGATGATGGTTCTGGTGCTGTATTCCTGTACTGATGGTGATTCTGGTGCCATATTCCTGTACTGATGATGGTTCTGGGGCCATGGATCACGTTCTGATGATGGTTCTTTTGTTGTATTCCTGTTCTGATGGTGTTCTGATGATGTATTCATGTAATGATGATGGTTCTGGTGCTGTATTCCTGTACTGATGGTGATTCTGGTGCCATATTCCTGTACTGATGATGGTTCTGGTGCTTTATTCATCACCATAACTATCATCACTACCTGAATACAAAACCAAAATCATCATCAGTACATAAATAGAACACCAGAGTTATCGATACAGCACCAGAACTGTAATCAATAAATAGGTCACTAGAACCATCATCAGTACGTAAATATGGCACCATACAGTTGTGCTCAAAATTTTACACACCCCGGCAGAATTTTTGCTTTCTTGGCCTTTTTTCAGAGAATATGAATGATAACACCAAAACTTTTTGTCCACTCATGGTTGGTGGTTGGGTGAAGCCATTTATTGTTAAACTACTGTGTTTTCTGTTTTTAAATCATAATGACAACCCAAAACATTCAAATGACCCTGATCAAAAGTTCACATACCCCATTTCTTAATACCGTGTATTGCCCTGAGGAGGTGGTGATGGCGCCCTCAGTCGAGGGGTTCCAGAGAGGCCTGGATGTCTTCCTGGAGCGTAACCATATTGTTTCTTACAGTTATGTTCTTTAGAAGGATGTAGATCTGGGGATTTATTCTGACGGAATATCGGCTGAACTGGATGGACAAATGGTTTTTTTTCGGCCTTACTAACTATGTTACTATGTAAAATAATATAAAATAAATAAGAAAAAACGTAATCACCTATTCCCAGCTATCTGTCCAGCGCAGCTCCATTTCCTCTTATTCTATAAAGTACAGTAGTGGGCACTGGATGGCGTGATGACATCACTGCATTGTGCCATCTGACGTCCCCTGCGTGCACCGTCTTGGTTAATGCGTTCCGCTGGAGTTTTCGGCGGAGCAGGAGGCTGATTACAGCTCCTCTGTTCCTGTGCCAGCAGTGTGGCTCACAGCAATTGTATTCATGTCTAAGAGATGCGAATACGATTGAGTGCAGGGAGGAAGTGATAGCCGGGAAGCCAGCAGAGGGGGAGCGGTGTCAGAGACCGACACTGCTCCCCTGTGTGCCTGCATCCCAACTGTCGCTGTGCTGAATGCCTGTGGCCAGAGGAAGATGCTGAGTGGCCGCAGGCATTCTGCAATGTCATTTTTTTTCCTGGATAGTGTTTCCTCCTCGGGGAGGTAGCGCTCTAGGCAGATGCCTACCCTGCCTATCCCTTGTCCAGGCCCTGTCTGGATCTCACACTTTTCTGACTATAAAATAGGTTGGGATAAAGGACCTACTAGTTTAATTTATACAGGAGACCTACAGATATTTGCAGTCGTGTAATTGTAGGTCATCCTGCTAATTAGTTATATTTTCTGGTCATCTAAATCATTTGTGACGTTTCCAAGTTTCTGGCAACTTTTACAATGTTTATTTCTCACTTTTTGAACCAGGCTGAAGTTCAGAACCATACTACAGATATTAAAATAAAAGAAAAGACTTATGTGAGGAGTGATGATCCGAGTGAAAAGGAGATTCCAACAGATAACAGATCGGGTGAGTGATCGCCACTGAATGCAGATTACAGTCACATGTTCATCGTATCCACCGGATGCAACAATTTTATGCTGCGTTTTAAAAAGCAGATATTTATTTCAAAATAAAACTACATAATTTATTATATAGTCTGTAAGCCTGATGATACTGATGTACTTCTTAATTATAAAAAACTATTTCAGAATGGCTGTATAATCCGGATATTAATTATATTAAATTGAGCTTTTAAATTGAGTACTTGTAAAATGATCATCAGAAAATCAGAATTGAAAACTTTCATATAGGAGTATGCATCCACTCTGACATGGGTTTTCACAGTAAGTACACCAGCCTCAGCAGGTCAAACAAATTTATTTCCCAGTATATGCAGGTTGTATTTTGAAATCTGGGGACAATTCTGCTTTAAAGGGAAGTTACAGTATTTTAGAATGTTGCCAATTGAATGAAAACCATGATGTTATAAAACTTGTTAATAATGTTCTAAAATGCCTTTGTTTAACCCCATCAGGACAAGGCCAGTATTTGATTTTGAGCTTTTTCCTCATTTCCTTTAAAAGCCCCACCATTTTTATTTTTCGTTCAACTTAGATCTTTTTTTTTGCAAAATGATTTGTAGTTTTTACCATATAATGTACTGAAAAAAGGGAAAAATATTGCAAATAGGGTGAGATGGTGAAGAAAACACAATTTCAGCATTGTTTTTTGGGTTTCATATTTAACGGTGTTCATTCTGCGGTAAAAATGTGATTCTTAAGGTCAAAAAATGGATAAAAAAATTGGAAATTTGTAAAAAAAAAAAAACAAACCAAAAAAACAACTATTTGGTTTGTGTTGCAATTTTCTCAGATTTTTTATTTTTTCATTCATGAAGCTCTGTAAGGGTTTGTCTTTTGTACGTCAAGATCTAATTTTTATGGATACAATTTTGAGGCACAAATGAGGTTGAGATGACTTTTTATTGCAGTACAATGACAGAAATGATTATTTCTGCTTCTGATTTTTTTTTCTCTAATGGGGTTTACTATTTGGGTTATTTAACTCCTTCGTGACAGAGCCAATTTGGTACTTAATGACCAAGCCAATTTAAACAATTCTGACCCCTGTCACTTTATGAGGTTATAGCTCTGGAACGCTTCAATGTATCCCACTGATTCTGAGAAATTTTTTTCGTGACACATTGTACTTCATGTTAGTGGTAAAATTTCTTCGATATAACTTGTGTTTATTTATGAAAAAAATGGAAATTTGGCAAAAATTTTGAAAATGTTGCACTTTTCAAACTTTTAATTTTTATACCCTTAAATCAGAGAGCGGTGTCACACAAGATAGTTGATAAATACGATTTCCCGCATGTCAACATTACATCAGCACAATTTTGGAAGCATAATTGTTTTTTGTTAGGACGTTATAACGGCTAAAAGTTGACGAGCGATTTCTCATTTTTCCAACAAAATTTACAAAACTATTTTTTTAGGGACCACCTTACATTTGAAGTGAGTTTGGAGGGTCAATATAAAAGAAAATACCCCAAAGTGACACCATTCTAAAAACTGCACCCCTCAAGCTGCGCAAAACCACATTCAAGAAGTTTAATAACCCTTCAGCTGCTTCACGAGAACTAAAGCATTGCGGAAGGAAAAAATGAAGATTTTACTTTTTTCACAAAAACATTTACTTTGGAATCAATTTTTTTTATTTTCACAAGGGTATCAGATAATAATAATAATAATAATCTTTATTTATATAGCGCCAACATATTCCGCAGCGCTTTACAGTTTAACAGTTTCAAACACAACAGTCATAGGTAACAACGTTAACAATACAGTAATAAAGCAAAATAAGCCGCCCCTGCTCGTGAGAGCTTACAATCTACAATGAGGTGGGGAGATACAAAGCACAGGTGTGTATTTACAATGATGTATTTACAATGATGGTCCAGCCATCTTCAGGGGGTGTGGGGTGGATGGAGATAGTGAATGGGCTACACACACACACAAACATAAAATGACTGATTAGGGAACGTGATAGGCCGCTCTGAACAAATGAGTTTTGAGCGAGCGCCTAAAACTATGCAAGTTGTGGATGGTCCTAATATCTTGGGGTAGAGCATTCCAGAGGATTGGCGCAGCACGGGAGAAGTCTTGGAGTCGGGATTGGGAGGTACGGATTAGTGCAGAGGTTAGTCGAAAGTCGTTTGCAGAGCGTAGTGGTCGGCTAGGCCGATAGACAGAAATGAGGGAGGAGATGTAAGGGGGTGCCGCACTGTGGAGAGCTTTGTGGGTGAGAACAAGTACTTTGAATTGTATCCTGTAATGAATGGGCAGCCAGTGTAATGACTGGCGAAGAGCGGACACGTCCGAGTAACGGTTAGCCAGATGGACGACCTTAGCTGCCGCATTAAGGATAGACTGGAGAGGGGAAAGTCGCGTGAGGGGGAGGCCAATTAATAGAGCATTGCAGTAGTCCAGTGCCTGCTGCCAGGGTGTTATTATGGTGCCATCTACGGAGAGGGAAATGTCAGATTTAAGGAGGTTAGTAGAAGGCGGGAGCAGAAGAAGTTCAGTTTTGGAGAGGTTGAGTTTCAGATAGAGAGCGGACATGATGTCAGAGACTGCGGACAGACAGTCAGTGGCGTTCTGTAGTACAGCGGGGGTAAGGTCAGGGGATGACGTGTATAGTTGTGTGTCATCAGCGTAAAGATGGTACTGAAAGCCAAATCTGCTGATGGTCTGTCCAATTAGGGCTGTGTAGAGGGAGAAGAGAAGGGGGCCAAGGACCGAGCCCTGAAGTACCCCAACAGTGAGAGGAAGAGGAGATGAAGTGGAGCCAGAGAACAGAACACTGAAGGAGCGATCAGAAAGATAGGAGGAGAACCAGGAGAGAGCAGTGTCCTTAATGCCTAGTGACTGGAGCCTAGAGAGTAGGAGAGGGTGGTCAACAGTGTCGAAAGCTGCAGAGAGGTCGAGGAGAATGAGCAGAGTGGTCACCATTACATTTTGCTGTCAGAAGGTCATTGGTCACCTTGATGAGTGCAGTTTCTGTCGAATGTAGGGGGTGGAAACTGGACTGTGAAGGGTCTAGGAGGGAATGAGTGGAGAGGTAACGGGTAAGGCGGGAGTAGACCAGGCGCTCCAGGAGTTTTGAGATGAAGGGGAGATTGGAGACCGGTCTGTAGTTGTTTGTGCATGATGGGTCAAGGGTGGGGTTTTTTTAGTAATGGAGTAATGATAGAGTGTTTGAAGGAGGAGGGGAAAATGCCAGAGGAGAGGGAGAGATTAAAGATTGTAGTTAGGTGAGTTGTGACGACTGGAGAGAGAGACTGGAGGAGGTGTGAGGGAATGGGGTCAGTGGTGCATGTAGTCAGACGAGAAGAAGAGAGGAGCTTGGAGACTTCTTCTGTGATGGGATCGAATGTGGAGAGTGAGCCAGGGGAGATGCAGGAAGGGATGGGAGTCATTGCACCTAGTGTCTGGGAGCGGATTTCCTGACGGATATTGTCTATTTTCTCTATAAAGTGGGAGGCCAGGTCATCAGCACAAATGTCTGTGATAGGGTCTTGAGCTTTTGGCCTGAGGAGGGAGTGAAAGGTGTTAAAAAGTTTCTTGGGGTTGTTGGATAGTGAGGAGATCAGGGTGGTGTAGTAGGTCTGTTTGGCGAGGTGAAGGGCAGAGTTATAGGTTCTTAACATTAATTTGAAGTGGATGAAGTCTTCTGGTGTGCGTGTTTTCCTCCATAAACGTTCAGCACACCTAGAGCATCGCTGGAGAAATCGGGTTTGTGATGTGAGCCAGGGCTGTTTCACTCTGTGTTTGGAGGTTCTGAGGGTGAGGGGAGCTACTTGGTCTAGGGTGCTTCTAAGAGTGACATTGTAGTGATGTACAGCCAGATCAGGACAGGAAAAAGAAGAGATTGGGGACAATGATGAGTGTAATGAGTCTGAAAGTGTATGAGGGTTAATGGCTTGTAGATTTCTGAATGTGTGATAGGTAGGAGAGTGCTGGGGTGGGCGAGGAATTGTGAGTGTGAAGGAGAGAATGTTGTGGTCAGAGAGGGGAAGCGGTGAGTTATCTAGGTAGGAGATTGAACAGAGCTGGACAAAGACCAGGTCCAGGGTGTTACCGTCTTTGTGTGTCTCAGAGGTTGAGAGCTGTGAGAGGCCTAGAGAAGTGGTTAGTGATAGAAGCTGGGATGCAGATGAGGAAGTGGGGCTGTTAATGGATCAGATGAAAATTAACCACAAAATTTATTGTTCAGTTTCTCCTGAGTACACCAATATCCTGTATGTGGGGGAAAGCTACTGTTTGGGCGCATGGCAGGGCTCAAAAGGAGTGAGCACTGTTTGAGTTTTTGAATGCAAAATTGATGGAATCAATCTTGGTGCCATGTCATGTTTGTAGACCCCCTTGATGTACCTAAACAGTGGACCCCCCCAATTCTAACTTCAACCCTAACCCCAACACACATACGGTCTATCACAGTGATCAAAATGAACCAATAGGAAAAATGTTCTATTGTTGTCAGATGCCGGCCAGCAGATCTCAGTGTGCGCACTATGCATGCACCCGCCATTTTCTTCCCTGAAGAATACGTTGGCGGCTGGGGGACAACACGGGGGATGCAGGAGGATCAATGGACACTGGAGGGGGGCTCGGGGGACCCCATTTCTCTCTGCTCTGATGTGCTAGATTACATCAGAGGAGAGAGAAATTAAATGGGAAATCTGACTTTTTTTGTTGCGGTCGCCGTTATTCTGTTAATAATGTCGATCGCAACACTGGGGTAAAAAAACGACCTGAATCATGTTCTCTGGGGTCTCACCTACCCCCGGTAGCCGATACCCTGGAGAAATTCTGACTCTGGTGGGCGCTATACACTTATTTCTCACTGCTGTTATAAAGCGGCGCTGAGGAATAAGTACCCTTAACTGCTGCTGTTAAAAGGTGTATCGGCGGTTAACGAGTTAATGTTATATCTTCATAGAACAGACTTTTATGGATGCAGTGGTACAAAATGTTTATTTGAAATTTCTTGATTTTTTTATTAAAATCAGAGGAAGGAGTGGTGACAAATTAAGGATTTGTATAATATAGCATGAAAATCATATTGCAAATTAATTATTGAATAATTAAAGAAGTTTTCCAGTAGAAAGAAGTTATCGCCTGTGCTTAGTGTAAATGATGTCACCAGCCATATTAATCATCTTATGATTGTCAGATTCAGAGCAGGTTGTAGGCTGAAAAGATCAATTTAGGCTACTTTCACACTAGCGTCGGGCTCGGCCCGTCGCGGTGCGTCGGGCCGAGGTTCCCGACGCTAGCGTTGTCTCCGCCGCACAACGGGGGCAGCGGATGCATTTTTCCAGCGCATCCGCTGCCCCATTGTGAGGTGCGGGGAAGTGCAGGGAGGTGGGGGCGGAGTTCCGGTCGGAAAAAGCAGACCGTCGGGAGCAAAAAACGTTACATGTAATGTTTTTTGCTCCCGACGGTCTGCCACAGCACGGCGCAACCGTCGCACGAAAAAAGCACTTTTGCAGGATGCGTTTTTTCGGCAAAACGACGCATTTGCAACGTAATGCAGTTAACGCTAGTGTGAAAGTAGCCTTATTGGCCTATTAGTAGCACCTTGATAAAAAGCATGGCAGGTAAGATATTTATTTAATACTAGATGGTGGCCCGATTCTAACGCATCGGGTATTCTAGAATATATATGTATGTATATAGCAGCCACATAGTATATAGCACAGTATATAGGAGCCATGTAGTATATAGCAGACAAATAGTATGTGGCCTGTGCTATATAGTATGTGGCTGCTATATACATACATACATATTGTAGAATACCCGATGCATTAATAAAGGCCAGGCAATATATAACACAGCCCAAACAGTACATAACACAGCCAACGTACTATATAACACAGGCCACGCAGTATATAGCAGCCACGTAGTATATAACACAGACGACGTAGTATATAACACAGGCCACGCAATATATAGCACAGCCCACGCAGTACAAAACACAGGCCACATAGTATGTAACACTGGCCACGTAGTATATAGCAGCCATGTAGTATATAACGCAGCCCACGTAGTATCTAACTGCCCACGCAGTATATAGCAGCCATGTAGTACATAGTACTGCCCACGTAGTATATAGCAGCCATGTAGTACTGTATATAGTACTGTCCACATAGTATATAGTAGCCATGTAGTACTGTATATAGTACTGTCCACGTAGTATATAGCAGCCATGTAGTATATAGTACTGCTCACGTAGTATATAGCAGCCATGTAGTATATAGTACTGCCCACGTAGTATATAGCAGCCATGTAGTATATAACTGGGTAATTTCGCAATGCATCTCTGGGACCGGAAGCTGGCGGAAGCCACTAGCGCATCGACGGACTACGGAGGGTGAGTATAGCAGGATTTTTTTTTATTATTATTTTTAACATTAGATTTTTTTAGTATTGACGCTGCATAGGCAATTAATTATATAGACTATTTAGTTAGATAATTTGCTTTACTTGGGAATTAAACACATATTGATTCAAAATAATGTTCTTTCCCCCTAATTTCCAAATGCAGCATTACAGGCTTTTTCTTTCAAAAGCAATATCCATTTTCTATTAAGCCTCGACAACTCTGCCCTTCGTAGGTGAAATATCTCATACAGTCTGTTGTCTTCACAATCAAACGTAGGAAAAGACATCGCTAAATGATCCAAAGCATTCTAGTCGGCTAGGAAAATAAATGAAAAATATTGGACAATAAAGGACAGTCTCAATTTTTTTTTCCCGTGATGGTATTTGACCCCGGCCAGATGAATCATCTTATCATTGTTAGATTCGGAGCAGTCTGGGAAAGGTTGTAGGTTGAAAGGATCAATTTATAAGCCTACTGATAGCATCCTGAAATAAGCATGGCAGGTCAAATATTTATTTTATATGATTTAGTTAGGCCATCCTTCTTAGCACGAAGGAAGGGTGGGAAGTTCTGAGGAGTTAATAGAGTTATAACATGATGCACAAATCTCTAGATATTTGAGGGAGGAAGAGGTCCAACCAAAGAGAAAGAAACCAGCTAGGGTTGACGTAATCAAATAGGGTAGGGAGCTATTAAGCTCTTACAATTTTTTTTTAATTTATTTTGAAATCAGAGTTATGAGGGATTGAAATATATGGGCAGCAGATAAAGAACAGGAGATCATCAGCATATATGGCAACCTTGCGAATTGTGTTTCTAACTAATTCCAGCTATATTAGGCAAAGTGTTGTAAAATAGCAACGCACTATTAACGTTTTGTTATTCAAAAATAATAAAATTAACTTTACTTTTTGGCAGATGACTGTACCAGAAGCTCAGAGAGACATATGACGTTGGAGTATAAGGTCAATATTCCAGATATCTTACAAGCTGCACATGAAGAACATGCCAATATCCCTGATACACCCTCATCTTCTAATTCATCACATACTGATAGACAAAATAAAATTCACAGATGGAGTACAAAACATCGAACATCTCCTACAAATGTGAAGCCATTTTCATGTTCAAAATGTGGAAAATGTTTTAGTCAGAAATCAAATCTTGTTATACACGAGAGAATTCACACGGGCGAGAAGCCATATTCATGTTCAGAATGTGAAAAATGTTTTAACCAGAAATCACATCTTGTTATACATCAGAGAATTCACACAGGTGAGAAGCCATATTCATGTTCAGAATGTGAAAAATGTTTTAACCAGAAATCAAATCTTGTTAATCATCAGAGAATTCACACGGGTGTGAAGCCATATTTATGTTCGGAATGTGGGAAATATTTTAAGCATAAATGGCATCTTGTTAATCATCAAAGAATTCACACAGGGGAGGAGCCGTATTCTTGCCGAGAATGTGGGAAACGTTTTAAAACTCAATCATGTCTTGTTATACATGAGAGAAGTCACACACGGGAGAAGCCATATGCATGTTCAGAATGTGGTAACTGTTTTAGAATTAAATTACATCTTGTAAGACATCAGAGAAGTCACACAGGTGAGAAGCCATATTCATGCCCAGAATGTGGGAGATGTTTTACAAGTCAATCAAGTCTTGATGTACATAAGAGACTTCACACCCAGGATAAGAAATTTCCATGTTTAGAATGTGGGAAATGCTTTAACTACAATTCACATCTTGTTATACATCAGAGAATTCACTCAGGGGAGAAGCCATATTCATGCCCAAAATGCGGGAAAGATTTTATCCAGAAGTCAGATCTTGATATACACCAGAGAATTCACACAGGTCAGAAGCCATATTCATGTTCACAATGTGGGAAATATTTCAGACAAAAACAACATCTCGCTAGTCACCAGACAATTCACACAGGTGAGAAGCCATATTCATGACCACAATGTAGGAAATGTTTTACTCGCAAGTCAAGTCTTCATGTACATCAAAAAATTGCATGTAGTTTAAGAAATGTATGCAATTACCAATAAACATCTTAAAAGGAAATAGAATATAGAGAATACATATACATTAGATGATGAGTCTGGAAATTTCTAGGACATTTTCTGTTTTTTTAAATTATATTTTCATGGGGATAATAAAAGATTGTTTGTAGACTCTTTCACTCGGACCATTGTAAATGCCATGAATTGCTACTCAGTCAGACTCATGATGGGGAAAAATTGTAGAAGCAAAGATGACTTCTTGTTCACTTGGCAATTGATATACATGACTACAGCTTGCCTGAATATATTCTTACTACATTCCCTCTGATCTTGGTCTGATCATTGTACAGGTCTTTGACAATTACCTTTAACTTACTCAAATTGAATGAGCGGACTTTCTTAACGTGTGACCAATCCTCGTTGGCCCCCATTGATCCTATATTTAGTTTACATGATGATGGAGGATATTGATCCTTTTAAGAAATGATGGATTCTTGTTCAATAGGAAATCATTTCCTGTTGCAAAGGTCTCTCGTGCCATCTGGCTGACGGTATTGCCTTGACTGACGTTGAAATGGGACCTAGTATTCTTATGCAGATCTTATTCTCCTGAGAATGCTCATCCCAGACTAGTCTCAGAAGATTCCCTGAGTGTTAGCATCTTCCATGAATTGTTAGAAGAACTTTGTTTAATTCAACTGGATTTATTCAGGCACATTACCCATCTCACATCTTGTAGTGCACGCAACACTAACTTGTTGCTCTGAAGTGCAGTTAGGTGTTAGCACCTGTCCTGGATCCGTGCTTTGCTTCCCTCACCCTAGACTCTGTTGTGCTCCACGTCTTGCTATGCAGATGGCCCGGTGTGATCCCATGTGAACATCTGCATGGTCGTATATAAGTGTACATCTGTGCTTTGGTATTAAGATGTCAGTGCTCCTAAGACTCTGAGTTGCTCTAAGCACCTTGATCTGCTCTGCTGCCTATTTGCAATCTCCCGGATATCTTCTGCTGGCCTGCCTACCGTTTCGATCATCCCAGCTGTCTGTTCTGCTGTTCCGTGGTGTCCTGGATATCTCCCACCTGCATCCAGTTTCCAACATCCCAGCTACCTGTCTCTGGTCTCCTAGTCATCTCAAGCCTCTTTGCGGTCTCCAGCATCTTAGCTGCTTGTCTGTGGTCTCCTGGACATTTCCAGCCTGGCTGTGGTTTCCAGTATCCAAGCTGCCGGGCCGTGGTCTCCTTGATGCATGCGGTTTCCAGCATCCCAGCTATTTGTCAGTATTCTTCTGGATGTCTATCACCTGCCTGCGGTTTCCATTATACCTGCACAAACCCCAATATTCAAAAATAGACTTTGGTGCCAGAATGACTGATATAATTCCTTTGAAAACCAGAAGAGTTATCTCCAAAGGTGATAAATTTGTAGCCTTCCAGACTTGCGTCTGTTCTCCAGCAGATAACCTACTTTAATTACCTGTTCACAGCTGATGGTCATAGCTGAATAGGGGTCAGATGTTTAGAGTGCAAGCTCTTGTTCACACAAAATGGTAATCCACAATAGTGAAGTTCCAATGAATCAAAATATGAGCTCAAGTGTTATTATAAAATAAAATTGCAATGTTAAAACATCAGATCCTAAAACTCCAGCTGACCAAACTGAATTTCACCTTTTGACTTCTTTCAGGCCAGTTTGGTTTTCCTAAATGAGCTGGTGATGCCACTTCCTGAGCTAATGGAGAGCATTAGTTTCCAAAATGGGTAATGCCAACACAATAGTCATCAACAGCTATTCTCACAACATTTCTGCCATCCCCAAGACCCGAGTTTTCCTTAGATCTAACAGTTTATGTGTATAGTCCAACACTGTCATCTGCTAATGCGCTGACCAGAATCGAAGCATCCAACATCATGAGCGTCCAGCAAACAAGCTGCTATTCGATTCAAAGGAGCAACTTTTCAATTACAGGGGTTGGACAAAATAATGGAAACAACTGGAAACATCAACAAAAGTTAGTTTAATATGGTCCACCTTTTGCGGTGATTACAGCCTCAATTCTCCGAGGTATGGATTCATACAAGGTGTGAATTGTTTCCAAACGAATTTTAGCCCATTCTGCAGTTAAAACACCCTCCAGTTCTTTGAGCGACGATGGCGGTGGAAATTGACGTCAAACTTGAATCTCTAAAATCGACCATAAATGCTCAATAATGTTGAGGCTGACAAAAATTACCTAACAAGGTATGAAGTGACACATGAACAGTGAATAAAAGTAAAAATATCTTTATTGACATATTATTTTAAAAATTACAAATCTTTAAAAGACAGGATGATGGAAAAAATTGGACCTCCAAAACAGAAACAGGGGGTGACCCACAAGCCCAGATGGCAATATGTTTTTTATATATAGATATACATGTATCTGATGTTGCTGAACTTAAGTTAGTATCCCTATAGGAAGCAGGAAAGAAAAGGCTGACAATGTGGATGGACGGCAAACGTCTCTTTAGAAGAACCGCATGACAGTCTTATATCTGATTGAAGGGTATAACTGAAGATAGGCAATCAAAGGTATAAATATATACATGGCAATGCCCTCACATCAAATATGGCTTTGGTGATAGATTCTATAGTGGCACAAAGGTGGAATTTTTTTTCCATCATCCTGTCTTTTAAAGATTTGTAATTTTTAAAATAATATGTCAATAAAGATATTTTTACTTTTATTCACCAATGTGTCACTTCATACCTTGTTAGGTAATTTTTTCAGCAGTAATAATTGAAGTGCTAAAGCGCTGCCTATTCTAAACCCCTCCTTTTCGGATCATGGGATTAATCAATAATGTTGAGGTCTGGGGACTGTGTGGGCCAGATGAGATGCTCAAATTCATTAGAATGTTCCTCGTGCCATGCTTTAACGATTCTAGCTGTATGAATTGGTGCATTATCATCCTAAAAGATGGCGTTCCCCTCCGGGAACAGTGCTTGAACCATTGGATACACTTGGTCGCCCAAAATGCCTAAATAATCTCGGCTCTTAATTCTTCCATGAAGGGATATCATTGGCCCGGCAGATCTCCACGAAATAGCACCCCAGATCATCACAGAACCTCCACCATGTTTTACGGTTGGGAGAAGGCAGTCTGGATGGAATGCTTCTTTCGGCTGTCTCCAAACGTACACTCGGCCGGAGGTCAGAAATAGGGTAAATGATGATTCGTCTGAGAATATCACATGTTTCCACTGCTCGAGGGACCAGTTCTGGAGGTTTCTACACCACTCTAAACGCTTGGAAATATTTGTCATTGAGAGCAGCGGTTTTCTAATTGCAGCTCTTCCGTGGAATCCAGATTTGTGCAGCTCCCGATGAACAATTTTCATGGTAACTGGGTTCTGTAGGTATTCATTGAGCTCAGCAGTGATTTTCGGAGCCGTGGTCTTGCGATCCTCTCTCACAATTCGCTTTAGAGTCCAACGGTCTCTTTCAGTCAACTTTGACTTTCAGCCGGACCTGGGCTTTGCTGCGGATGTTTTTCCTTCTCTTTCAAACGCAGTCATTACTTTGGAGACAGTACCTCTTGACACACCAAGCATTCGGGCACTTTCTGTTACACTAGCGCCTGCCATTCAAGCACCAACAATTTGGCCTCTTTGAAGATCCGAGAGGTATAGCCATTGGTATCAGGTTCTCATCAATGTCCTTACAATTATGCAAAACAAACAGTTAATTTACATACACATATCACATAACACAAATAATCAACTACAAAACATTACCATATGTCACGGTTTGCATGTTTATCACATGTTCGAAGATTATGATGCCAAAACGTTAGGTGTTTCCATTATTTTGTCCAATCCCTGTACATATACAGTCTCTTGCTATAATTGTTGCTCCACACGTAGATGGTGGAATGGAGTGCACTTTCCCACACAACGACAATTCCAAGTATGGGGGCATGGTCTGCACCATGAAAGAGTACATAGCGGAGATGGCTTTCAACAAGTAATATTGGCAGCTACTTATCTGCCAATGAGGCTGAGAGAACACATGCCATAATTTCCCAAAAAGTGGTACAATCCAGTAAGTGGTACAGCTACGAATCCACCACCAGCAATTTGGACGAGTGGGAGTTGAGTTTGTACACAAGCGGTTTACTGAAAGCGTTTTAATTTCCTAATCATACAGCTCTGGCAAAAATTAAGAGACCACTGCAAAATTTTCAGTTTGACTGATTTTTCTCTTTATAGGTATATTTTTGAGTAAAATGTAAATTGTTCTTTTATTCTATAAACTACTGACAACATGTCTCCGAAGTTCCAAGCAATAAAATTTGTATTTATTTTATGAAAATGAGAAATGGTCAAAATAACAAAAAAATGCATTGCTTGCAGACCTCAAATAATGCAAAAAAAAAAAAAAAAAGTTCATAATCATTTAGAAACAACAATACTAATGTTTTAACTCAGGAAGAGTTCAGAAATCAATATTTTGTGGAATAACCATGGATTTTAATCACAGCTTTCATGCTTTCTTGGCATGCTTTCCACCAGTCTTTCACACGGCTCCTGGTGAAAAAATGTAAGCAGTTCTCCTTTGTTGATGGCTTGTGACTATCCATCATCCTCCTGAATGATTACATTCCAGAGGTTTTCAGTGGGGTTCAGGTCTGGAGATTGGGCGGCCATGAAAGGGATTTGATGTGGTGGTCCTTCATCCACACCTTGATTGACCTAGCTGTGTGGCATGGCGCATTGTCCTGCTGGAAGAACCAGTCCTCAGAGTTGGGGAACATTGCCTGAGCAGAAGGAATCCACTGTTTTTCCAGGATAGCCTTGTATGCGGCATGATTCATACGTCCTTCGCAAAGAACAACCTGCCCAATTACAGCCTTGCTGAAGCATCCCCAGATCAACACCGATCCTCCACCAAATTTCACAGTGGGTGGAAGACACTGTGGCTTGTCCGCCTCTCCAGGTCTCCATCTAACCATTAGATGAGCAGGTGTTGATCTGGGGAGGCTTCAACAAGACTGGAATTGGGCAGGTTAATCTTTGCGAAGGACATATGAATCAAGCCGCATACAAGGTTATCCTGTATTTTTGCCAGAGCTGTATATGAAAAGCTGACAATGTGAAACACAGTGGTGGCCACATCATGTTGTGAGGTTGTTTCGCTGCAGGAGGGACTGGTGCATTTCACAAAATAGATGGCATCATGAGAAAAGATTATGTGGCAATACTGAAGCAACATCTGAAGACATCAGCCAGGAAGCTAAATTTGGGCGGAAATGGGTCTTCCAAATGGACAATGGTAACAAAGTGGCTTCAGGATAACAAAGTCAATATTTTGGAGCGGCCATCAGAAAGCCCTGATTTCAGTCCTATTGAAAATTTATGGACAAAGCTGAAGAGGTCGGTGCGAGCAAGGAGACCTATAAATCTGGATCAGTTACACCAGTGCTGTCAGGAAGAATAGGCCCAAATTCTGACCAACTATTGTGAGAAGCTTGTGGAAGGAGATCCCAAACGTCTAACCCAAGTCATTCAATGTAAGGGCGATGGCACCAAATACTAATGAAATGGATGTAATAAAAATGCCCTAAAACATTCTCTCTCTCTCTCTCATTATTCTGGCATGTGGCAAATATTAATAATTATGGTAATCCTAATTGACCTAAAACGGGAAAGGTTTATTCTGATTTCATGTCAGATATTGAGAAAACCCTGCAGATGTGTCTTTATATAGAGGATGGAAACTTCTGGTTTCAACAGTATATATCCCAAAATAGCCTCATAAAAAAAAATCAATTTGTGTCACAATAATATAAGCCCTTATATGACCACAACAACCAAAGGAATGTGATAATGAAAAAGAAAAAAAACTGATAACACTTCCAAAATAATAAGTATAAAAAGTAATATAAGGGATAAAGGAACAGAGGAAGGAAAGTGACGTCCAGCATCCAAGTGCCGAAAACCCTCAGGACACGATCCCCCTGATCTGAGAAATCCATTCACCCAGCACATGCTGAGCCTACAGGTCATGTGATCCCTGACTCCTCCCACACATGTGACTGATCACATGACTGTGACATCACCGCAGGTCCTGTAAGCACAGAACAGCCATATCTCTTGTGTGCGGCTCTGCAGGAGGAGGTATGTGGAGAATCCCCATTATTGGGTGCAGACAGTATTAACCCCTTAGGTTTTTCTTCTGGTGGGAAGGGGGATGAATTAACCCTTTTTGGGAGCAGCCTTTAAATAATTCAGCGCTTGGGTTTTTCCTTTGCATTTGTTGCATTTCAAGAGTCAGTCATTCCTCAATGGCGCCATTTTTAGGTTAATATAATGCTTGTTTTGAGTGGACAATGCCTCCATTTTTGTTCTAATTTGTTGCCATTTCCATTGTTTTTCCTTAAAAAAAAAAATAGGTTACTTTTATTCAATTTATTTTATTTTTTAAATTTCTTAATTTTGCAACGTAATAAGATTGGCGTCTTCACTGGTTATCAGCGCCCTCTTCTGTATCACATGACTGGCGGTCTGACTACCCGGACCACACAGCGTCCCTTTCTCAATGTCATCCTGAGAGCCTTGATGTGATTCTCATAGTCTTACGTCGGGAAGGTCTACAGAGAAGGTGCTATATGATCTGATGGGTAGGTGATAACTTGTTGGGAATAACCAGGGATGTACATAGAAATCATGGGACCTCATAGCAAAAATCCTAATAGGGACCCCAAGAAAATGTATGCTGGTGCAGGTGGGGTCACAGTACTTAGGTGCAGTCACCTCCCAACTTTTAAACACAGGAAGAGGGACCTGTGACACAAATGTAGCAATATGTTATATGTTCATGTGGTTTCTAGGGGTCTCACTACTTTTATGTGTGTTCTATATTCTTTGTTTGGAACTTGTTGGATGTTGTTGTACACTGGATTTTTCATGTAATGGAGGTTGAGACATGATGTGAATAAAGAGCCTGGAGATACTCAAAGAGTGTGATTCATGACAGGATTCATCAAACAGAACATGGTGGCAGCCGGGCACAGAACCTGCAAATTCTCAGAGCTTATATGAGGCTGGAACTGCACAGATCACTGCAACTGTAAGTACAGATTCCCTGACAGTACAGCAAAATGGAGACTGGTCTGAAGCCCCCTCAGAGACTGGATGTCACTTCATGTAATCTGTCCCAGACTTGGAGACATTGGAAGGAAGAGTTTACACTGTATGTGGATCTGACTGTGGGCCCCACTGACGACAAACGGAAAGTAAAGCTGTTTTATTACCTAATTGGGGAAAATGGCAGAGAATTAGCCCACACCTTGCTCCCAGACACAGACAACCTCCTCCTAGCAGACATTGTGCAGGCATTTGATAAACACTGTGACCCAAAGAAGAATGAGACAGTGGAAAGATATAAGTTTTTCACAAGACATCAGGAGGATGGTGAAAATGTGGACAGATATCTGACAGAGCTGAGGAGACTTGCAGAAACATGTGGCTTTGGAGAGATCAGGGACAGTCTAATCAAGGACAGAATGGTGTGTGGCATAAAGGACAGTCATCTCAAAGAAAGATTACTGAGAGAGGAAGGCATGACTTTAGAGAAATGTATGCAAATCTGCAGGGCTGCTGAGCTCACACAGCACAGCCTGAAGATGATGGCAGGCACCAGTGAGAATGATGATGACAAGGTACATGCAGTATCTATGAAAGGAAAGACAGGACCAGACTACCCTATAAACACTGTCCACTGCAAGTATTGTGGGAAAAGACATGAGAGAGACAAAACCAAGTGTCCAGCATATGGGGAAACCTGCAGGTCATGTGGCAAGAAGAATCATTACTCTGCTGTCTGCAGGCAGGGAAGAGGCAAACAGTACAGACAGCTCCACACTGTGACACCAGACACTGACAGTGCAGAGGACATTACATGGCTACAAATGCAGTCTACAACAGAGAAAGTCAATGTAGTCGGGCAGTCAGTAGTGAAGGATGCCAAGCAGCTTTATGCAACATTCTTGTTGGATGAGAAGCCCATTAGATTTCAGCTGGATTGTGGAGCAAGCTGCAATGTAATTTCATTTGATCTGCTAAACAAACAGGTTTCTATTGAGCCAACGGACAAGGTACTGGTGATGTACAACAAAAGTGTTCTGAAACCAGTGGGGACATGTAAGCTAAAAATACAAAACCCATGTAACAGAAAGAGTTATAGAGTTGAATTTACCGTGTTACGGGGTGGTAACCATGTACCATTACTGGGAGTAAAAGCAGTTCAGGCAATGGACTTAATAAAAGTACAGTCTCAGAACATTATGTCTGTTGAAGTTGCCCAGGATATACAAAATCCAAAACTAAATGCAGAGCACAACTTGGACATGCAGAAAATAAAAGCAGAGTATGCTGATGTATTTGAAGGTGATGGGTGCTTTGAAGGTAAATATAGGCTAGAAATTGACAACACAGTGCAGCCCACCAGATTACCCACAAGAAGAGTGCCTGTAGCTTTGATGCAACCGCTGAAAGTAGAACTGCAAGATCTACAGAGAAGAGGCATGATAGCACCAGTCCATAAGAGCACAGATTGGATCAGCAGTTTGGTCATAGTGCAGAAACCATCGGGCACGTTAAGAATATGTATTGATCCTAAGCCACTCAACAAGGCGATGAAACGAAATCATTACCCAATGCCAACATTAGATGATGTCCTACCAGATTTATCAAAGGCTAAAATATTTTCTGTATGTGATGTAAAAAATGGATTCTGGCATGTGGCCCTGACTGAAGATTCAAGTTTATTGACAACATTTTCTTCACCATTTGGACGCTTTAAATGGCTGAAAATGCCCATGGGACTAAAACCTGCTCCAGAGATATTCCAGCAGAAATTGATGCAGGCTTTGGAAGGACTTACTGGAGTGAAGACAATAGCGGATGATATCCTGGTAGTGGGAGAAGGTGAAAATATGGAATCTGCAATCAAGGATCACGATCAGAAGATGATACAATTTTTGGTCAGATGCAGAGAAAAAAACATAAAGCTGAATTTGGACAAATTCAAATTGAAAATGACAGAAGTGGCCAATATTGGTCATCGACTGACTTCAACTGGGGTCAGAGTGGATCCTGAAAAGGTGAGAGCAATACAAGATTTGCCTACCCCTACTGATGTTTCTGGAGTACAACGATTTTTGGGCATGGTGAATTATCTCTCCAAATTTTGCAGACATCTGTCAGACATGTGTGAGCCACTGAGACAGCTAACCCACAAAGATGTGTGCTGGGAATGGACAGAAAGCCAGGAGACTGCTTTCCGAGCAGTAAAGAATGCCATTGCAGATACAGCAACCCTGAAGTATTTCGATCCAGATCGAGAAGTGGTGGTACAATGTGATGCTTCGGAAAAAGGCCTTGGAGCCACATTAATGCAGAACAAACAGCCAATTACATTTGCAAGCAGAGCCCTACTACTGGCTGTGGTATTTGGGATGGAGAAGTTTCACCAGTACACCTATGGTCGACGGGTAACAGTGCAGTTGGATCACAAACCATTGGAGAGCATTACAAAGAAACCATTACTAAATGCCCCAAAGAGACTACAGCGCATGCTGTTGCGACTTCAGAAATATGATGTTGACATCGGGTACTGTCCAGGAAGAGACTTACTGATTGCAGATACGCTAAGCAGAGCTTACCTTCCTAGCACAAAGGATGAGGAGGAAGACATTGAAACCATCAACATGTGTAACTACCTTGCAGTGTCAAAAGAAAAGGTCAAGCAAATCCAGATTTTTACAGAGAAGGATAAAAGTCTCCAAAGTTTAAAAACTGTCATCTTGCAGGGCTGGCCAAAATGCAAGCAGCATGCTCCGAGGGAAGTCTCACCATTCTTCCACATAAGAGATGAATTGTCAGTGCAGCAAGGAATCATCTTTAAAGGAGACAGGGCTGTTATACCTGAAGTTCTCAGAAGAGACATATTGAAAACATTGCACTCTTCTCACTTAGGCATGGAAGGATGCCTACGTCGTGCACAAGAATCAGTTTATTGGCCAGGAATGAATGGCCACATAAAAAATTACATAGCACAATGTGAAATATGTGCATCCTGCAATGATAAGCAACCAAAGGAGACATTGCAACCTCATGAAATTCCACATAGGCCTTGGTCAAAAATAGGAACAGACTTGTTCACATGGAATGACAAAGAATACCTGATTACAGTGGACTATTTCTCTAACTTCTGGGAGGTTGATTTGGTGCAGGACACAAGGGCGAGAACAGTGATTAAAAAACTCAAGGCCCATTTTGCCAGGTATGGCATTCCAGATATCGTTTTCTCTGACAATGCGGCACAGTTTACGTCGGAAGAATTCAAAACTTTCAGTAAGAAGTGGGAATTTGAACACCAGACGTCTTCTCCGAGATATCCTCAGAGTAATGGGAAAGCAGAGTCAGCAGTAAAAACGGCCAAAAGACTCATGCAGAAAGCTAACCAGGCGGGTGCTGATGTATATCTGTCTATACTGGATCATAGAAACACACCCACCCAAGGCCTAGACAGCAGTCCGGCACAGAGGCTCATGAGTAGGCGTACAAAGACACTCGTACCAACTGCGTGTCATCTGTTAGAGCCAAAGCTGCTGGGAAACATCGAAGCTAAATTACAGAAGAATCAAGCGAGGCAAGCTTTCTATTACAATAAATCTGCAAAGGATCTGCCTGAGCTCCAGAGAAATGACAACATTCGGCTGCAGCCAAGCAGCACATTTGACACACACTGGCAAAAGGCAAAGGTTGTCCAGAAACTGGGACCTCGGTCCTACGAAATTCTAACAGACGACGGAAGAAGACTAAGGAGGAATCGGAGATATTTGAGGAAAACGCGAGAAAGAGATGATTCATGGCCTTTTGAACAGTATCCAGACACCCAAGACAACGAGGCAGAAAGTACAAGTCAGGCACCAACAGTGACAGCTGATCATCAGGGTGAGGACTCTGGCCAGAGACAGACAATATCCGAAGAACTACCAGATATACCAGATGTAGAAAGGGACACATCTTATATTACCAGAGCTGGCAGAATTAGCAAAAAGCCGGCGCACCTCAAAGATTATATCTAACTGGACGTACTAGGTTAATTTCTAACTTTGTCATAGTATACTTTAGTTTAGTATCTTTTATTGTTCCTCCAGTTAAAAGAGAAAGGATGTAGCAATATGTTATATGTTCATGTGGCCTCTAGGGGTCTCACTACTTTTATGTGTGTTCTATATTCTTAGTTTGGAACTTGTTGGATGTTGTTGTACACGGGATTCATGTAATGGAGGTTGAGACATGATGTGAATAAAGAGCCTGGAGATACTCAAAGAGTGTGATTCATGACAGGATTCATCAAACAGAACAACAAACATGGTAGTTTTGTCCTACTTGAGGTCCCAAAAATGTCCCTCGCATACAGTATGATTACCTCACGGTGCCAACACAGTATGATGTCCTTAAAGTGCCCCCGCACAGTATCATGCCCCCATCACAATCCACACAGTATAATTCCCCCACACAGTATGATGGTTCCTACAGTTACGTCCCTCTTTCCCACCCACAGTATGATGGTCCTCATAGCTTTCCACGAAATATGGTGCAGCACAGAGACGCAGATGCTCAGGCTGAATGTTGGAGCAGAAAGTTTATGGCTCCTTATTCCACCATTGTTTTCAACTGTATCCGCATACTGAGAATGCAAATACTGTTGAAATTGAGACACCAGGTTGCGGGAGGGGTGGTGCCTGCCTCCTTCCCCTGACACATGAGCTCCATTGCGAAATTAGTGGTGCATCAGTAGGAATAACCCATCAAGGGTGTGTGTAAACGTACTGATTTGTCACTTCTTGCCACCATTCCAATGATTTCTTTAAAAAAAAAAGTGCAGTACTGATTTATGTAACACATAGTTGCCACCTGTCCAAAAATATTTGACTCCTGCAAAAAGGGGAAACTCACAGGAAAGCAGGCATATCTCCAGGGTGCTGCATTAACCTCTGATAATTCAACTCTTCCAGGTATAAATAATGAAGTAAAGTGTGCGCAGCCTGGAAGAAGCCTTGGTCTGTGAATAATGGGGTGTATTTGTGCAAAAAATAAAAAATTGTGGCACATTTTCCATAATGCAATCCCAACGGTCCCAGAGAACAATTTAGGTAAAATTGGTAATTATGATGCAACAATTTAGGAAAGTTGGTAATTATGATGTAACTAGACCCTTATGGTTTGTGACCTTTTTTGAGTGACTTCAGCATTACATGTATCACCGTCAATGTATTTGCACCAGTTTTATGGAGTAGCCGAGCTACCTTCATCCACAATCAGAAGCTCCGCTGTCGTCTTCAGTAGACAAGCCCAATCTTGTGGAATGCAATGTACACTACACCAGGTCTGTATGACCTCCTACAAAACCACCTCGAAGGGGTTTTCCTTTACTGCAATATTGAAGATCTATCCTTACAATAGATCATCAATAGCAGATTGATGGGGGTTTGACACCTGACATCATACAGCTGTTATTTGCACTCCTCAGACTCTGGTGTCATTGTGCAGGGAAAAAACAGTGAAGGGGAAGCAGCGCAGAACAGAAACATGACTCTTAAGGCCCCGTCTCACATAGCGAGATCGCTAGCGAGATCGCTGCTGAGTCACAAGTTTTGTGACGCAACAGCGACCTCCATAGCGATCTCGCTATGTGTGACACGTACCAGCGATCAGGCCCCTGCTGCGAGATCGCTGGTCGTGTCGGAATGGCCTGGACCTTTTTTTGGTCGTTGAGGCCCCGCTGACATTGCTGAATCGGTGTGTGTGACACCGATCCAGCGATGTCTTCACTGGTAACCAGGGTAAACATCGGGTTACTAAGCGCAGGGCCGCGCTTAGTAACCCGATGTTTACCCTGGTTACCAGCGTAAATGTAAAAAAAAACAAACAATACATACTCGCCTTCTGATGTCCGTCAGGTCCCTTGCCGTCTGCTTCCTGCTCTCACTGACTGCCGGCCGTACAGTGAGACGTGAGAGCACAGCAGTGACGTCACCGCTGCGCTCTGCTCTCAGTGTACGGCGGCTCAGTCAGAGCAGGAAGCAGACGGCAAGGGACCTGGACACCGAAAGGCGAGTATGTAGTGTTTGTTTTTTTTGGTAACCAGGGTAAACATCGGGTTACTAAGCGCGGCCCTGCACTTAGTAACCCGATGTTTACCCTGGTTACCCGGGTGCTGCAGGGGGACTTCGGCATCGTTGAAGACAGTTTCAACGATGCCGAAGTCGTTCCCCTGATCGTTGGTCGCTGGGGAGAGCGGTCTGTGTGACAGCTCCCCAGCGACCACACAGCGACTTACCAACGATCACGGCCAGGTCATATCGCTGGTCGTGATCGTTGGTAAATCGCTAAGTGAGACGGGGCCTTTAGGATTAGCAGAGATTCCAAAGGTCAGAACCCCAGGCAACAAGTGATAGCATGTCCTAGCTGTATGGTATCACTTAACAAGATTATACCCCTTTAAATGTTTTCCCTTATTATAGTCAGTAATTGTATTTTCTACAAGGGATTTTGTGTGATTTTACATCAGCTTATCTTCGTTCTATACAGATTCCGACAATATTGGATCCTATATAAGAAAATATTCCTGATTGACCTGTCAATGATGGATAGAATCAGAGATGGAAAAGTGGCAGAGAGTATACTAAATCTTACCCTAGAGATCCTCTTCCGGCTTACAGGAGAGGTGAGAGATTCTGGTGACCTCACATTACATCATCTATGGTAATAACAGATGATCTGACCGGAGAGGTGAGGACTCTGTAAATGTCTGAAGTTAGATTTATTACTACATCTCTCCATACACAGGATTACACGGTGGTGAAGAAGACCTCTAGTGATCACTGTCAGGTCCCTATGTCTGAAGGATGGGGAGGAACCCTGAACCCATTCCTGTGGTCTCCACCGAACTCCTGGATACATGAGGACATCAATGACCAGAAGATCCTAGAACTGACCTACAAGATGATTGAGCTGCTGACTGGAGAGGTGACACTGCTGGGAATGCTGGGACATAATACAGTGACACTATGGAGGGATTGGGGGGATGACGGTATCATTGTATGTGTCAGGTTCCTTTAAGGTGTCAGGACGTCACCGTCTACTTCTCCATGGAGGAGTGGGAGTATCTAGAAGGACACAAGGATCGGTACAAGGACGTCATGATGGAGGTTCCCCACTCCCGAATATCACCAGGTAATAGACAGGATTAAACACAAACATCTGTTAAAAGGAGTTAGTTGCTTTAAGAAAATCTTAAAGGTTTTGTTCAGCCACTGAAAAATATGAAACAAAAAGCTTTTAGAATTATATAAAATAGATAATATCCCCCTCACTGTTATCATTCCAACCCTTCCTTGGTCCTTTGATGGTCTTTGTACTTGTACTTCTGGTCCAGACTGACATGTGACCTCCTCCATCAATCGTTGCATCAGGAGCAGTGGTCACCACAGCGGCCAATGATGAGACCTCTCAGCATCCTCCAATGTAACACTCAGCACCTGAGCTTGTGTCCTGGATGTAGTTTTTTTTATCTTTACTTAAAATCAATGTCAGAATGAGCAAAATGATCAGTAGAAAATCAGAAAGGAAAACTTTCATATACTGACACGGATGTCATGCATTTTCACAGTACGTACACCAACCTCAGCAGGTTGAGGACATTTATTTGAAAAAAACAATCCTTCATACACTTCTGTCTGCTGAAAAAAAGTTGTGTCTCGTGGAATAAGGTGAGAATCAAAATAATACACAAAAACAGAAAACAGCTCTTTAATGAAGCGGTTAGTGTCCTTGAGTTCAAAAACTTCCATGTGTTTAGCTTTGGAAATCTCTTGACTCCATTTCTTACATACTTTCAGGCATAACAACACACTTTTAGGGTTGGATGCAAGAGGATCCAAGGACACCGGAGGTACCGGTGGGGGGGCTCGGGGGACCCCATTTCTCTCTTCTCTGATGTGCTAGATCACATCCGAGGAGAGAGAAATTAAGTGGGAATCTAACTTTTTTTTGTTGCGGTCGCCGTTATTCTGTTAATAATGTCGATCGCAACACTGGGGTAAAAAACTACCCGAATCATGTTCTCTGGGGGTCTCACCTACCCCCGGTAGCCGATACCCCGGAGAAATTCCGACTCTGGGGGGCGCTATACACTTATTTCTCAGTGCTGTTATAAAGCGGCGCTGAGGAATAAGTAATAACTGCTGCTGTTAAAAGGTGTATCGGCGGTTAAGGAGTTAACGTTATATCTTCATAGAACAGACTTTTATGGATGCAGTGGTACAAAATATGTTTATATAAATGTCTTTATTTTTTAATTAAAATCAGAGGAAGGAGTGGTGACAAATTAAGGAGTTGTATAATATAGCATGAAAGTCATATTGCAAATGAATAATTGAATAATTAAAGAAGTTTTCCAGTAGAAAGAAGTTATCGCCTGTGCTTAGTGTAAATGATGTCACCAGCCATATTAATCATCTTATGATTGTCAGATTCAGAGCAGGTTGTAGGTTGAAAAGATCAATTTATTGGCCTATTAGTAGCACCTTGATAAAAAGCATGGCAGGTAAGATATTTATTTAATACTATTTAGTTAGATAATTTACTTTACTTGGGTATTAAACACATATTGATTCACAATAATGTTCTTTCCCCCTAATTTCCAAATGCAGCATTACAGGCTTTTTCTTTCAAAAGGCCATATCCATTTTCTATTAAGCCTCGACAACTCTGCCCTTCGTAGGTGAAATATCTCATACAGTCTGTTGTCTTCACAATCAAACGTAGGAAAATACATCGCTAAATGATCCAAAGCATTCTAGTCGGCTAGGAAAATAAATGAAAAATATTGGACAATAAAGGACAGTCTCAATTTTTTTTTTCCTGTGATGGTATTTGACCCCTGCCAGATTAATCATCTTATCATTGTTAGATTCGGAGCAGTCTGGGAAAGGTTGTAGGATGAAAGGATCAATTTATAAGCCTACTGATAGCATCCTGAAATAAGCATGGCAGGTCAAATATTTATTTTATATGATTTAGTTAGGCCATCCTTCTTAGCACGAAGGAAGGGTGGGAAGTTCTGAGGAGTTAATAGAGTTATAACATGATACACAAATCTCTAGATACTTGAGGGAGGAAGAGGTCCAACCGAAGAGAAAGAAACCAACTAGGGTTGACGTAATCAAATAGGGTAGGGAGATATTAAGCTGTTACAATGTTTTTCTTATTTATTTTGAAATCAGAGCTATGAGGGATTGAAATATATGGGCAGCAGATGAGGAACAGGAGATCATCAGCATATCTGGCAACCTTACGAATTGTGTTTCTAACTAATTCCAGCTATATTAAGCAAAGTGTTGTAAAATAGCAACGCACTATTAAGGTTTTGTTATTCAAAAATAATAAAATTAACTTTACTTTTTGGCAGATGACTGTACCAGAAGCTCAGCGAGACATATGACGTTGGAGTATAAGGTCAATATTCCAGATATCTTGCAAGCTGCACATGAAGAACATGCCAATATCCCTGATATACCCTCATCTTCTAATTCATCACATACTGATAGACAAAATAAAATTCACAGAAGGAGTACAAAACATCCAACATCTCCTACAAGTCTGAAGCCATTTTCATGTTCAGAATGTGGAAAATGTTTTAGTCAGAAATCAAATCTTGTTATACATGAGAGAATTCACACGGGCGAGAAGCCATATTCATGTTCAGAATGTGGAAAATGTTTTAACAAGAAATCACATCTTGTTATACATCAGAGAATTCACACAGGTGAGAAGCCATATTTATGTTCTGAATGTGGTACATATTTTAGCCAGAAATCACATCTTGCTAATCATCAGAGAATTCACACGGGTGTGAAGCCATATTTATGTTCGGAATGTGGGAAATATTTTAAGCAGAAATCGCATCTTGTTAATCATCAAAGAATTCACACAGGGGAGAAGCCGTATTCTTGCCCAGAATGTGGGAAACGTTTTAAAACTCAAACATATCTTGTTATACATGAGAGAAGTCACACACGGGAGAAGCCATATGCATGTTCAGAATGTGGTAACTGTTTTATAATTAAATCACATCTTGTGAGACATCAGAGAATTCACACAGGTGAGAAGCCATATTCATGCCCAGAATGTGGGAAATATTTTACAAGTCAATCAAGTCTTGATGTACATAAGAGACTTCACACCCAGGAGAAGGAATTTTCATGTTTAGAATGTGGGAACTGTTTTAACTACAAATCACATCTTGTTAGACATCAGAGAATTCACTCAGGGGAGAAGCCATATTCATGCCCAAAATGTGGGAAAGATTTTACACGTCAGTCAGGTCTTGTCAAACATGAGAGAATGCACAGAGGGGAGAAGCGATATTCGTGTTCAGAATGTGAAAAATATTTTATCCAGAAGTCAGATCTTGATATACACCAGAGAATTCACACAGGTCAGAAGCCATATTCATGTTCACAATGTGGGAAATATTTTAAACAAAAACAACATCTCGTTAGTCACCAGAGAATTCACACAGGTGAGAAGCCATATTCATGTCCACAATGTGGGAAATGTTTTACTCGCAAGTCAAATCTTCGTGTACATCAAAAAATTGCATGTAGTTTTAGAAATGTATGCAATTACCAAGAAACATCTTAAAAGGAAATAGAATATAGAGAATAGATTAGATGATGAGTCTGGAAATTTCTAGGACATTTTCTGTTTTTTTAAATTATATTTTCATGGGGATAATAAAACATTGTTTGTGGACTCTTTCACTCGGACCATTGTAAATGCCATGAATTGCTACTCAGTCAGACTCATGATGGGGAAAAATTGTAGAAGCAAAGATGACTTCTTGTTCACTTGGCAATTGATATACATGACTACAGCTTGCCTGAATATATTCTTACTACATTCCCTCTGATCTTGGTCTGATCATTGTACAGGTCTTTGACAATTACCTTTAACTTACTCAAATTGAATGAGCAGACATTCTTAACGTGTGACCAATCCTCGTTGGCCCCCATTGATCCTATATTTAGTTTACATGATGATGGAGGATATTGATCCTTTTAAGAAATGATGGATTATTGTTCAATAGGAAATCATTTACTGTTGCAAAGGTCTCTCGTGCCATCTGGCTGACGGTATTGCCTTGACTGACGTTGAAATGGGACCTAGTATTCTTATGCAGATCTTATTCTCCTGAGAATGCTCATCCCAGACTAGTCTCAGAAGATTCCCTGACTGTTGGCATCTGCAATAAATTGCTAGAAGAACTTTGTTTAATTCAACTGGATTTATTCAGGCACATTACCCATCTCACATCTTGTAGTGCACGCAACACTAACTTGTTGCTCTGAAGTGCAGTTAGGTGTTAGCACCTGTCCCGGATCCGTGCTTTGCTTCCCTCACCCTAGACTCTGTTGTGCTCCACATCTCGCTATGCAGATGGCCCGATGTGATCCCATGTGAACATCTGCATGGTCATATACAAGAATCACCAATACACACATCTGTGCTTTGGTATTAAGATGTCAGTGCTCCTAAGACTCTGAGTTGCTCTAAGCACCTTGATCTGCTCTGCTGCCTATTTGCAATTTCCTGGATATCTTCTGCTGGCCTGTGGTTTCCAGCATCCTAGCTGCCTGCCTACAGTATCCTGTATGTCTCTTGCCTGCCTACCGTTTCGATCATCCCAGCTGTCTGTTCTGCTGTTCAGTGGTGTCCTGGATATCTCCCACCTGCATCCAGTTTCCAACAACCCAGCTACCTGTCTCTGGTCTCCTAGTCATCTCAAGCCTCTTTGCTGTCTGTAGCATCTTAGCTGCTTGTCCATGGTCTCTATCTCACAGAAATCCTCCCCTTTTATTTTTTTAAAAATGTAAACCTTTGTTTAATCTGAATTAAAAGACCTTAATATATTAAATAATAGACATAACACCAACACCACAGAAAGAAAAAACAACCAGGGGGGTGCCTACCCCTAAACTGGCCTATCTCGACCTGCCTACTTGCGGAGGTTGGCACCCTAGACCTGCGCAGTGGCGCCCCCGCTCCTCGATGGCTCGCCCTGCTCACCCTATTAGCCCTGTAGTGGCAGGGGGTGAGGAAGATGGTGAATAGGTAGGTGAGAAAGAAAAAGAGGTGTGTGTGCAGTATTGTATATCTACTGAAACAGTTCTCCTTGGCTCCGTCAGCTAGACAGATGTTCTGGTACTGCTGACAAAAGCTATAATCAAAACTGTCCTCAGTTGTATTAGATATTGCTGGTATCCAAACTGTCCTCAGTTATATTAAATATTACTGGTATCCCTCTAGCGATTAAGTGTATCTGTGGCTTAGACTATTTATAATGTGATAAATAATGTCTTTCAATATATTTGAAGATACTTTTCTACGCCCTCACAGATCTAGACCTGAACAGTGTGTACATAGTCTATAGAGAGAATACACTGCACACTTTCCTATTCCTCTATGTGCAAAAGCTACAGAAATGTGGCCTCCATTAGTATGTATATGTGGACATATGCAAGATACAATGCCACATAATTACTGTCCTGAATTACATATACACCAATGGCTGCGATATAGACAAACAATTAATTCAAGCCACAGGAGGACTATTGCACATATATTGGCCAGAAAATAAATATAGAGAACTAATCAGAGAAACCAACACCTTAAAAGCAGTCAGATATATCATGAGTCAAATAGCGACTCCTAATACACATAGTCAATCGGCCCTATATCAGATAAAGTTACTCGAGTCAGGTATCGACTCCCAAAACATGTAGCCCATTGTTTCCTGTACCAGGTTGAAATCAATTACTCGACGCGTCTCCCCTCTGCCGAGGTTCATCAGGAGAAGGATATAAACCGAGGTACTTATCTCATTGCTGCATATATGAGCCCAAGGTGAATGGATTAGATGAAATAAAGTGGTAGGGACAATCCCCCATTACGATGCGATGCCGTGGAGCTCATTCGCCCACCTCTTATATACCTGTACTATTAACAGCCTCGTGTATGTTGTCACGTTGTCTGCCGCGGTACTTCCGGTTTCTAATATACCTGCCCCTTTGAGAAAGCAGCATGGTCTGGCGTGTGTGTCAACTCCACGTGTCAAGAGGGTTACTGATATGTATGCGATTCAACCCTCACTGTGACGCTTCGTACACGCCCACCACTGATGCAGGTATACACCCCTCTGTTGTCTACCGCAGCACTCCTGGTTTCTAATATCGCCGCCCCTTAATGATGACGACATGAACCGGAGTGCGTATCACCTCTGTGTATAAAGAAGGAGTTTCCATTATTTGTACAATTCAATTCACGCTGTGCTGCCCCAACCACGCCCATCGATGACGCGGATAGCCACCTCCTGGCAACTAATGTACACCCAGGAGGTGTAGATATGGATAAGACATACAATAGGGGCACACGGCTTCTAATGATGTAACACCAAGACATGGAAATTCCAGGGTTAAATAGCAAATTATTGAAATATACCCACATATATATTTCTCTGATACACAAGGGTGACCGATGTTAGGCTATATCGGCAATGCAGATATTTGAAACCAGGTAAGGTATATAATAAATCATGCAATATAGTCCCATGTAATACATAGAAGTCTCTTTCAATGTGAGATTTCCATAGATAACGGCGGTGAACAAATGGGAAGATAATAATGAAGGCTCCATCTATTCTTAAATTTAACCTCACTCTCATAAAAGGAGGAAAACAAAAATAGATACATATTCTCTATAATGAGAGTAGATAGACAACCATTTAAGGTCTATTCCGGCCGATACAGAGACTGGGCTTATGGATACAAAGAGACACTATCATGGACACACGGAAAAATAGACCTTAGGGATAGAAATATTACAAAAAACAACCGAATTGTATTTGCTCATTAAGCCCCCTAGGGGAGGTGGTGTCCAGTCTGTATATCCACCTCAACTCCTTTTGTAAAAATTTTTGTTCCAGTCACCACGACGTACTGATGGTGCTATCACTTCAATCAAAGAAAAATATATAGATTCAAGGTCACCACCATGTATCTCTCTGACATGTCTGGAGACTGGCGTATCTCTGGCATGGCGGATATCTCCTATGTGGTCACCAATGCGTCTCCTCAATTCTCTCTTGGTTTTCCCCACATAGCTCATTGGACAAGAGCACTGGAATAGGTATACTACTCCACTAGTTTTGCAATTGGCAAAGTGCCTATTCCGGTATACCCTCCCAGTCGTGATGTTTAGGAAACTTTTGCCAACCTTGATGTATCTACAGAATGAGCAATGCCCACATTTAAACGTGCCGGCCTCCCTTCTGTCTAGCCAGGTGCACGTCTTTGGTGGTGGAGTGTACATTCTGTGAACCAGCTGTTTTGTGAATTCTGCTCTTGGGTTCCCTCCGGTGGTTGTTGGTGGTAATGCAGTTGTCCCTGGATTGTAATTCTGCTCAGGTGTCCCTGCTTATTGCTTTCTCACTGGGTATTTAGGTGTGCAGGATCCATTAGTCCTTGCCAGTTGTCCATTGTTCTTGGAGGTTTCACATCTCTGTCTGGTTCCTTCTGCCCTGCTGCCTAAATCAGCAAAGATAAGTTCTGGTTTTTGTTCTGCAGCCCACATGCTGTGGGCTTTACAGTTTAGTGCTATTCAATGTTTTTTCTTGTCCAGCTTAGACTGTGTAAGGATTTATTCAGTCAAGTTGGATTCTCAGGAGATGCAGATATACATTCCTTGTCTTTAGTTAGATGGTGGAATTTTTGTATTTTCTGCTGTGGATATTTTTTAGTGTTTTAATACTGACCGCTTAGTTTTCTGTCCTATCCTTTTCTATTTAGCTAGAGTGGCCTCCTTTGCTAAATCCTGTTTTCAGTCTGCATGTGTTTTTCCTCTCCTCTCACAGTCAATATTTGTGGGGGGCTGCCTATCCTTTGGGATTTTTCTCTGAGGCAAGATAGTATTCCCATTTCTATCTATAGGGCTATTTAGTCCTCCGGCTGTGTCGAGGTGTCTAGGATTGTTAGGTACATCCCACGGCTACTTCTAGTTGCGGTGTTAAGTTCAGGGTTTGCGGTCAGTACAGGTTCCACCTTCTCCAGAGAAAGTTTCATGCTGCTCCAAGGTCACCGGATCATAACACAGCTGGTCACCAATTGACCTCCCTCTCCTGCAGGTGATAGCCGGAGTGTCGGCCAGGAAATCACTAATCTCACTGTCCGCTTTTAAAATTCCCCAATACTTGGAGATAATATCACGGACTTCCCTTGAGCAACTATCAAAATTACCAATGATGCGTGTCTGCTTGTCTTCTTTTTCTTCTCTCGGACTTAGGAGACTATTTCTATCACAGGACTCTGCTTTTTTGAAAGCTTCTTGGAGGACATTCATGGGATAACCCCTATTGAGAAATCTGTTTCTAAGGTCCCTCGCCTCGCCATAGAAATTAGTGGCATTTGAACAGTTTCTTTTAACCCTTAGATACTGGCCTTTGGGGATCCCTCTACGTAGACTATGTGGGTGATTACTATCCCAGTCCAACAGATTATTAGTTGCGGTCGGTTTTCTAAATAGTGTAGTTTCCAAGAGACCCCATATACCTTTCTTGATATTAATGTCCAAAAAGTTGATGGATTGCCGATCAACCTCTGAGGTAAATCTGAGGCCCAGGTCGTTTTTATTGAGTCGAGTAATTGATTTCAACCTGGTACAGGAATCAATGGGCTACATGTTTTGGGAGTCGATACCTGACTCGAGTAACTTTATCTGATATAGGGCCGATTGACTATGTGTATTAGGAGTCGCTATTTGACTCATGATATATCTGACTGCTTTTAAGGTGTTGGTTTCTCTGATTAGTTCTCTATATTTATTTTCTGGCCAATATATGTGCAATAGTCCTCCTGTGGCTTGAATTAATTGTTTGTCTATATCGCAGCCATTGGTGTATATGTAATTCAGGACAGTAATTATGTGGCATTGTATCTTGCATATGTCCACATATACATACTAATGGAGGCCACATTTCTGTAGCTTTTGCACATAGAGGAATAGGAAAGTGTGCAGTGTATTCTCTCTATAGACTATGTACACACTGTTCAGGTCTAGATCTGTGAGGGCGTAGAAAAGTATCTTCAAATATATTGAAAGACATTATTTATCACATTATAAATAGTCTAAGTCACAGATACACTTAATCGCTAGAGGGATACCAGTAATATTTAATATAACTGAGGACCGTTTTGATTATAGCTTTTGTCAGCAGTACCAGAACATCTGTCTAGCTGACGGAGCCAAGGACAACTGTTTCAGTAGATATACAATACTGCACACACACCTCTTATTCTTTCTCACCTACCTATTCACCATCTTCCTCACCCCCTGCCACTACAGGGCCCAATAGGGTGAGCAGGGCAAGCCATCGAGGAGCGGGGGCGCCACTGCGCAGGTCTAGGGTGCCAACCTCCGCAAGTAGGCAGGTCGAGATAGGCTAGTTTAGGGGTAGGCACCCCCCTGGTTGTTTTTTCTTTCTGTGGTGTTGGTGTTATGTCTATTATTTAATATATTAAGGTCTTTTAATTCAGATTAAATAAAGGTTTAAATTTTTAAAAAAATAAAAGGGGAGGATTTCTGTGAGATAAATACTAATAATCCCTCTGATTCAATTACGTGTAAGCTATATAAAAGTTGTCCGTGGTCTCCTGGACATTTCCAGCCTGGCTGTGGTTTCCAGTATCCAAGCTGCTGGGCCGTGGTCTCCTTGATGCATGCGGTTTCCAGCATCCCAGCTATTTCTCAGTATTCTTCTGGATGTCTATCACCTGCTTGCGGTTTCCAGTATCCCTGCACAAACCCCAATATTCATAAATAGACTTTGGTGCCAGAATTACTGATATAATTCCTTTGAAAACCAGAAGAGTTATCTCCAAAGGTGATAAATTTGTAGCCTTCCAGACTTGTGTCTGTTCTCCAGCAGATAACCTACTTTAATTACCCGTTCACAGCTGATGGTCATAGCTGAATAGGGGTCAGATGTTTAGAGTGCAAGCTCTTGTTCACACAAAATGGTAATCCACAATAGTGAAGTTCCAATAAATCAAAATAAGAGCTCAAGTCTTATTATAACATAAAATTGCATTGTTAAAACATCAGATCCTAAAACTTCAGCTGACCAACTTGAATTTCACATTTTGACTTCTTTCAGGCCAGTTTGGTTTTCCTAAATGAGCTGGTGATGCCACTTTCTGAGCTAATGGAGAGCATTAGTTTCCAAAATGGGTAATGCCAACACAAAAGTCATCAACAGCTATTCTCACAACATTTCTGCCATCCCCAAGACCCGAGTTTTCCTTAGATCTAACAGCTTATGTGTATAGTCCAACACTGTCATCTGCTAATGCGCTGACCAAAATCAAAGCATCCAACATCTTGAGCGTCCAGCAAACGAGCCTCTACTCGATACAGAGGAGCAACTTTTCAACTACATTTACAATCTCTTGCCATAATTGTTGCTCCACACGTAGTCGGTGGAGTGGAGTGCACTTTCCCACACAACGACAATTCCAAGTATGGGGGCATGGTCTCCACCTTGAAAGAGTACATAGCGGAGATGGCTTTCAACAAGAAATATTGGCGTCTACTTATCTGCCAGTGAGGCTGAGAGCACACATGCCATAATTTCCCAAAAAGTGGTACAATCCAGTAAGTGGTACAGCTACGAATGCACCACCAGCAATTTGGACAAGTGGGAGTTGAATTTGTACACAAGCGGTTTACTGGAAGCGTTTTAATTTCCTAATCATACAGCTCTGGCAAAAATTAAGAGACCACTGCAAAATGTTCAGTTTGTCTGATTTTTCTCTTTATAGGTATATTTTTGAGTAAAATGTAAATTTTTCTTTTATTCTATAAACAATTGACAACATGTCTCCGAAGTTCCAAGCAATAAAATTTGTATTTATTTTATGAAAATGAGAAATGGTCAAAATAACAAAAAAAATGCATTGCTTACAGACCTCAAATAATGCAAAAAAAACAACAAGTTCTTAATCATTTAGAAACAACAATACTAATGTTTCAACTCAGGAAGAGTTCAGAAATCAATATTTTGTGGAATAACCATGATTTTTAATCACAGCTTTCATGCGTCTTGGCATGATTTCCACCAGTCTTTCACACGGCTTCTGGTGCAAAAATGTAAGCAGTTCTTCTTTGTTTGATGGCTTGTGACTATCCATCATCCTCTTGATTACATTCCAGAGGTTTTCAATGGGGTTCAGGTCTGGAGATTGGGCTGCCCACGAAAGGGATTTGATGTGGTGGTCCTTCATCCACACCTTGATTGACCTAGCTGTGTGGCATGGCGCATTGTACTGCTGGAAAAACCAGTCCTCAGAGTTGGGGAACATTGCCTGAGCAGAAGGAATCCACTGTTTCTCCAGGATAACCTTGTGTGCGGCTTGATTTATACATCCTTCGCAAAGAACAACCTGCCCAATTCCATCCTTGCTGAAGCATCCCCAGATCAACACCAATCCTCCACCAAATTTCACAGTGGGTGGAAGACACTGTGGCTTGTCCGCCTCTCCAGGTCTCCATCTAACCATTAGATGACCAGGTGTTGATGTGGGGAGGCTTCAGCAAGACTGGAATTGGGCAGGTTAATCTTTGCGAAGGACGTATGAATCAAATTGCATACAAGGTTATCCTGTATTTTTGCCAGAGCTGTATATGAAAAGCTGACAATGTGAAACACAGTGGTGGCCACATCATGTTGTGAGGTTGTTTCGCTGCAGGAGGGACTGGTGCATTTCACAAAATAGATGGCATCATGAGAAAAGATTATGTGGCAATACTGAAGCAACATCTGAAGACATCAGCCAGGAAGCTAATTTTGGGCAGAAATGGGTCTTCCAAATGGACAATGACCAGAAGCATACTGCCACAATGGTAACAAAGTGGCTCCAGGAAAACAAAGTCAATGTTTTGGAGCGGCCATCACAAAGCCCTGATCTCAATCCTATTGAAAATTTATGGACAAAGGTGAAGAGGCCGGTGCGAGCAAGGAGACCTACAGACCGGGATCAGTTACACCAGTGTTGTCAGGAAGAATAGGCCCAAATTCTGACCAACTATTGTGAGAAGCTTGTGGAAGGAGATCCCAAACGTCTAACCCAAGTCATTCAGTGTAAGGGCGATGGCACCAAATACTAATGAAATGGATGTAATAAAAATGCCCTAAAACATTCTCTCTCTCTCATTAGTCTGGCATTTGGCAAATATTAATAATTATGGTAATCCTAATTGACCTAAAACGGAAAGGTTTATTCTGATTTCATGTCAGATATTGAGAAAAACCTGCAGATGTGTCTTTATATAGAGGATGGAAACTTCTGGTTTCAACGGTATATATCCCAAAATAGCCTCATAAAAAAAAATCAACTTGTGTCACAATAATATAAGCCCTTATATGACCACAATAACCAAAGGAATGTGATAATGAAAAAGAAAAAAAACTGATAACACTTCCAAAGTAATAAGTATAAAAAGTAATATAAGGGATAAAGGAACAGAGGAAGGAAAGTGACGTCCAGCATCCAAGTGCCGAAAACCCTCAGGACACGATCCCCTGATCTGAGAAATCCATTCACCCAGCACATGCTGCACCTACAGGTCATGTGATCCCTGACTCCTCCCACACATGTGACTGATCACATGACTGTGACATCACCGCAGGTCCTGTAAGCACAGAACAGCCATATCTCTTGTGTGCGGCTCTGCAGGAGGAGGTATGTGGAGAATCCCCATTATTGGGCGCAGGCAGTATTAACCCCTTAGGTTTTTCTTCTGGTGGGAAGGGGGATGAATTAACCCTTTTTGGGAGCAGCCTTTGAATAATTCAGCGCTTGGGTTTTTCCTTTGCATTTGTTGCATTTCAAGAGTCAGTCATTCCTCAATGGCGCCATTTTTAGGTTAATATGATGCTTGTTTTGAGTGGACAATGCCTCCATTTTTGTTCTAATTTGTTGTCATTTCCATTGTTTTTCCTAAAAAAAAAAATAGGTTACTTTTATTCAATTTATTTTATTTTTTAAATTTCTAAATTTTGCAAAGTAATACGATTGGCGCCTTCACTGGTTATCAGCGCCCTCTTCTGTATCACATGACTGGCGGTCTGACTACCCGGACCACACAGCGTCCCTTTCTCAATGTCATCCTGAGAGCCTTGATGTGATTCTCATAGTCTTACGTCGGGAAGGTCTACAGAGAAGGTGCTATATGATCTGATGGGTAGGTGATAACTTGTTGGGAATAACCAGGGACGTACATAGAAATCATGGGGCCTCATAGCAAAAATCCTAATAGGGACCCCCCCCCCCCCCGAGAAAATATATGCTAGTACAGGCGAGGTCACAGTACTTAGGTGCAGTCACCTCCCAACTCTTAAACACAGGAAGAAGGACCTGTGACGCAAGCATGGTAGTTTTGTCCTACTTGAGGTCCCAAAAATGTCCCTCGCATACAGTATGATTACCTCACGGTGCCAACACAGTATGATGTCCTTAAGGTGCAACACAGTATGATGTCCTTAAGGTGCCCCAGCACAGTATCATGCCCCCATCACATTCCACACCAGAGAGACACCAGGTTGGGGGAGGGGTGGTGCCTTCCTCCTTCCCCTGACACATGAGCTCCATTGCGATATTAGTGGTACATCATTAGGAATAACCCATCAAGTGTGCGTGTAAACGTACTGATTTGTCACTTCTTGCCACCATTCCAAAGATTTCTTTAAAAAAAAAAAGTGCAGTACTGATTTATGTAACACATGTTTGTCCAAAAATATTTGGCTCCTGCAAAAAGGGGAAACTCACAGGAAAGCAGGCATCTCTCCAGGGTGCTGCATTAACCTCTAATAATTCAACTCTTCCAGGTATAAATAATGAAGTAAAGTGTGCGCAGCCTGGAAGAAGCCTTGGTCTGTGAATAATGGGGTGTATTTGTGCAAAAACTAAAAAATTGTGGCACATTTTCCATAATGCAATCCCAACGGTCCCAGAGAACAATTTAGGTAAAGTTGGTAATTATGATGCAACAATTTAGGAAAGTTGGTAATTATGATGTAACTAGACCCTTATGGTTTGTGACCTTTTTTGAGTGACTTCAGCATTACATGTATCACTGTCAATGTATTCGCACTAGTTTTATGGAGCAGCCGAGCCACCTTCATCCACAATCAGAAGCTCCGCTGTCGTCTTCAGTAGACAAGCCCAATCTTGTGGAATACAATGTACACTACACCAGGTCTGTATGACCTCCTACAAAACCACCTCGAAGGGGTTTTCCTTTACTGCAATATTGAACATCTATCCTTGCAATAGATCATCAATAGCAGATTGATGGGGGTTTGACACCTGACATCATACAGCTGTTATTAGCACCCATCAGACTCTGGTGTCATTGTGCAGGGAAAAAACAGTGAAGGGGAAGCAGCGCGGAATCAGAAACATGACTCTTAGGATTAGTGAACATTCCAAAGGTCAGAAGCCCAGTCAACAAGTGATAGCATGTCCTAGCTATATAGTATCACATAACAAGATTATACCCCTTTAAATGTTTTCCCTCATTATCGTCAGTAATTGTATTTTCTACAAGGGATTTTGTGTGATTTTACATCAGCTTATCTTCGTTCTATACAGATTCCGACAATATCGGATCCTATATAAGAAAATATTCCTGATTGACCTGTCAATGATGGATAGAATAAGAGATGGAAAAGTGGCAGAGACTATACTGAATCTTACCCTAGAGATCCTCTTCCGGCTTACAGGAGAGGTGAGAGATTCTGGTGACATCACATTACATCATCTATGGTAATAACAGATGATATGACCGGAGAGGTGAGGACTCTGTAAATGTCTGAAGTAAGATTTATTACTACATCTCTCCATACACAGGATTACACGGTGGTGAAGAAGACCTCTAGTGATCACTGTCAGGTCCCTATGTCTGAAGGATGGGGAGGAACCCTGAACCCAATCTTGCGGTCTCCACCGAACTCCTGGATACATGAAGACATCAATGACCAGAAGATCCTAGAACTGACCTACAAGATGATTGAGCTGCTGACTGGAGAGGTGACATTGCTGGGAATGCTGGGACATTATACAGTGACACTATGGAGGGATTGGGGGGATGACGGTATCATTGTATGTGTCAGGTTCCTTTAAGGTGTCAGGACGTCACCGTCTACTTCTCCATGGAGGAGTGGGAGTATGTAGAAGGACACAAGGATCAGTACAAGGACGTCATGATGGAGGTTCCCCACTCCCGAATATCACCAGGTAATAGACAGGACTAAACACACACATCTGTTAAAAGGAGTTAGTTGCTTTAAGAAAATCTTAAAGGTTTTGTTCAGCCACTGAGAAATATGAAACAAAAAGCTTATAGAATGATATAAAATAGATAATATCCCCCTCACTGTTATCATTCCAACCCTTCCTTGGTCCTTTGATGGTCTTTGTACTTGTACTTCTGGTCCAGACTGACATGTGACCTCCTCCATCAATCATTGCAACAGGAGCAGTGGTCACCACAGCGGCCAATGATGAGACCTCTCAGCATCCTCCAATGTAACACTCAGCACCTGAGCTTGTGTCCTAGATGTACTTTTTTTTTATCTTTACTTAAAGTCAATGTCAGAATGAACAAAATGATCAGTAGAAAATCAGAAAGGAAAACTTTCATATACTGACATAGATGTCATGCATTTTCACAGTATGTGTTAGGAGTCGAGTTTCCTCTGCTGCACAGGGGAAATCTCGATCCGTGTCTGCTGCGGTCTCCCATTCTGCATCGGCCGCAGTGGAGCCTGCTCAGCGGAGACGTCGGTCCCAGCATCTCACTGAGTCTGATTCTGTGCAAAGGGTTACTGCTGCCTCTCCAGGCTCTGCTATTGTACCCTGCACTGATCTGAGGCGAGCAGGCTTTTCTGGGACTAAGTGTTGCTTTGCACACACTGAGCATGCCCAGGGTAAGATCTCTCAGTGGAGATCAAGGGTCACATGCTCAGGTACTGCAGCCAAATATATTGGTCTTTCTAGGAAGGTCCTGTAGGTACGCAGGCTCTGTGGCAGTCTCTTATTGGTCCTTTTTAGGAAGGTCCTGTATGCGCTGCAGCTATTTAAGGCTCGCATGGCCGCACGGCCATGAGCTAGTATCTTCCAAAGTTACATGCTTTGCGCCACTGTGGTCATGTGCTTGAATGTGTTCAGGGACCCAGCTGAAATAAGCCCCTAGAATGCTGGCACCTCCGGCGAGGAGTGTTGTGTGCATGCATGACCACTGACTGCTCTCATCTGGGTAGTTAGCCTGTGCCTCTGTGAGAGTCTAACAGGGCACAGAGCTTTGCTTTCTCGGCCGCTCTGTGAAGCTAACAGAGCTGGTTCATACCGCCATATTGTGCCGCCATTCACTTAGCAGCAGGATCATAGATTCATAGATTGTAAGCTTGCGATCATAGATTGTAAGCTTGCGAGCAGGGCCCTCATTCCTACTGGTATCTGTTTTGAACTGTGATTTCTGTTATGCTGTAATGTCTATTGTCTGTATAAGTCCCCTCTATAAGTTGTAAAGCGCTGCGGAATATGTTGGCGCTATATAAATAAAATTATTATTATTATTATTATTAGGATCTTTCCTGCACGGTGGATCCCGGGTTGCGAACGCACCAATCCCATCAATAAATATATTTGGTGCGTTCTGCAAATCCTAACAGTATGTACACCAACCTCAGCAGGTTGAGGACATTTAAAAAAAAAAAAAAACCAATCCTTCATACACTTCTGTCTGCTGAAAAAAAGTTGTGTCTCGTGGAATAAGGTCAGGATCAAAATAATACACAAAAACAGAAAACAGCTCTTTAATGAAGCGGTTAGTGTCCTTGAGTTCAAAAACTTCCATGTGTTTTAGCTTTGGAAATCTCTTGACTCCATTTCTTACATACTTTCAGACATAACAACACACTTTTAAGGTTGGATGCAGGAGGATCCAAGGACACCGGAGGTACCGGTGGGGGGGCTCGGGGGACCCCATTTCTCTCTTCTCTGATGTGCTAGATCACATCCGAGGAGAGAGAAATTAAATGGGAAACCTGACTTTTTTTTGTTGCGTTCGCCGTTATTCTGTTAATAATGTCGATCGCAACACTGGGGTAAAAAATGACCCGAATCATGTTCTCTGGGATCTCACCTACCCCCGGTAGCCGATACCCCGGAGAAATTCCGACTCTGGGGGGCGCTATACACTTATTTCTCAGTTCTGTTATAAAGCGGCGCCGAGGAATAAGTACCCTTAACTGCTGCTGTTAAAAGGTGTATCGGCAGTTAAGGAGTTAATGTTATATCTTCATAGAACAGACTTTTATGGATGCAGTGGTACAAAATATGTTTATATAAAATTTCTTTACTATTTAATTAAAATCAGAGGAAGGAGTGACAAATTAAGGAGTTGTATAATATAGCATGAAAGTCATATTGCAAATGAATAATTGAATAATTAAAGAAGTTTTCCAGTAGAAAGAAGTTATCGCCTGTGCTTAGTGTAAATGATGTCACCAGCCATATTAATCATCTTATGATTGTCAGATTCAGAGCAGGTTGTAGGTTGAAAAGATCAATTTATTTGCCTATTAGTAGCACCTTGATAAAAAGCATGGCAGGTAAGATATTTATTTAATACTATTTAGTTAGATAATTTACTTTACTTGGGTATTAAACACATATTGATTCACAATAATGTTCTTTCCCCCTAATTTCCAAATGCAGCATTACAGGCTTTTTCTTTCAAAAGGCCATATCCATTTTCTGTTAAGCCTCGACAACTCTGCCCTTCGTAGGTGAAATATCTCATACAGTATGTTGTACAGACATCACTAAATGATGCAAAGCATTCTAGTCAGCTAGGAAAATAAATGAAAAATATTGGACAATAAAGGACAGTCTCAATTTTTTTTTTCCGTGATGGTATTTGACCCCGGCGAGATGAATCATCTTATCATTGTTAGATTTGGAGCAGTCTGGGAAATGTTGTTGGATGAAAGGATCAATTTATAAGCCTACTGATAGCATCCTGAAATAAGCATGGCAGGTCAAATATTTATTTTATATGATTTAGTTAGGCCATCCTTCTTAGCACGAAGGAAGGGTGGGAAGTTTGAGGAGTTAATAGAGTTATGACTTGTTACACAAATCTCTAGATACTTGAGGGAGGAAGAGGTCCAACCGAAGAGAAAGAAACCAGCTAGGGTTGACGTAATCAAATAGGGTAGGGAGATATTAAGCTCTTACCATTTTTTATTTATTTATTTTGAAATCAGAGCTATGAGGGATTGAAATATATGGGCAGCAGATGAGGAACAGGAGATCATCAGCCTATCTGGCAACCTTACGAATTGTGTTTCTAACTAATTGCAGCTATATTAGGCAAAGTGTTGTAAAATAGCAACACACTATTAAGGTTTTGCTATTCAAAAATAATAAAATTAACTTTACTTTTTGGCAGATGACTGTACCAGAAGCTCAGAGAGACATATGACGTTGGAGTATAAGGTCAATATTCCAGATATCTTACAAGCTGCACATGAAGAACATGCCAATATCCCTGATACAGCCCCATCTTCTAATTCATCACATACTGATAGACAAAATAAAATTCACAGAAGGATTACAAAACATCGAACATCTCCTACAAGTCTGAAGCCATTTTCATGTTCAGAATGTGGAAAATGTTTTAGTCAGAAATCAAATCTTGTTATACATGAGAGAATTCACACGGGCGAGAAGCCATATTCATGTTCAGAATGTGGAAAATGTTTTAACAAGAAATCACATCTTGTTATACATCAAAGAATTCACACAGGTGAGAAACCTTATTTATGTTCGGAATGTGGTACATATTTTAGCCAGAAATCGCATCTTGTTAATCATCAGAGAATTCACACGGGTGTGAAGCCATATTTATGTTCGGAATGTGGGAAATATTTTAAGCAGAAATGGCATCTTGTTAATCATCAAAGAATTCACACAGGGGAGAAGCCGTATTCTTGCCCAGAATGTGGGAAATGTTTTAAAACTCAATCATATCTTGTTATACATGAGAGAAGTCACACACGGGAGAAGCCATATGCATGTTCAGAATGTGGTAACTGTTTTATAATTAAATCACATCTTGTAAGACATCAGAGAAGTCACACAGGTGAGAAGCCATATTCATGCGCAGAATGTGGGAAATGTTTTACAAGTCAATCAAGTCTTGATGTACATAAGAGACTTCACACCCAGGAGAAGGAATTTTCATGTTTAGAATGTGGGAAATGTTTTAACTACAATTCACATCTTGTTAGACATCAGAGAATTCATTCAGGGGAGAAGCCATATTCATGCCTAAAATGTGGGAAAGATTTTACACGTCAGTCAGGACTTGTCAAACATGAGAGAATGCACAGAGGGGAGAAGCGATATTCGTGTTCAGAATGTGAAAAATATTTTATCCAGAAGTCAGATCTTGATATACACCAGAGAATTCACACAGGTCAGAAGCCATATTCATGTTCACAATGTGGGAAATATTTTAAACAAAAACAACATCTCGTTAGTCACCAGACAATTCATACAGGTGAGAAGCCATATTCATGTCCACAATGTAGGAAATGTTTTACTCGGAAGTCAAGTCTTCGTGTACATCAAAAAATGCATGTAGTTTAAGAAATGTATGCAATTACCAATAAACATCTTAAAAGGAAATAGAATATAGAGAATACATATACATTAGATGATGAGTCTGGAAATTTCTAGGACATTTTCTGTTTTTTTTAATTATATTTTCATGGGGATAATAAAACATTGTTTGTAGACTCTTTCACTCGGACCATTGTAAATGCCATGAATTGCTACTCAGTCAGACTCATAATGGGGAAAAATTGTAGAAGCAAAGATGACTTCTTGTTCACTTGGCAATTGATATACATGACTACAGCTTGCCTGAATATATTCTTACTACATTCCCTCTGATCTTGGTCTGATCATTGTACAGGTCTTTGACAATTACCTTTAACTTACTCAAATTGAATGAGCAGACATTCTTAACGTGTGACCAATCCTCGTCGGCCCCCATTGATCCTATATTTAGTTTACATGATGATGGAGGATATTGATCCTTTTAAGAAATGATGGATTCTTGTTCAATAGGAAATCATTTACTGTTGCAAAGGTCGCTTGTGCCATCTGGCGACGGTATTGCCTTGACTGACGTTGAAATGGGACCTAGTATTTCTTATGCAGATCTTATTCTCCTGAGAATGCCCATCCCAGACTAGTCTCAGAAGATTCCCTGACTGTTGACATCTGCAATAAATTGTTAGAAGAACATTGTTTAATTCTGGATTTATTCAGGCACATTACCCATCTCACATCTTGTAGTGCACGCAACACTAACTTGTTGCTCTGAAGTGCAGTTAGGTGTTACCACCTGTCCTGGATCCGTGCTTTGCTTCCCTCACCCTAGACTCTGTTGTGCTCCACGTCTCGCTATGCAGATGGCCCGGTGTGATCCCATGTGAACATCTGCATGGTCGTATATAAGTGTACATCTGTGCTTTGGTATTAAGATGTCAGTGCTCCTAAGACTCTGAGTTGCTCTAAGCACCTTGATCTGCTCTGCTGCCTATTTGCAATCTCCTGGATATCTTCTGCTGGCCTGTGGTTTCCAGCATCCAGCTGCCTGCCTATAGTATTCTGTATGTCTCTTGCCTGCCTACCGTTTCGATCATCCCAGCTGTCTATTCTGCTGTTCCGTGGTGTCCTGGATATCTCCCACCTGCATCCAGTTTCCAACATCCCAGCTACCTGTCTCTGGTCTCTTAGTCATCTCAAGCCTCTTTGCGGTCTCCAGCATCTTAGCTGCTTGTCCGATGTCTCCTGGACATTTCCAGCCTGGCTGTGGTTTCCAGTATCCAAGATGCCGGACCGTGGTCTCCTTGATGCATGCGGTTTCCAGCATCCTAGCTATTTGTTATTATTCTTCTGGATGTCTATCACCTGCCTGCGGTTTCCAGTATCCCTGCAGAAACCCCAATATTCATAAATAGACTTTGGTGCCAGAATGACTGATATAATTCCTATGAAAACCAGAAGAGTTGTCTCCAAAGGTGATAAATTTGTAGCCTTTCAGACTTGTGTCTGTTCTCCAGCAGATAACCTACTTTAATTACCCACAATTAAGTTTTATAACACCACAATAACAGCAACACTCAATTTGGCCTCCCCGCTCGTGCATAGCTAAACTCGTACACTCAACAGGCAGCCCTGGCTGACCAGCCTGACCAAGGAATTGAGACGGGCTTCCAGGATCGCTGAGGAGAGATGGAAGCAATCCCGCTCTGCCGACCACTTCACTGCATACAAGCAGTCCCTCGCCAGCTTCAAGTCCGCGCTCACTGCCGCAAAACAAACTTACTTCTCATCTCTCATATCCTCCCTGTCTCACAACTCTAAACAGGTTTTCAACACTTTCAATTCTCTACTCCGTCCCCCAGCACCTCCCCCTCATTTCTGCTGAAGACTTCGCCTCTTTCTTTAAACAGAAGATCGATACGATCAGGGAAAGCTTTGGCCCACAGCGCCCACTGCCCCTTTTAGCTGCTCAACCCTGCTCCTCCAAAACCAGCTTCTCCACCATGACAGAAGATCAGCTCTCCACCCTCCTGTCAAGATCACACCTCACCACCTGCACGCTCGACCCGCTCCCGTCCCACCTCATCCCTAACCTTTCCACGATCTTCATCCCAACCCTAACGCACCTCTTGAACCTCTCACTCACAACAGGTGTCTTCCCCTCATCCTTCAAGCATGCCAAGATCACACCCATCCTCAAAAAGCCCTCCCTCGACCCATCCTCTGTGTCTAGCTATCGCCCAATATCTTTTCTCCCTTATGCCTTCAAATTGCTGGAGCAACACGTCCATCTTGAACTGTCCTCCCACCTCTCCTCCTGCTCCCTCTTTGATCGGTTGCAATCTGGCTTCCATTCCCATCACTCAACTGAACCTGCCCTAACTAAAGTCACCAATGACCTACTAACTGCCAGGAGCAAGCAACACTACTCTGTCCTCCTCCTCCTGGACCTGGCTTCTGCCTTCGACACTGGACCACTCCCTTCTGCTACAAATCCTCTCATCTCTTGGCATCACAGACTTGGCCCTTTCCTGGATCTCGTCATATCTGACAGACCGAACATTCAGTGTCTCCCTCCCCCACACCACCTCCTCACTTCGCCCCTTGTCAGTCAGTGTTCCTCAAGGCTCTGTTCTAGGACCCCTACTCTTCTCCATCTACACTTTCAGCCTGGGACAGCTCATAGAATCCCACAGTATGCAGTACCATCTCTACGCTGATGACACGCAGATCTACCTATCCAGACCTGACCTCACCTCCTTACTTGCCAAAATCCCGCACTGTCTGTCTGCTATTTCAGCCTTCTTTTCTGCTCGATTTCTACAACTGAACATGGACAAAACAGAATTCATCATCTTTCCCCCATCTCACTCTACCATTCCACCGGACCTATCCATCAATGTCAATGGCTGCTCACTTTCGCTAGTCCCACACGCCCGGTGCCTCGGGGTGATCCTCGACTCTGCCCTCTCTTTCAAGCCACATATCCAAGCCCTTGCCTCCTCCTGCCATCTCAAACTCAAAAATATTTCCCGGATCCGCACATTCCTTGACCGCAACACTGCAAAAACGCTAGTGCATGCCCTTATCATCTCCCGCCTCGACTACTGCAACCTCCTACTCTCAGGACTCCCTTTAGCACTCTGGCACCACTCCAATCCATCCTACACTCTGCTGCCCGACTAATCTACCTGTCTCCCCACTATTCCCTAGCCTCTCCCCTATGTCAAGCCCTTCACTGGCTTCCTATCGCCCAGAGTCTCCAGTACCAAAAACTCTCACGATGACATACAAAGCCATCCACAACCTGTCTCCTCCATACATCTGTGACATGGTCTCCCGGTACCTACCTACACGCAACCTCCGATCCTCTCAAGACCTCCTTCTCTACTCCCCTCTCATCTCTTCTTCCTACAACTGCATCCAAGACTTCTCCCGTGCTTCCCCCATACTCTGGAACTCTCTACCCCAACACATCAGACTCTCGCCTACCATAGAAACCTTCAAAAAGAACCTGAAGACTCACCTCTTCCAACAAGCCTACAGCCTGCAGTGATCCTGAACTTACTGAACTGCCGCACAACCTGCCCTACCCTCTCCTAGTGTTTTATCACCTATCCCCTGCAGACTGTGAGCCCTCGCAGGCAGGGTCCTCCCTCCTTATGTACCCGTGTGCCTTGTTCTTTGCTCATGTTTAATGTATTTGTCTATATTTGCCCCGTATTCACAAGTAAAGCGCCATGGAATAAATGGCGCTATAAAAATGTATAATAATAATAATTACCTGTTCACAGCTGATGGTCATAGCTGAATAGGGGTCAGATGTTTAGAGTGCAAGCTCTTGTTCACACAAAATGGTAATCCACAATAGCGAAGTTCCAATAAATCAAAATAAGAGCTCAAGTGTTATTATAAAAAAAAATTGCCTTGTTAAAACATCAGATCCTAAAACTCCAGCTGACCAACTTGAATTTCACCTTTTGACTACTTTCAGGCCAGTTTGGTTTTCCTAAATGAGCTGGTGATGTCACTTTCTGAGCTAATGGAGAGCACTAGTTTCCAAAATGGGTAATGCCAACACAAAAGTCATCAACAGCTATTCTCACAACATTTCTGCCATCCCCAAGACCCGAGTTTTCCTTAGATCTAACAGCTTATGTGTATAGTCCAACACTGTCATCTGCTAATGCGCTGACCAAAATCGAAGCATCCAACATCATGAGCATCCAGCAAACAAGCTGCTACTCAATTCAGAGGAGCAACTCTTCAACTACACATAAGTCTCTTGCCATAATTGTTGCTCCACACGTAGACGGAGTGGAGTGGAGTGCACTTTCCCACACAATGACAATTCCAAGTATGGGGGCATGGTCTCCACCATGAAAGAGTACATAGCGGAGATGGCTTTCAACAAGATGTTTTGGCATAGGTGGTTTTCCTTTATTGGATGCTGCCCTTCCCGTGGTTGTTCCTTCCTGGTGAAAGACCTGGCTATTCATTGCTTGCGTTGAGAAACACATGATGGTGTCTCCGCGGGTTTTCTACATGCTTTTGCATATTTCCCAAAAGGGATGGGGGCAGTGTTCTGGATCACTGCGTTGAGAAACACTTGATGGTGTCTCCGCGGTGTTGGATGTTTTGATCTCCCCGAGGTCATTCATCCTTATGTTCAAAACAACAAGAAATATTGGCGGCTACTTATCTGCCAGTGAGGCTGAGAGCACACATGCCATAATTTCCCAAAAAGTGGTACAATCCAGTAAGTGGTACAGCTACGAATGCACCACCAGCAATTTGGATGAGTGGGAGATGAATTTGTACACAAGCGGTTTACTGGAAACGTTTTAATTTTCTAATCATACAGCTCTGGTAAAAATTAAGAGACCACTGCAAAATGTTCAGTTTGTCTGATTTTTCTCTTTATATGTATATTTTTGAGCAAAATGTAAATTGTTCTTTTATTCTATAAACTACTGACAACATGTCTCCGAAGTTCCAAGCAATAAAATTTGTATTTATTTTATGAAAATGAGAAATGGTCAAAATAACAAAAAAATGCAATGCTTGCAGTCGTTGCAGACCTCAAATAATGCAAAAAAAACCAACTTTATAATCATTTAGAAACAACAATACTAATGTTTTAACTCAGGAAGAGTTCAGAAATCAATATTTTGTGGAATAACCATGGATTTTACTCACAGCTTTCATGCTTTCTTGGCATGCTTTCCACCAGTCTTTCACACGGCTCCTGGTACAATAATGTAAGCAGTTCTTCTTTGTTTGATGATATGTGACTATCCATCATCCTCTTGATTACATTCCAGAGGTTTTCAATGGGGTTCAGGGATTTGATCCCATGACAGGGATTTGATGTGGTGGTCCTTCATCCACACCTTGATTGACCTAGCTGTGTGGCATGGCGCATTGACCTGCTGTAAAAACCAGTCCTCAGAGTTGGGGGACATTGCCTGAGCAGAAGGAATCCACTGTTTCTCCAGGATAACCTTGTATGCAGCTTGATTCATACGTCCTTTGCAAATAACAATCTGCCCAATTCCAGCCTTAATGAAGCATCCCCAGATCAACACCGATCCTCCACCAAATTTCACAGTGGGTGGAAGACACTGTGGCTTGTCCGCCTCTCCAGGTCTCCATCTAACCATTAGATGAGCAGGTGTTGATCTGGGGAGGCTTCAGCAAGACTGGAATTGGGCAGGTTAATCTTTGCGAAGAACGTATGAATCAAGCCGCATACAAGGTTATCCTGTATTTTTGCCAGAGCTGCATATAAAGAGCTGACAATGTGAAACACAGTGCTGGCCACATCATGTTGTGAGGTTGTTTCGCTGCAGGAGGGACTGGTGCATTTCACAAAATAGATGGCATCATGAGAAAAGATTATTTGGCAATACTGAAGCAACATCTGAAGACATCAGCCAGGAAGCTAAATTTGGGCGGAAATGGGTCTTCCAAATGGACAATGACCAGAAGCATACTGCCACAATGGTAACAAAGTGGCTTCAGGATAACAAAGTCAATGTTTTGGAGCGGCCATCACAAAGCCCTGATCTTAATCCTATTGAAAATTTATGGACAAAGCTGGAGAAGTCGGTGCGAGCAAGGAGACCTACAGACCGGGATCAGTTACACCAGTGTTGTCAGGAGGAATAGGCCCAAATTCCGACCAACTATTGTGAGAAGCTTCTGGAAGGAGATCCCAAACGTCTAACCCAAGTCATTCAGTGTAAGGGCGATGGCACCAAATACTAATGAAATGGATGTAATAAAAATGCCCTAAAACATTCTCTCTCTCTCTCATTATTCTGGTGTCTGGCATATATTAATAATTATGGTAATCCTAATTGACCTAAAACGGAAAGGTTTATTCTGATTTCATGTCAGATATTGAGAAAAACCTGCAGATGTGTCTTTATATGGTGGATGGAAACTTCTGGTTTCAATGGTATATATCCCAAAATAGCCTAAAAAAAATCAATTTGTGTCACAATAATATAAGCCCTTATATGACCACAACAACCAAAGGAATGTGATAATGAAAAAGAAAAAAAACTGATAACACTTCCAAAATAATAAGTATAAAAAGTAATATAAGGGATAAAGGATCAGAGGAAGGAAAGTGACGTCCAGCATCCAAGTGCCGAAAACCCTCAGGACACGATCCCCTGATCTGAGAAATCCATTCACCCAGCACATGCTGAGCCTACAGGTCATGTGATCCCTGACTCCTCCCACACATGTGACTGATCACATGACTGTGACATCACCGCAGGTCCTGTAAGCACAGAACAGCCATATCTCTTGTGTGCTGCTCTGCAGGAGGAGGTATGTGGAGAATCCCCATTATTGGGCACAGACAGTATTAACCCCTTAGGTTTTTCTTCTGATGGGATGGGGGCGAATTAACCCTTTTTGGGAGCAGCCTTTAAATAAATCAGTGCTTGGGTTTTTCCTTTGCATTTGTTGCATTTCAAGAGTCAGTCATTCCTCAATGGCGCCATTTTTAGGTTAATATAATGCTTGTTTTGAGTGGACAATACCTCCATTTTTGTTCTAATTTGTTGTCATTTCCATTGTTTTTCCTAAAAAAAAGAAATAGGTTACTTTTATTCAATTTATTTTATTTTTTACATTTCTTAATTTTGCAAAGTAATAAGATTGGCGCCTTCACTGGTTATCAGCGCCCTCTTCTGTATCACATGACTGGCGGTCTGACTACCCGGACCACACAGCGTCCCTTTCTCAATGTCATCCTGAGAGCCTTGATGTGATTCTCATAGTCTTACGTCGGGAAGGTCTACAGAGAAGGTGCTATATGATCTGATGGGTAGGTGATAACTTGTTGGGAATAACCAGGGACGTACATAGAAATCATGGGACCTCATAGCAAAACATCCTAATAGGGCCCCCCCCCCCCCCCCGAGAAAATGTATGCTGGTGCAGGCGGGGTCACAGTACTTAGGTGCAGTCACCTCCCAACTTTTAAACACAGGAAGAAGGACCTGTGACACAAATATGGTAGTTTTGCCCTACTTGAGGTCCCAAAAATGTCCCTCGCATACAGTATGATTACTTCACGGTGCCAACACAGTATGATGTCCTTAAAGTGCCCCCGCACAGTATCATGCCCCCATCACAATCCACACCAGAGAGACACCAGGTTGGGGGAGGGGTGGTGCCTGCCTCCTTCCCCTGACACATGAGCTCCATTGCGACTGCGACCGCTATTAGTGGTACATCAGTAGGAATAACCCATCAAGGGTGCGTGTAAACATAATAATAATAATAATAATAATAATAATCTTTATTTATGTAGCGCCAACATATTCCGCAGCGCTTTACAGTTTAACAGTTTCAAACACAACAGTCATAGGTAACAACGTTAACAATACAATAATAAAGCAAAATAAGATGACTCTGCTCATGAGAGCTTACAATCTACAATGAGGTGGGGGAGATACAAAGCACAGGTGTGTATTTACAATGATGGTCCAGCCCTCTTCAGGGGGTGGGGGGGTGGATGGAGATAGTGAATGGGCTACACACACACACAAGCATAAAATGACTTTGATTAGTTAATGTGGTAGGCAGCTCTGAACAAATGTGTTTTGAGCGAGCGCCTAAAACTATGCAAGTTGTGGATGGTCCTAATATCTTGGGGTAGAGCATTCCAGAGGATTGGCACAGCATGGGAGAAGTCTTGGAGTCGTGAGTGGGAGGTACGGATTAGTGCAGAGGTTAGTCGAAAGTCATTTGCAGAGCGCAGCGGTCAGCTAGGCCGATAGACAGAAATGAGGGAGGAGATGTAAGGGGTGCCGCACTGTGGAGAGCTTTGTGGGTGAGAACAAGTGCTTTGAATTGTATCCTGTAATGAATGGGCAGCCAGTGTAATGACTGGCGAAGAGCAGATGCATCTGAGTAACGATTAGCTAGATAGACAACCCTGGCTGCTGCATTAAGGATAGACTGGAGAGGGGAAAGTCGAGTAAGGGGGAGGCCAATTAATAGAGCATTGCAGTAGTCCAGGCGGGAGTGGATTAGGGCGACAGTGAGAGTTTTTGTTGTCTCCATGGTGAGAAAAGGGCGGATTCTAGAGATGTTCTTTAGGTGTAAGTGGTACGAGCGGGCAAGAGATTGTATGTGGGAGGTGAAGGAGAGATCGGAGTCAAACATAACACCCAGACAGCGTGGCTGCTGCCGGGGTGTTATTATGGTGCCACCCACGGAGAGGGAAATGTCAGATTTAGGGAGGTTAGTAGAAGGCGGGAGCAGAAGAAGTTCAGTTTTGGAGAGGTTGAGTTCCAGATAGAGAGTGGACATGATGTTGGAGACTGCAGACAGACAGTCAGTGGCATTCTGTAGTACAGCGGGGGTAAGGTCAGGGAATGACGTGTATAGTTGTGTGTCATCAGCATAAAGATGGTACTGAAAGCCAAATCTGCTGATGGTCTGTCCAATTGGGGCTGTGTAGAGGGAGAAGAGAAGGGAGCCAAGGACTGAGCCCTGAGGTACCCCAACAGTGAGAGGAAGAGGAGATGAAGTGGAGCCAGAGAACAGAACACTGAAGGAGCGGTCAGAAAGGTAGGAGGAGAACCAGGAGAGAGCAGTGTCCTTAATGCCTAGAGACTGGAGCCTAGAGAGTAGGAGAGGGTGGTCAACAATGTTGAAAGCTGCAGAAAGGTCGAGGAGAATGAGCAGAGAGTGGTCACCGTTACATTTTGCTGTCAGTAGGTCATTGGTCACCTTGATGAGTGCAGTTTCTGTCGAATGTAGGGGGCGGAAACCGGACTGTGAAGGGTCTAGGAGGGAATGAGTGGAGAGGTAACGGGTAAGGCGGGAGTAGATCAGGTGCTCCAAGAGTTTTGAGATGAAGGGGAGATTGGAGACCGGTCTGTAGTTGTTTGTGCAGGATGGGTCGAGGGTGGGTTTTTTTAGTAATGGAGTAATGATAGAGTGTTTGAAGGAAGAGGGGAAAATGCCAGAGGAGAGGGAGAGATTAAAGATTGTAGTTAGGTGAGTTGTGACAACTGGAGAGAGAGATAGGAGGAGATGAGAGGGAATGGGGTTGGTAGTGCATGTAGTTGGACGAGAAGAAGAGAGGAGCTTGGAGACTTCTTCTGTGATGGGATCGAATGTGGAGAGTGAGCCAGAGGAGATGCAGGGAGGGATGGGAATCATTGCACTTGGTGTCTGGGAGCGGATTTCCTGATGGATATTGTCTATTTTCTCTATAAAGTGGGAAGCCAGATCATCAGCACAAATGTCTGTAATAGGGTCTTGTGCTTTTGGCCTGAGGAGGGAGTGAAAGGTGTTAAAAAGTTTCTTGGGGTTGTTGGATACTGAGGAGGTCAGGGTGGTGTAGTAGGACTGTTTGGTGAGGTGAAGGGCAGAGTTATAGGTGCTTAACATAAATTTGAAGTGCATGAAGTCTTCTGGTGTGCGTGTTTTCCTCCATAAGCGTTCAGCACTCCTAGAGCATCGCTGAAGGAATAGAGTTTGCGATGTGAGCCAGGGCTGTTTCACTCTGTGTTTGGAGGTTCTGAGGGTGAGGGGAGCTACTTGGTCAAGGGTGCTTCTAAGAGTGGCATTGTAGTGATGTACAGCCAGATCAGGAAAGGAAAAAGAAGAGATTGGGGACAACGATGAGTGTAGGGAGTCTGAAAGTGTATGAGGGATAATGGCATGTAGATTTCTGAATGTGTGGTAGGTAGGAGAGTGCTGGGGTGGGCGAGGAATTGTGAGCGTGAAGGATAGAATGTTGTGGTCAGAGAGGGGAAGCGGTGAGTTATCTAGGTAGGAGATTGAACAGAGCCGGACAAAGACCAGGTCCAGGGTGTTACAGTCTTTGTGTGTTTCAGAGGTTGAGAGCTGTGAGAGGCCTAGAGAAGTGGTTAGTGATAGAAGCTGGGATGCAGATGTGGAAGTGGGGCTGTTAATGGGGATGTTGAAGTCTCCCAGGATAAGGGTTGGGAGTTCTGAGGACATGAAGTGCGGCAGCCAGGCAGAGAAATGGTCCAGGAAGTGGGTGGGTGAGCCTGGGGGCCGGTATATGACCGCTACTCTGAGGGAGAGGGGACGAAAGAGCCTGATGGTGTGGACCTCAAAAGAAGGGAATGAGAGTGATGGAACTGGGGGTATAACCTGGAACGTGCATTGTGGGGACAAGAGTATGCCGACTCCACCACCAGGTCTGTTTGTGGGTCTTGGGGAATGGGAGAATTGTAAGCCACCCTGGGAAATGGCAGCAGGGGAGACAGTGTCAGAGTCCTGGATCCAGGTTTCGGTGAGGGCCAACAGATTCAGAGAGTTGTTCAGAAAGTAGTTGTGCAGGAGAGGAAGCTTGTTACATACAGACCGTGGATTCCAAAGGGCACAATTGAAAGAGAGAGATGAGGGAGTGCAAGTAATATTAATAAGGTTAGTACGGTTCTGATTTGTCACTTCTTGCCACTATTCCAAAGATTTCTTAAAAAAAAAAAAAGTGCAGTATTGATTTATGTAATACATGTTTGTCCAAAAATATTTGGCTCCTGCAAAAAGGGGAAACTCACAGGAAAGCAGGCATATCTCCAGGGTGCTGCATTAACCTCTAATAATTCAACTCTTCCAGGTATAAATAATGAAGTAAAGGGTGCGCAGCCTGGAAGATGCCTTGGTCTGTGAATAATGGGGTGTATTTGTGCAAAAAATAAAAAATTGTGGCACATTTTCCATAATGCAATCCCAACGGTCCCAGAGAACAATTTAGGAAAGTTGGTAATTATGATGTAACTAGACCCTTATGGTTTGTGACCTTTTTTGAGTGACTTCAGCATTACATGTATCACTGTCAATGTATTCGCACCAGTTTTATGGAGCAGCCGAGCCACCTTCATCCACAATCAGAAGCTCCGCTGTCGTCTTCAGTAGACAAGCCCAATCTTGTGGAATACAATGTACACTACACCAGGTCTGTATGACCTCCTACAAAACCACCTCGAAGGGGTTTTCCTTTACTGCAGTGAAGGGGAAGCAGCGCGGAATCAGAAATATGACTCTTAGGATTAGTGGAGATTCCAAAGGTCAGAAGCCCAGTCAACAAGCGATAGCATGTCCTAGCTATATGGTATCACATAACAAGATTATACCCCTTTAAATGTTTTCCCTTATTATCATCAGTAATTGTATTTTCTACAAGGGATTTTGTGTGATTTTACATCAGCTTATCTTCGTTCTATACAGATTCCGACAATATCGGATCCTATATAAGAAAATATTCCTGATAGACCTGTCAATGATGGATAGAATCAGAGATGAAAAAGTGGCAGAGGGTATACTGAATCTTACCCTAGAGATCCTCTTCCGGCTTACAGGAGAGGTGAGAGATTCTGGTGACATCACATTACATCATCTAGGGTAATAACAGATGATCTGACCGGAGAGGTGAGGACTCTGTAAATGTCTGAAGTTAGATTTATTACTACATCTCTCCATACACAGGATTACACGGTGGTGAAGAAGACCTCTAGTGATCACTGTCAGGTCCCTATGTCTGAAGGATGGGGAGGAACCCTGAACCCAATCCTGTGGTCTCCACCGAACTCCTGGATACATGAGGACATCAGTGACCAGAAGATCCTAGAACTGACCTACAAGATGATTGAGCTGCTGACTGGAGAGGTGACACTGCTGGGAATGCTGGGACATTATACAGTGACACTATGGAGGGATTGGGGGGATGACGGTATCATTGTATGTGTCAGGTTCCTTTAAGGTGTCAGGACGTCACCGTCTACTTCTCCATGGAGGAGTGGGAGTATCTAGAAGGACACAAGGATCGGTACAAGGACGTCATGATGGAGGTTCCCCACTCCCGAATATCACCAGGTAATAGACAGGACTAAACACACACATCTGTTAAAAGGAGTTAGTTGCTTTAAGAAAATCTTAAAGGCTTTGTTCAGCCACTGAAAAATATGAAACAAAAAGCTTTTAGAATGATATAAAATAGATAATATCCCCCTCACTGTTATCATTCCAACCCTTTCTTGGTCCTTTGATGGTCTTTGTACTTGTACTTCTGGTCCAGACTGACATGTGACCTCCTCCATCAATCGTTGCATCAGGAGCAGTGGTCACCACAGCGGCCAATGATGAGACCTCTCAGCATCCTCCAATGTAACACTTTTTTAATATTTACTTAAAATCAATGTCAGAATGAGCAAAATGATCAGTAGAAAATCAGAAAGGAAAACTTTCATATACTGACACGGATGTCATGCATTTTCACAGTACGTACACCAACCTCAGCAGGTTGAGGACATTTATTTGAAAAAACAATCCTTCATACACTTCTGTTTGCTGAAAAAAAGTTATGTCTCGTGGAATAAGGTGAGGATCAAAATAATACACAAAAACAGAAAACAGCTCTTTAATGAAGCGGTAAGTGTCCTTGAGTTCAAAAACTTCCATGTGTTTAGCTTTGGAAATCTCTTGACTCCATTTCTTACATGCTTTCATACATAGCATTAATGTCATAAACAGGGGAACTAAAGATAATTAATCTATCAGTAAAGTATTCTGTAATGGAATTATCATACCTTTTCCCGGCATTCTCCCAGAAATTTTGTTATCTTCCTCTTAGCGATATTTGCTTTACTTGTGTATTAAACACATATTGATTCATACTATGGGTGTATCCATTCTCTATGAAGCCTTGAAACCTATATTCTTTATAGGTCAAACTTAATCTCATATGTTGTCTTCGCAGTCAGACTTAGAAAAAGTTAAAGAACTCGCAAAATGATCCAAAGCATTCTAATCGGCAATGAAAATAAAAAACATTGGGCAATAAGAGTCAGAGCCACCAATTTTTCTGTGATGGTATTTGACCCCAGCCAGGTTAATCATCTTATCATTGTCAGATTCAGAGCAGTCTGGGAAAGGTTGTAGGATGAAAGAATCAATTTATAAGCCTACTGATAGCACTTTGAAAAAAGCATGGCATATAAGATTTTTAGTTTACGGTATATCATTTCGTTAGGCCATCCTTGTTAGCATGAAGGAAGGGTGGGAAGTTCTGAGAAGGTAATGGAGTTATGACTTTTTTCACCAATTGCTAAATACTTGATAAAGGATGGGGTCCAGCAGTATAGGAAGAAACCAGCTAGGGATGACATAATCAAAGGAGGTAAGGAGATATTAAGCTCTTATAATATTTTTTAAATTTAATTTGAAATTTAAAGCTATAAGGGATTAAAATATACGGGCAGGAGATAAGGAACAGGAGATCATCAGTGTATGTGGCAACATTACGAATTATGTTTCAAACTGTAATTCCAGCTTTATTGGGGAAAATGTTATAAAATAGCAACACACTTTTAAGGTTTTGTTATTCAAAAATAATAAAATTAACTTTACTTTTTGGCAGATGACTATACCAGAAGTTCAGAGTGGCATGAAACGTTGGATTTTAAAGTCTACAATCGAAATATGATATCACCTTCACATGAAGAACACGCCGATATTCCATATATACCCTCATCCTCTAATTCATCACACATTGATAAACAAAATAAAATTCGTAGAAGGGGTACAAAACATCTAATGTCTCCAAATGTGAAGCCATTTTCATGTTCAGAATGTGGAAAATCTTTTAACCATAAATCACATCTTCTTAGACATGAGAGAAGTCACACAGGGGAGAAGCCATATGCATGTTTAGAATGTGGAAAATGTTTTACAGCTAAATCACATCTTGCTAGACATCAAAGAAGTCACACACAGGAGAAAGCATTTTCGTGTTTAGAATGTGGGAAATCTTTTAACCGGAAAGAAGATGTTGTTACGCATCATAGAACTCACACGGGTGAGAAGCCATATTCATGCCTAAAATGCGGGAAATATTTTACACGTCAATCAAGTCTTGTCATACATGAGAGAAGGCACAGAGGGGAAAAGCCATATATGTGTTCAGAATGTGGAAAGTTTTTTACCCAGAAGTCAGATCTTGTTTCGCATCATAGAATTCACACTGGTGAGAAGCCATATTCATGTTCAGTATGTGGAAAATGTTTTAACAAGAAATCTTATCTTGTTAAACACCAGAAAATTCACAAAGGTGATAAGCCATATGCATGTTCATAATATGTGAAACATTTTACCCAAACATCACATCTTATTAATCACCAGAGAATTCACACTGGTGAGAAGCCATATTCATGCTCTGAATGTGGGAAATAAGTTTTAATGTACATAAAAAAATTGCATGTAATTTATGAAATGTATGCAATTATCAATAAACATCTTTAAACCTAATAGAATACAGAGAATATGGTAGGGTTTCTACTCATTCAGCTGTGGTTGAGGAAGGCATAGGCAGTGGTTTCATCAAAATGTCCAGGCTGGTTTATTACAAATTTCATAAACAGCATATAAAAACAAAAAGATAGCCTTTTCGGGCACAGGGGGAAAAAACCAAGTAAATAGTCCATACGGTATTGTGGGTTCGCCCACTTGGATTAGTGTCCAGTTCTTAAGTCCTTAGCAAAAACCAACGCACTTGAGGTCTACACATCTCCAGACCCAGCCAATGAATGAGACAACTGGTCTCCATTTTTTCTGCCATACCACACTCCTGGGGTGGGATATGTGTGCAGCCATTCCCACACATCTCTTTGACTGCTCGTAAATCTAGCACTGATATACCCTATTAACTCGTTCACCACTATATGTGCTTGAGCCTGCTTTTCCGGGCTTACATCACCGAAGCTACCAACCTCAACGATACATATGTCTCCTCAAGGACCTGTCCAGAGGCCATCTTTCATACCCCCAATCTGTTCAAATCCTGGGGGCTTGGCACCTTCCACTATCAAACAATGGACCCTCTCCGGCAGGCATCTGCACTCTCACCGCCCTGAGCTAGCCCACTCCATCTGTGACAGGATCCTGAACGACTGGAGTACTGGAGGTGAGGGAGAGATTTCTAGGGGGTTTACCAGGCACTCGTGATCTGCAGATGTCAGCTCAAGCACAGGAGCGTGTGCACCGAGGACAGTGTGACCCATGCTGACTGCGTTTTGGGTGCAGCCAGAACCTCCCTCCATGACTGCCTTTCAACAGCAGGGTGAACCCTTATGTGTGGGGTTACCCTCCTGGATCCTGGGCCTAGCCACTGTGGAGTCTTCTCGTTTTCCCCCTGCAGCTATCTTCCGTGGACTGGTTGTGGGGTTGAGGGTGGCACTGTTGCCTCTGAGTTTCACCACTGGAGACCCATTGCTTTGGGAGGTAAGAGGGCTTCTGACCCTCTGAGCCAAAAGATTAAGCCATCACATAATATCTTCATTGACTCCATAAAAACTTGAAATCTTGTCAAATATAAGCCTATATAGTTCAGGCCAATAGTTCTTTGCTGATGCCTAGTGTAGTGACCTGTCATCAAAATTTCAGAACAAGCCAAGTCAATTTGTGTTTTATTGATACATCCTTGGGAATTTCATACACTTTCCTGCACTTTTTGACCTGTAATTATACCTGCCTATTTACCCAAACAATAGCAGGCTAAAACTAGATACTTTTCGTGATGTCTTAACCCTTTCCCCACTACTCCCTGTAGAGATCAATGCATAATATGCTCCCCTTTGACCTCATTTAACCTGAGCAGGGCAATAACTACCAGATTACTTTGCATAACATAGACTCCCCCACAGTGGCGTATCCAGGGGGGGGGCAGCCGGGGCATGTGCCCCGGGCGCAGCCAACAGGGGGGCGCCAGCGGGCCGCCTGATGATGCGGCGGTCCAAGGAGGCTCCCCGTCGGTGGCATTCTGCTGCCCCCACAGTCTGAGATAATCCCGTTCTCTGAGCCGGCTGTCAAATTGGCAGCCGGCTCAGAGAAAGTGCTTTGCGCCGTCGTCAAATCTCAAGGTGTACAGCGACGCCGCGGCTGTGCCGCCGCTGTCGCTAGTACCCTTGGCTTGCCTGTTGTGAATGTGTGATCCCTTCTAAGTTTAACCCCCGACGACTGCTGAGGCGCCGCTGACCGCTGCTGGCACTTCCGCATCACTGAAGTGCCAGCAGCGGCGACGTCACTCTCTCTTCAGACACAGCAGGGCAGGTGAAGCACAGGCTGCTGCATTGCGGTGTTGTTGGACGGTGGTAAGTGTGCTCCAGCTCCAGACCACGGGGACCGGCTGGGTAATGGAGCTGAAGACACCTACCGAACTTAGATTAGAATCAGATAATGTTTGATATTTAAGGGGGCTGGTTGGGTTGGGGGGTCGGTCGGCTATATGGAGCCTGCAGCCAGGATAGGGAGGGAGCAGGGGCCAGGGGCAATGGTTGGTAGTAAATTGTGTGTGTATATATAGAGGTGAGAGGTGCTGTGTGTTGTGCGTGCGTGTATATAGGTGAGAGGTGCTGTATGTGTGTGTTGTGCGTGTGTGTGTATACAGGTGAGAGGTGCTGTGTGTGTGTTGTGCGTGTGTGTATACAGGTGCTGTGTGTGTGTTGTGCATGTGTGTATACAGGTGAGAGGTGCTGTGTGAGTGTTGTGCGTGTGTGCATATAGGTGAGAGGTGCTGTGTGTGTGTGTTGTGCGTGTGTGTATATTGGTGAGAGGTGCTGTGTGTGTGTTGTGCGTGTGTGTATGTAGGTGAGAGGTGCTGTGTGTATGTTGTGCGTGTGTGTATATAGGTGAGAGGTGCTGTGTGTGTGTTGTGTGTGCGTGCATGCGTAGCGCTGCGGGTGAATGTGCAGAGATGTAAATGGTTTTGTGTGTGTACGGGGAGGAGAGGTGAGGGCAATGATGGGGCTGATGGGGAGAGGGCAATAATTGGGATGGAGGGGGAAGAGGAGATGATGGATGTGGTGGAATGGGCAATGATGGAGGTGTCAATGATGGAGGTGGAATGGGCAATGATGGGGGTGGGGGGAGGAAATGATGGAGGTGGTGGAATGGGCAATGATGGGAGTGCTGGGGAAGGAGGAAATGATGGAGGTTGTGAAATGGGAAATTATGGGGTGGTGGGGGAGAAAGCAATGATAGTAGTGGTGGTGGAGAAGGCAAAGATGGAGGTGGTGAAGAGAGCAATGATGGGGTGGGGCAGAGGAAAATAATGGGCATATATGTGGAAACAGTACAGGAGAATGGGGGGCATGTATGAGGAAAGAGTACGGGGGAATTGGGGGAATGTATGAGGAAACAGTACTGGGGAATAGGCAGCATGTATGAGGAAACAGTACTGGGGAATGGGGGGCATATCTGAGGAAACAGTATGGGGGATGGGTGCAGACAGTATGAGGAGCGAACGGGGGAATGTATGTGGAGACAGTATGAGTAGCGATGTGAAAAATGTATGTGGACAGAGTACAGGGAGTGAGGGTGATGGGATGTGTGCAGACACAGTATGGGGAGTCAGGTGAGCAGGCAGCATAGAAAGTGAGGGGGTAAATATATGGGGAGACAGTATGGTGAACAGGGGGATGTGAGAGGAGACAGTATGAGAAGGGAGGGGAATAGTGTGATGAGACAGTATGGGGGGAGAAAAATGAGTGGGCACAGAATAGAAACTGAGCAGTGGGGGTGTAGCATGGGGGGACAGTGTAAGGGCACAGCCAGGAGCAGACAGTATACCAAGGAGGGGGAGTATGATGAGAGAGTACAGTATAAATACTGGGCCCTATAGGGGGACACAGTATGAGAGGACAGTGTGAAGAGGGGGCCGGTATGGAAAGGAGAGGTCAGTGTGAAGAGTGTGTACCATAAGACGGACAGTGTGGGGGTCATATTTTGTGCAGACAATATAGTGAGGGGCAATGTTTTATACAGGAGCATTATAATGACACTTGTATCTTTAAGGGTATTTTGCAGATTTTCTGCAAAAGAACGGAGAAGATGGAAGTCTGCAGAGACAGCTGTGGATGAGAAAACTCATAATGGGGTCTGGACAAGATGAAGAAAGGAAGGAGAATGACTCCAGAGACGACGTCATCTATAAGGTACCTGGATGTAAATGTTATTTACGGCAAGGGAGAATCCTAAAAGTGTGCAGTGCATGCGTTGTGAGAATTCAGTAGACTGCGATGTCAGGATTCAGCTCTGCAGGTTCCAGTAGTCGTCACATGGACACTTCACGCATATGTGACTTTCACATTTATGGTCTGGTGACAATGAGCTTCTCTTCCTGCTTCTCTGTTTTTCACTGAACATTGAGAGCATTAGGGAGAGAGGCTCGTCGGTACATGACTAAGTGTGCAAATCGCATATGTCCTGGGGGGGCGCCAAAATGAATTCTTGCCCCGGGTGCCAGAAACCCTAGATACGCCTCTGCTCCCCCATGCCGAAGTCACGCAGGACCACCTCAGCAACTCCTAACCATGGAAAACAATCTTCAATAGACCCTGGCGACGTCCTCCGGTCCACATTCTCCAGATGATTCATCCTGCTCATCTCTGCCTGATGGGGCTGAGCCAGACAAGATCCCAGCTATCACAACCAGAAATCCAGCACTCCTATCCCGGATCAAGCAGCTCTACTCTCACAGTTCAAGTCTATCTTACACTCTGAATTATCTAAAATGTCAGAAAAATTAACTAAAGAACTTTCTAAAGAAATTAGGAAGATGGATTCTCGTACCACTGATCTGAAAGATAAAATTGACTCCACTTCAGCTACCCTCTCTACTCATGAAAACAAGCTAGAGATACTCCATGAAGAAAATTACTCCTTCAACAATAAACTAGAGGATTTTGAAAACCGGGCTCGCATCACAGGCCTGCCTGAGACAATTACAGACCTCCAATCCACAGCTATGGCCGTGTTCCAAGAACTGATACCTGGAATTTCTATTGAACGCCTGGAAATCGATCGCCTCCACGGAGCCCTGAGTAGGAGCAAACCAAATGGACCGCCCAGAGATATGCGTCACCTCTAAAATTCCAAGGTCACGCCTTACAAACTATTTCCAGACTTAACCCTGACTACCATCGCTAAAAGACACGCTATGAAACCATATCTGGAAATTGCCCTATCTGCCCTTCAGTCCCTTGTTCTAAGAGACCATAATAATAGAGGTTACTCTGGTATTCCTCACTTCCTACACCAGGTTCACTACCTGCTAAATCTGCCTAGTTCACCCTATCTCCCCTTCCTAAAATATAAATATCATTATACCCCATAATCCCTTTTTCCTTAAAAATATCCATGACCCCTCAGTGTTTCTACACACTGCTGCTCAGCACGTTGTGTTTAGCAATATTCAATACTTGCTGCACCCCCATCTAGCTTTGTCCCCTCTATCTTGTACAAGTTACACTAACTATTGTACCCACCTTAACCCCCACCCCCTTAACTGCCCAAGAGGACTCGTAACAATTTACCACTCCCATTATTATGCTCTCATATGAATTTCAGGCCACAGTAGGGACACCCTTATCAATATGCCTCTAACCATCGTATCACACAGTGTGCGGGCTCTTCGATGTGCAAACATACCGAAGCTTTCCGCTATTACAGATCCCAACAAGCAGATGTGATTTGCTTTCAAGAGACACATTTCTCTACCTCATCGTATTCAAAGTTTTTATATCCCTTTTATCCACTTTTCCACAAAGCTAGCCCCCAAATAAAACTAAAGGTGTTGCCATTTGCTTCAAGAAATATGTCCCCTTCATCTTTAAGTCCTTAATCGCAGATAAAGAGGGCCATTATGTCATGGTGACTGGTTCTGTCTCTGGTGAGGTGGTGACCTTTGTCTCCTACTATGATCCCAATGCTCATCAATCTGCCATTTTCTCTGGACTACTTTATTTAGTCTCTGATCATGCCCAAGGCACTAGACAAATCTGCAGTGACTCCAGCTCTATACTTAACACTGCTCTCGACAAGTCTACAAATGCCCAAACTCCAACTCCCCCAGTAGCTCCACTTTCTACATATTCAGCTGTTCTAAACAAACTCCTTTCCCAGTACCAATAGGTGGATTTATTGACAGAACAATTCCCCTCGGTCAAAGACTGTATATATTTCTCTCCTCCACATTTATACACTATTATAGACCACATATTGGCCCACCCATCAATCATACCTATACAGTCTACTCCCTGGTTAGATAACTTTCCAGTCCAGCTCACCTCACTTTACACCCACGACCCCGTTCATTCAACTGGACTCTGAATGGCTCCTTACTTTCTTATCCTGAAATTGCTCAGAGATTGAAAGATCGTCTCAATGAATATTTCTCTTAGAACATTCAGCTTCTTCTCCAGTCTCTCTTTGGGAAGCTCATAAAGCAGAGTTGAGAGACTTCTGCATTCAAGAAGCTTCTCGTAAGAAGAAAAAAGGTACGCAAGAAAACTGCTCTAGAGAGCAGGGTTTTAACATTAGAGTCCCAGATGAAGAACTTGACCTCTCCTTCTATACATCACGACCTCACACACGCACACTCTGAACTCAATCTTTGCCTCTCCGAAAATGCAAACCGAGCTATTCTCTGGACTCAACAACGCTTTTATGCCCTTAATGATAAAAATAATTCCAACCTTGCCAGAAGCCTCAAATTCCTCCCGACACCTCATACTCCAAGTTTGCGCACTGCCACATGTATTACATCCAATCTTCAACTAATTATACACCAGTTTCAACAGCAACTTGAACATTTATACGACGACACCTCTTCAAATAATGCACAAAAAGTAGAAACTTTCCTCAACTCTACCCCTCTTCCAGCCCTTGGCCCCACTATGATTGAACGTCTAAATCAAGTCATCTCTCCCTCTGAAATAGAAAATGTAATTAAAAATTTAAAGATCAACAAAAACCAGGCCCTGATGGGTTCAGAGCCCTTTACTACAAGAAATATGCTTCTATCTTAATCCCTCATCTCACTACCTTCTTTAATTCATTAAGAGACGGCCATAGGCCAGGGGCAACCTCATTAATGGCACCGATATCCATGATACCTAAACCAAACTCAGATCACATATCATGGTCTAATTACAGACCAATATCCCTCATCAACATAGATCTCAATACTCTTAGCAAAAATTTTATCTCAATGTCTAAATTGATTGGTTTTGTGCCCCATAGCCAAGCGTCTGATAATATCCGGAGGGTTTCTCGTCTTCTGCATCAATGCAAACAACGCAACATTGAAGATATGCTACTATCACTTGATATTAAAAAAAAGCCTTTGATTCTATCTCATGGTCATATCTATTTGCAGTGTTGTGGAAATGGAAATTCCCCGATAAATTTCTTTCATGGATCTATGCCTTGTATAGCTCCCATTTGGCTTATATTCGCTATAATAGTTTCTCCTCAGCATATTTTCCTATCAGAAGAGCTAGTTGTCAAGGATGCCCCCTATCTCCGCTATTATTTCTCTTAGCAATCAAACCATTAGCAATTCACCTTCGTCTCAACCCAAATATGCAAGAAATAGAAATTGCGTTGGTTTCTCATACATTTTTTATGTTTGCAGATGACATACTCCCCCTTTCAACTGCACGACAATCTTCTTTGCCAGCCCTACTCCACTCCCTTAATGAGTTTGAACACATATCCACTCTGCAGATAAACCATTCAAAGTCACACTCCATGAATATATCCTTTTCTGCTACCATTATCCCACAGCTCAGACTAGATTTTACCTTTCCGTGGACCCCAATCACCTTGAATATCTAGGTGTACAGTTAACAGCTAACTTAGGGTCCCTTTTCTCTGCCAATTATCCTCAAACTCTTCGCAAACTTTGATCACAATTTCAGAATTGGGAGAAGCTGCATCTCTCTTGGCTGGGTCAGATACGGGCGATTAAGATGACTTTTTTCCTCAGAATACTCTATTCCGTGTATTGCCTATCCCTGTTCCATCATGCTACCTCAAATTATCACAACGTCTAGTTAACACTTGTTTGGAAGGCAGGTTTCCCAAGAGTTAATAGAGCAACTCTTTACCGACACCGACTAAAAGGAGGAGAGGGAGTCCCTAATCTTTCCAAATATTACCAGGCAGCCCAGTTAACTCTATACCATGCTTATTCAGAACCCCCCACAATGGCTTTCCTAAGAAGCCCCTGAGTGCCGCTCAATGATCCTTGATACTTTATTATGGATCCTCCCAGCACAACGCAAGCAAATTATAAATCCAATTCTATCACATTCACTCAAAATATGGGATTCCCTAAAATATTCCTCAAACTTAATTTCCCCCTTCCTGCCTCTCGCACCACGATGGGGCAATTTGCAGTTCCCTTCGGGAAATGAGTCTATCTGGAGCTTTCGTCTTTTGGTCACTGCAGGTATTATGAGAATCCACCATCTATTTAATGTCGATGGTATTATTCCATTCCCAGCCCTCCAGGAAAAGTACAAACTCCCTCCTAGAGAAATATTCCGCTATTTACAATTGAAGAACTTTATTACAACACTTCTGAGACCTCCACCCCGCCTTACATGTTCACTCCTTTCGAACAAAGGTATAGCCAGAATCCACACTCCCTGGGCACCATCTCACTCCTCTACTCACATATCAATTACACCTCACACAGGTGTAATTTAGCCTGCACCTCTCACTGGGAGTCTGATATCGGCTGACCCAGAATGGTCTCAAATTTGGTCCTCTTCAACCGGCGGAATTCTAAATACCTTAATGCTAGAGACAAACTATAACACTAGATGGTACTTAACCCCAGCTAGAGTTCCCAGCTACTCTCCCAAGTGTTTTAGAGGTTGTGATTCTGACGGGAATATGTACCATATTTGGTGGATGTGCCTTGTGGTGTGCAGATTTTTGACTAGAGTATATAACCTTATTGTCTCAGTCACAAACACTAACCTTAAAAAAACCTTGAGAAGCCTTACTTAACAATCCTGTTTTCAGGATTTCCTTAGTATTGTGTAGCGCCCCCACTGCCGCAGGGCCGAGGGGTACCCGGTACCGGGCCTCTGAGTCTCTGCTCTGGGGTTGTCACGGTGGCTAGGCCCAGTCCGTGACCCTGCCGAGGGGCGTATAGTGATAGATATGATGGATGATGGTAGTGGTGGTGGTGCGATGCAATAAATAACGAGGACATCAGGTTGCAGTCTCTTTACCTCTTTACTGAAGATCTCTGGGTCCTCAGTCCAGAATCCGGATAACCAGGCTGCGCAAGCCCGGCCGGTCCAATGGCACCTCCAGAGTTCTCTTTACAGGTGGAAATCTGTGCCTTCCTTCTAGCGCTATGTGTTGCGGTCCTTCCCTGCTGTGCTTACGGAAAGTCCCCACAACTGTTGTGTCTGTTTCTTAAGTTCCCTCACAACTCAGTTAGATGATGTTCTGCTAATCCTCCGTCCCTCCCTGATGTTACGGTTGGGACGGCACCCGTATGACGGGTAGGCTCGGAGCTCTTCCGGGACCCTAGAGTCGCCCCTCTCCACAGGTTGCCCCCCAAGACTGCATAGGTGATTTAGATGAGACAGCCCGCCTTTGACTGACTGTCCTGCCGTTGGTTTAGAGTATTGCTTGAAGCTGAATATTGTAATACTCCCTCGGCGTTCCGGCCTCCGGTTATGCGCCTCAGTAGGATGTTGCCTCGGTCTTAAAGCACGACCCCTACTGGTATTCTCCTTGTTGCTTTGATCTCGTTTCTCACTCAGCACAATCTATCTCGCTTCCAATCCCTCCTTGGGCACCGCCGCTATACTGAGCAGGCACGGTCCCGTTACGTTCGCTCAAGTTGCCAAGCCCCTGTCAGGATCCCACCCCTGACAGGGACCCTACTGAATCTTCTCCTGCAACACCCTCTGCCACAAGGTGTTGCCTGGCTCCAACCCAATCAGCTTTCTGTCTAACTTCCTGCCTGACCCCCAGTTTTACCAGTGTGTGGAGAGTGGCCTAGTAAATAGAACCCTTAGCTCCCCCTGGAGGCCCGGCGGTGAAATGTATTGGTGTCTGTGATACCTGATCAGATGAACTCCTTCAGTGCCATCAGACGTACCATAGCTCCCCTTAGTGGCGGAGCCACAGTACTGCAATGACCAGGACTCTGGGGCGCTGCACTTGCACAGGTGATAATTTCATCACCTGCTCAAGCATTAATTCCATCGCCTATGCAATACTAAAGAAATCCTGAAAACATGACCTGTTGTGGGGTCTTGAGGACTGGAGTTGAGAAACACTGTGTTAGGCTCTCCCCTTGTACTCCACCCAACTAAATGTTCATTTTCTTCTACATCACTACAATGTACCAGTTTGTTATTTGAATAATTATTAAATAAAAATTTATTGTTGAAAAAAAAAGCGTAAATGCCATTACACCATGACAAGGTGTACCCAATTGGGATGGTCCTATCGTCTAGTATTAACACCTGACCTTGTGTCAAACTACCCCAATGTGAATAAGGACAGAGCAGGACTGGGTCCAACTGTTCAGCCACCTGCCCATGGGAAGCTACATAGATAAAATGCCGAGCTCAAAGTGAATGGTCAGGGAGGCACGCCCTGTTTGAGAATCCACAGCAAAAAAAAAAAGATCCGGAACATAAGTTGGTATACGTGCAAAGTGTGTAAGTGTAAGAGCATGATTACACTGTGACCATTTAACAGATTTGTGTCAGGCGCGAGTTTTTTTTTTTTTAGTTTTTGTTGTATTGAAACAATTGATGCAAATATTAAAAAAAATCCGATTTCACTTCTTCACAAAGGTGTCATATTAAATAGTAAAAAGACAAATTTAAAAAATTGCAAAATTCTTTTAGCTTTTATTTTACATTTCCTGAAAAAAAAAGAATAATAAAATCTGAACCAAAAAAACCCTAAAAAAAGCTTCATTAAAAAATTCAACTTGTGCAACCCCCCCCCCCAAAAAAAAACAAAACAAGTGCTCATATGACCATAATGACCAAAGGTATGTGATAATGAAGAAGAAAAAATACAATCGATAAGATAACGAGGAAGGAAAGTGACGTCCAGCATCCAAGTGCAGAAAACCCTCAGGACACGATTGCCCTGATCTGATAAATCTATTTTTCCAGAACCATGACAACCAGCTCACGCTGAGCCTCCTGGTAAAGTGGTCACTGACTCCTCCCACATGTGACAGATCACATGACAGTGACATCACCGCAGGTCCTGTAAGCACAGTACAGCCATATAGCCAGTGTGCGGCTCTGCAGGCGGAGGAGGTATGTGTGTACATATAACACTTATTTTGAGTCAACAATTCTTCCATTGTTTTTTTTTTCTAATTTGACATCATTTCCCATGTGACATAAAAACGTTTTACTTTTATTCTAGAATTTTCTTAATTTTAACCCCTTCACGACCATGGGGTTTTCTGTTTTTTTTTTTTTTTTTTGCGTTTTCGTTTTTTGCTCCCCTTATTCCCGAGAGCCATAACTCTTTTATATTTTTTTCTATCAATATGACCATGTGAGAGCTTGTTATTTGTGGGACGAGCTGTACTTTTGAATGACACCAATGATTTCACCCAAAAATTCCAAGTGTCAAGAAATTACAAAAAAAAGTGCAATTTCACAATTGTTTTTTTTTTTTTTTTTTACCATGCTCACCAAATGCTAAAACTGACCCGCCATTATTATTCTCCAGGTCATGGCGAGTTCATAGACACCAAACATGTCTAGGTTATTTTTTATTTAAGTGGTGAAAACAAATCCAAAGATTGTAAAAAAAAAAAAATGCGCCATTTTCCGAGACCTGTAGCGTTTCCATTTTTCTGCATCTGGGGCCAGTTGAAGGCTTATTTTTTACGCGCCGAGTTGACATTCTTATTGATATAAATTTGGGGTACATAGGATATTTTGATCGCCTGTTATTGCAATGTTGCGGCAACTAAAAAAAACGTAATTCTGGTGTTTTGGTTTCTTTCTCTTTACGCCGTTTACTGATCGAAGTGATGCTTTTTATATATTGATAGATCAGGTGATTCTGAATGCGGTGATACCAAATATGTGTATTTTTTTATTTTTGTTTTATTTTTAATGGGGCAAAAGGGGGGGGGGTGATTTGAACTTTTATATTTTTTTTCCATTTTTTAAATAGTTTTAAAACCTTTTGTTTTTCTACTTTTATTTGCTTCAATAGTCTCCTTAGAAGACTTGAAGCTGTGATCTTCTGATGGCTTGTGCTACACAGAGGGCTGCAGCCCTGCTATGTGTAGCAGAATGGATCATCTGATATGAACACCTGCAGACCCCGGGTTGTCATGCTAACCCATCGGTACCCCGCAATCATGTGACAGGCTTGCCAATGGCCTGGATTAGTGACGCTGCTTCTGGCACAGCCATGTTAAATGCCGCTGTCGGAGATTGAGGGGCATATGATAGATGAACAGAGCAGCTATCATGTACCTGAAAACCTGCGGGGTCAGCGCCAGAGCCTGCATAGAATACAGGGACACAACTTATTATTATTATTATTATTTATTTATTTATATAGCACCTATGACGTATATATACGTGTTAGGTCGGCAAGGAGTTAAATATCTTTAGTTTTCAAGGTAAAAATATTTTTATTGAAAAAAATTATTATTTTGTGATAGAGTTTCTTTACATTCATGTACAGCAGCACTCCAATTAAAATTTTTATCTTCCATCCTCTGTGCAGTGTGTATTGTGCACTCTGTGTGTGTATTAATATACTTACTACTCGCCGCCTTCTCCGGTTATCAGCGATGTTACAGACTTTTTCTGTATAACATGACTGTCAGTCTGATTACCCGGACCACACAACGTCACGTTCTCCATGTCATCCTGCGACAGCTTTGTTGTGAGTCTTATAGGCTTACATGGAGAAAGTGACACATGGTTTACAAAGAAGATGCTACAGTGGCTTGGAAAGTATTCACTCCTTCACTTTTTACTTATTTTGCTATATTATAACCTGTGTTTAAATATGTTGTAATCATATTTGTGTGTGATACATCAGCACTAAATAGCCTAGTGAGAAAATATAGGCATAAATTAATTTTATGTGATCAAATAACTACAAATTGGCATGTGCATATGTATTCACCCCTTTAGCTATAACTCCCCTAAAAATTTCTGGTGCAAGCAAGCAATTCCCTTCATAAGTCCCATACTTAGTGACAGTACGTCCCCCTGTGTGCAAGTAAGTAACTGCAACACCTTTAATAAGAGACACCACTAACCAAACAACACCATGAAGACCAAGGAGATTTCCAAGCAACACCACGAAGACCAAGGAGTTCTGCAAACAACACCATGAAGACCAAGGCGTGCTGCAAGCAACACCATGAAGACCAAGGAGATCTTCAAACAACACCATTAAGACCAAGGAGATCTTCAAACACCACCATGAAGACCAATGAGATCCCCAAACACCACCATGAAGACCAATGAGATCCCCAAACAACACCATGAAGACCAAAGAGATCTCCAAACACCACCATGAAGACCAAGGAAATCTCCAAACAACACCATGAAGACCAAGGAGATCTCCAAACACAACCATGAAGACCAAGGACATCTCCAAACACCACCATGAAGACCAATGAGATCCCCAAACACCACCATGAAGACCAATGAGATCCCCAAACAACACCATGAAGACCAAGGAGATCTGCAAACACCACCATGAAGACCAAGGAAATCTCCAAACAACACCATGAAGACCAAGGAGATCTCCAAACACAACCATGAAGACCAAGGACATCTCCAAACAACACCATGAAGACCAAGGAGATCTCCAAAAAGTCAGGGACAAAGTTTTTTAGATGTATGTCAGGGTTCTGTTATAAAAAAAAAATCTCCATATCTCTGATGATCCCCGAAACACCATCAAATCCATTATCATCAAAAGGAAAACACATGGTACCACAACAAACCTGCTAAGAGAGGGCACATAACAAAATACTCAGCCCAGGCAAGGAGGGCATTAATCAGAGAGGCAACACAGAGACCAAAGGTTACCCTGAAGGAGCTGCAGAGTTCCCAAGCAGAGACTGGAATATTTGTCCAATCGACCACGACAGACCGTACACGCCATAGATGTAGTTTTTATGGTAGAGTAGGCAGAAAAAAAGCCTTTACTTATACACAAAAATTGTAAAGCTCATTTTGGGTTTGCGAAAGGACATGTGGTAGACTCCCCAAATGTATGGAGGAAGGTGCTGAGGTCAGATGAGGCCAAAATATGAAATTTTTGGCCACCAAGGTAAACGCTATGTCTGACGCCAAACCAACACAGTTCATTACCCCAAGAACACCATCCCCACCGTGAAACATGGTGATGACAGCATCATGCTGTGGGGATATTTTTCGGCAGCAGGGACAGGGATAATGGTCCGAGTTGAGAGGAACATGGATGGTGTGAAATACAGAGATATTCTTGAGCAAAACCTGTTTCAGTCTGTCAATAATTTGAGACTCAGAATAGAAATATAAGTAAAAAATGGGATTTCAAAAGCGCTGCCAAGGATGTAGGGAGAGTTTTTTTCTTTCTTATTAAATTTTTTATTAAGCTACGTGTTACAGGGCCGGTCCAGCTCTTTCATCAGCCTAATACAAGCTGAGTAATACATGCCGTCATCTATACTATCCATAATGACATCACAACCTTAATGATTGAATAGTCTCCTGCCATATTAATTCACATGTTACATACTATGTTAACAACATTTAAAATACCCAGGTTCACCACAAAAACACAATAAAAAATTATTTGCAGACTAAAACAAAGTAAAATATTAGTCTCTATAACAATAAAGGGCAAAAAAAATTGTACAGGGGATTGGGATCTTTCCTGTGATCAGTGAGGAAATGCTAGAGCAAACTATGTGTCTGTGTAATTTTTAAAAAATGTCGATGTGTGAACAGCACCCTGCTCACATTTTTAGATCGCCAAATCTAGAAACTGAATTTTTGTTGTAGAAAAAGAAAGGGAGAATTCTAATCCCCAAGAATTATCATTAAGCTGGAATTATCATTAAGCTGATGAATGATGATGGAAGGTCTCAATATGGCTACTCCGATGGTGGGTTGGGTAGAATTGGGATTTGGATTGAACATTCAAATGTAAGGGAATTGGTCGAGAATCCGAGGGTGGAGGGTAAGAAATGTATCAATGGGGACCTTGATTTTTTTCTTTTAATAGAAAGTGTCTAATGAGGTTTCAGTTTCCTAATGAAGGTGTTGAGATCTTTTCTTCTGGTTCAGAGTAAGATCCTCTCTGGAAGTTCTGTCTAGTCCCAGTGCCTCCCCTGCATCCTCTGTAATGTTTTTTCTTTTTATGGGACGATTGAGATTGGGGGTGGATAACAGGGGACAAAAAGAAGTGATTTTATTAAGATTTGTTTTGGGTCTAACAGACAAAGAATTTCTGTGTGTGCAATTATGGATTGCAGTCCTCGGACGGTTCATCCTTGGGTCTAATGGGTCCACCATCAATGTTGGGAGATCTTACTCCAGTGACCCCACTTAGGTTGTTATGTATAGGTGGCAATACTAATCCACCAAAGTCCCCATTGGGATTATTAATACGGGAGGTTGGATGATCAAAATTTGTGATCATCTCTGATGACTTGTCACTGGAAGTTACTCCACTGATAATGGCGCTCCAGCAGTATATGGTGAAGGATATCCTCCTCCCTCTGAAGTGGATATAGAGTGATTGGTCTGTGATTTAGTAGACTCCGAATTATCTACATGTCTGTTGGTTGCAAACAAACAGGTAATCCCTGCATGTGTTATGGCTGTCAAACAGCAACGAGCTGCGGGGACTCAAACATATTTTTCGAGCACGCCAAAGACACTCGGTTAGCACCCGAACATGATGACAAATTATCTAAGCATGTTTGCTCGTCACTATTTATTATCTAACTGCTTGAACTCGGAAAATTCTATCTGCTTGTATTGGGATAGTCTATCTTTTGCTTCCCTAATTTTTGTAGTCGTCTCCTCCGAAATGCTATCACATTTCTTAATCAGCCTTTTTATCATGCCTTATGAGCACTCTAGCATGAAATTATCTCAATCGTAAGTACAAACGGGGTCTTTTTTGAAGGTGGAAGTAAATGGCATTCTCAGACCCCTGGGGCAGATTTTTTTTAAGAGGATACAGTATATACTGTATGTAAGAAGATTACATCCACTGAATGTCGGATTTCTGTTTTGCATAAATCCTATAATTCTAAAAATAATTGTATGAGGCATTGCAGGTTGTCAGCAGACAACTCAGTGGAGTTAGTGTAATCTTTGGAACTGCTTGATAGCACTTTTGACCCCACCAATTGTTTTATTAAGTTGTTCCTTAAGTTGGTCTTTTAAAAAAAAAAAAAAAACTCCATTACACCCTCCCCATATCTAATGTGACTACCCTCACTATATGTGATGTTGTATAAGATCCCACTGATATAGTGTGATGATTAAAAAAAATCATATACTTTGAATGAGGGGTGCCCGGTCTGATTTTGATATCAAATTGAAACTTCGATCAACACTTCTACTAATGGGATATTGACAAAGATGATTAAATATCATAAACCGTCCTATATATTAACCTCTGTAAAGGCTGCAGCCATTAAGAATTAATCATGTTAACACCAGGGTTGTGCCTGGAGCTGCACAACAAATCCAGGTAAGTAGTAGTCACTCACCTTAACCCACTATTATCTGCTGATCCACACAAGGAGCGTTCAACTTCCAACTAGGCAATGATCCAAAGCATACTGGTAAAGCAACACTCCAGTGGTTTAAGGGGAACCATCTAAATGTTTTGGAGTCACCGAGTCACATCCCAGACCTTAACCCCTTACTGACCACCAATATGCATTAAAACGGAGGCCGATAAGGGTTCTTACTCCTTCATCGCCGTTTTAAAACCGCAATCTGGAACAAGGCTGTAGCACCCCCCAGAGTCTGAAAATCTCTGGGGTCTTGGCTCCAGGGGGTAGATGAGCCCCCAGGGAACATGATCAGGGCCGGATTTTCCGTTGTCCAATCACATGATTGCTGTTTATTTACTGAGTAACGGCGATCATGAAAAAGAAGTGTGGCGGCTGTTTCAGTTATTTCTCTCCCTTTTGACATGATATACATGTCAGAGAAGAAAGAAATTATGTCCCCCCGAGACCCTCGGTTCCTTTGCCATCCCCGGGCCCTCCTAATCCGTCCTCCGGCCCGGCGTCATCTTGGCACTGTGCATGCACCCACCAAGATCTGCCGACCGGTACCAGGCAATAATAGGTCATTTTTCCTATTGGTTTAATCACTGTGATAGCCCCTAAATCAAATGCCAATAAATAAAAATTGAAACATTTTTTTTCTATTCTTTGCAGTTAGGGTTGGGGTTAGGGATGTGTTAGGGTTAGGGCTGCGTTAGAGTTAGGGTTGGGGTTAGGGTAGGAGTGTTTTAGGTTTAGGGTTGAGGTTAGAGATGTGTTAGGGATGAGGTTGGGGTTAGAATAGCGTTTTTGTTTAAAGTAAAAAAAAAATGACGATATGATGGGTTGTGTTGAGCGCAAGTGCTCGCTACTCGAGATTGCTTTGTGTGCTTGGGTATGTATGAAGTATCACTAATCTAATTTTTTGGGGATGTTTAACAGCCGTAAAACATGTGGGGCAGGGACACGAGCATGTCATTCGAGCAGCCGCGATATTTTGTGCATACCCAAGCACCTGATGCCAACTGGAGTAGCGAGCTCTTGTGCTCAACACACTAATGATGATGTATTCAATGTGACAACCTAATGTTATCAAATTCTGTGTCATACCTGTGGATTCAAAATATACACTATACACCTGAATAAAGTCCTTGAGGGGTGTGGTTTCCAAAATGGGGTCACTTGTGGGGGGTTTCTACTATTTAGGCATTTAGGTATTTTCTACAAGGGATTTTGTACGATTTTACATCGACTTATTTTCTTTCTATTTAGACTCCGACAATAACAAATCCTCTCAGTGAAGATCTTCCATATAAGAGATTTTTCCTGTTTGACCTGTCAATGATGGATAGAATCAGAGATGGAAATATGGCAGAGAGTATACTAAATCTCACCCTAGAGATCCTCTTCTGGCTTACAGGAGAGGTGAGAGATTCTGATGATGTCACAGTACATAGACTTATGGTAATATATTATATGGCCAAACAGATGAGGACTCTGGAAATGTTTGAAGTTAGATTTATTTCTGTGTCTCTCCATGCACAGGATTACACGGTGGTGAAGACCTCTAGTCATCACTGTCAGGTCTTTATGTCTGAAGGACAGGGAGGAACCCTGAGCCCAATTCCGGGGTCTCCACCACACCCCTGGATACATGAGGACATCAATGACCAGAAGATCCTAAAACTCACCTACAAGATGATTGAGCTGCTGACTGGAGAGGTGACACTGCTGGGAATGCTGGGAGATTATACAGTGACGCCATGAAGGGATCGGGGGGATGACGGTATCATTGTATGTGTCAGGTTCCTATAAGGTGTCAGGACGTCACCATCTACTTCTCCATGGAGGAGTGGGAGTATCTAGAAGGACACAAAGATATGTACAAGGATGTCATGATGGAGGACCACCAGCCCCGCACATCACCAGGTAATAGACGGACTACACACATCTGTTAAAGCAGGTTAGCCGCATTAGGAAAATCTTTAAGGCTTTGTTCAGCCACAGAAAAATATGAAAATAAACTTTCAGATGACATAAAGTAAATAATATTCACCTCAGTGATCCCCGCTGCTCTCATTCCAACACTTCCTGAGTCTTTGATGGTCTCTCTACTTGATCTTCTAGTCCAGGCTGACACGTCACTTCCTCCATCAATCATTGCAACAGGAGCAGTGGTCGGTCACCACAGCGGCCAATGATGGCACCTCTCTGCATTTTCCAATGTAACACACGGCACCTCCACTTGTGTCCTGGATGTACTTTTTCTTCTCTTTCTCTGTTAATAAACTATAAACATGAAATATAATTAACCACTTAGTGACAGAGCCCATTTTAACCGTACAGGGAGCCTGTCAGCAGCATTTTACTAAGTAAAGTACAGACAGGGCCATATTGGCACTGTCCTGCTGATTAAAATGACACCTCAGATGAAGAAATACTTTTTGTAGATTTTCTTTAATCTGTGTTTGAAGTTTCCCTGCACTCATATCTTTGTGCCTCGGGACAGGACTGTGGGTGGGGTCTTCGACTTTGTTTCATCCCCTTCACTGTGTCTGGGTGTCTCTTCTTTTTTATGTAAAATTTCGCTCCAGCGCCGTCAGATCCGCAGGCAGCGCTTGCGCAGATTGAGCTCTTAGAAATCTTCAGGAAAAGGGTGCCAGTGGCGGCGCATGCGTAAATTGCTCAGGGCCATCGGCGCCATTTTACTGAAGCCCACCATTAGATCAATCTGCTCAAGCACCGCCTGTGGTTAGGACTAATTGAATATTGATTTGAAGGAGGCAAGAGTGGAATGTTGCTGCAGGCCGCAGGCTGGGATGAGGAGGTGTTCGGATGTGCGACGCTGCCTGTGTTCGGTCATCCGGGGGCTCCACCAACATTTTGTGGAAGCCTGGAGCCCCCAGGGTTCCATGGTTTACTATGCAGCGGATTCTGGGAAAATGCCTGCCGGGGGCGGCACATGCGCAGATGGAGATCTCGGTGCCAAGATCTCGGGAGATGAGATCTCCACGCCAAGATCTCTGTCTGGGCATTCACTGCCCCTGGCAGCCATTTTCCCCAGAGTCCACCGCATAGTAAACCATGGAACCATGGGAGCTCCTGGCTTTCACAAAATGTCGGCAGAGTCCCCGGACGACCGAACACCGACAGTGTCGCACATCCGAACACCCCCTCATCCGAGCCTGCGGCCTGCAGCAACTCTCCACTTGCCTTCTCCAGCGGCGACGCTGGACCCAGCTCCACCACAACCACCACCCCCAGTAAGCAATAAGACGAATGGATCATAAGAAGAACCACCATTTTAATTTTTAAAAAAAATTCCCTATTTTTCTTCTCAAAATTTGGTGTGCGTTTTATAATCCGGTGCGCCCTATAAACCGCAAAATACGGTAGTTTTTTTAAAGTTTTGCTGCTATCACAGTAAAAATGTTTTTTTATTAAAAAAAAATAGTTATTTTGTCGCCGTATTCAGAGACCTGTAACTTTTTTTATTTTTAGGCGAACAGAGCTGTGTGAGGGCTTATTTTTTGAGAGGAGTTGGAGATTTTTTGGTACCATTTTTGGGTACGTAACGTTTTTGATCGCTTTTTATTAAGATTTTTCAGACACAGAATGAACAAACACCAGCAATTCGGTTATTGTTTTTATCCATTTTTTTGCACCGTTCACCGTGTGGTAAAAGTAATAAGACTAATTTGTTTGTCGGGTCAGTACGATAAGAGAGATTCCAGATTTATATAGGTTTTTTTTGCTTTGCTGCTTTTACAGACTAAAACAATATTTTATAAAAAAAAATGAATTTGTTTTTGCATTGCTATACTCTGAGAACTGCAACTTTATTTTTTTACTCAAATGAGCAATTTTTGGGGCTTTCTTTTTGCGGGACGGTGTGACGTTTTAATTTAGACAATTTTATTTACATATGATTTTTTAATTGCTTTTTATTCAATTTTATGTGTGTGAGTATGATGAAAAAGTGAAATTTTTGGTGATTTTTTAATTTTTTTATAGTTTTCGCTGTACGGAAATAAATAAAGTCAGAGTTTTATAAATTGGGTCGTTCTGGATGTGGCTATACCAATTATGTGTACTAGTTATTTAGTGGTGAAATGGCTTTTTATGATCTATGTGCCATTTTTTATGGGTTTTTTTTTTTACTTTTTCACAATGTCCCACTGTGGGACATATATAATATTTACTCTGATGGTTGGTCCTACGCACTGCAGCTTCTAGCTGGATCTCACAGGCAACCATACACTGGAGTCATCAGATGACCTCAGTGTACCCTGATAACGATTGGCACCCATGATTCCTATCGTGAGGGGGTCGATTCTACCATAGGAGGTCTTTTGATGCCTTTTTTAACCACGTTGATACCGCTGTCGCCATTGACAGTGGTATTTAAGGGACTAAATGGCTCCAAAACCTGCCGGTGCCAATACCGCAGGGTGTTAGCTGTCATGTACAGCTGTCGCCCATGGGAATTGCACCTGTAGGGTTGGAGGGCACTATTGACTTATCCCTGGATAAGTGGATTTGGGCAGGTATTATCAGAATATGTGGCTGTTAAGTGCTCTGTGCGTGACTGAGCACTTCTTGAACCTGTGCTTCCCCAGCTTGTTTCTATGCCCACCATCAGCCTCTGTATTTTATCACTTATGTGTTTCCTACAGTAAGAACCAGTAATAGGACGACTCCAGAGAGACATCCCGGACCTCGGGACTGTTCCCAGGATCATCAGGTAGGTGGAGAGAAGGTTGTAGGACTCCGATGTGTAGGAGGCTGTGCAGGCCGTGTGTTCTGCCAGTCTCCATTATTATTAGTGATGAGCGAGTATACTCGTTGCATGGGTTTTCCACAGCACGCTCGGTGGTCTCCGAGAATTTAAGAGTACTCGGAGATTTAGTTTTCATCGCCGCAGCTGAATGATATACGGCTCCTAGCCAGCCTGAGTACATGTGGGGGTTGCCTGGTTGCTAGGGAATCCCCACCTGTAATCAAGCTGTCTAGTAGCCGCAAATCATCCAGCTGAGGCAAGGAAAACTAAATCTCCAAGCAGTCATAAATACTTGGAGACCTAGCGTGCTCGGGAAAACCCGAACAAGGAGTATATTCGCTCATCACTAATTATTACATGATTTATACATGGCGGAAAAGGCGGCTGACCACAGATATTACAGGGTGTCTGGATCTTCTCACATTTTACTGGCTATGGAATAGGTTGGGATAAGGATTTGAACTGACAGGTTGGATTTATAGAGGAGACCTGCAGATATCTGCCGTTGTAATTTTTGGTCGTCCTGATAATTACTGATATTTTCTGGACATGGGGTCTAAGGGGTATCGTTTCTCCTTATGGAGAGTGACATACCATCTCTGGCTTGTCAAGGTAAGGAGGCTTATTTGCCGTACAATGCTCCTCTGGGAATTTAAATATGCAAATTGCCTCTTCTGAGAAAAAGAGGACTTAAACTCTACAGCGCCACCTGTTGGAAGTAGCGATCCTACAAGTCACAATCAACCCTTTAACGAGTCGTGCAATATGACTTAGGATAAAAGCCAAATCAGTGTCATATTGCACGACTCGTTAAAGGGTTGATTGTGACTTGTAGGATCGCTACTTCCAATAGGTGGCGCTGTAGAGTTTAAGTCCTCTTTTTTTCCCTAAGAGGCAATTTGCATATGATATTTTCTGGTCATCTAAATCATACACAACATCTCCAAGTATCTGCCAACTTTTGCAATGTTTACTTCTCAGTTTTTGAATCAGGCTGAAGTTCAGAACCAGAGCCATACTACAGATATCAAGGTAAAAGAAGACACATATGTGAGGGGTGATGAGCCGAGAGAAAAGGAGATTCCTACAGATAACAGATCGGGTGAGTGATCACCACTGAATGCAGATTACAGTCACATGTTCATCGTATCCACTGCATGCAACAATTTTATGTTGCATGTAAAAAACTGAAATGCATCCTATTTTTACTTACTAGAAGACTCACTTTTTTTCTACAAAATGGGGGGTGTCTTAAATTCTGAATGTAGCTTATTTGGGGGTGGGACGGTGGTTGAGCAAGTACACAAGAGGCTGGGTTGCTGCTGCAGGCAGCCTGTCGCGGCATTTGTGGGGCGATGCGGAGGGAGTGTCCCGGCGGTGTGAGGCAGGAGACATTGATCTCATGGCAGTGGACTTCAGGAAAATGTCGGCGGTGTGAAGCCGGAGCGGAGTTCCTGATGCGCACATTGATCTCCCTGCAGTGGGCTTCAGGTAACTGGAAACTTTGTGGAAAAATATCGGTTTGTATTGCTGTTTTCTGACTTTTTATTTTTTCATTGATGGAGCGCTGTAAGAGTTTGTTTTTCTTTCGTCAAGCTGTAGTTTTTCTCAATACAATTTTGCGGTGCATTTAATGTTTTGATTCGATATTTATTATATATTTAAGGGCAAGTAGAGTGACAGATTGTGGTTATGTGGCTTACCATCAATTTTATTAATTCATAGTACAGAGTTTTACAGGTGCGGCAATCCCAAACACTATGACCCCAGGTCAATATTAGATATCTGCCTTATAGACCATGTCAGAGTTGTGGTTTAATATTTTGATTATTTTGCTTGTTAGCTTTACACTGACAGGCTATAATGCCTTGGAATATCTTAAGTATGGTATTGTCGTAATTGCAATGACCTGGAGAATCATACCATCAGTTTGTTTTCCCTTCACAATGAACACCTTAAAAATAAAACACAATGGTGTATGTATATATATATATATATATATATATATATATATATATATATACACTGTATATATATATATATATATATATATATACACTGTATATATATATATATATATATATATATATATATACACGTGAGGAAGATAAGTATTTGATACACTGCCAGTCTTGCAATTTTTCCCACCTACAAAGAATGGAGAGGTCTGTAATTTTTATCTTAGGTACACTTCAACTGTGAGAGCCAATGCAATAGAAAAACAGAACTTTATATTTGGTCCAGAAACCTTTGTTTGCAATTACAGAGGTCGGATGTTTCCTGTAGTTCTTCACCAGGTCTGCACACACTGCAGCAGGGATTTTTGTCCACTCCTCCAGATCCTTCAGGTTTTGGGGCTGTCACTTGGCAACATTGAGTTTCTGCTCCCTCCAAAGATTTTCTGTTGGGTTCAGCTGTGGAGTCTGCCTAGGCCACTCCAAGACCTTGAAATGTTTCTTACGGAGCCACTCCTTAGTTGCCCTGGCTGTGTCTTTCAGGTCATTGTCATGCTGGAAGACCCAGCCATGACCCATCTTCAATGCTCTTTCTGAGAGGAGGTTGTTGACAAAAATCTTGCAATACATGACCTCATCCATCCTCCCTTCAATACGGTGCAGTCATTCGGTCCGCTTTGCAGAAAAGCACTGCCAAAGTATAATCTTTCCTTCACCATGCTACATGGTTGGGATGGTGTTCTTGAGGTTGTACTCATCCTTCTTCTTCCTACAAGCACGCTGAGTGGAGTTGATACTAAAAAGTTCTATTTTGATCTCATCTTACCACATGACTTTCTCCCATGCCTCCTCTGGATCATCCAGATGGTCATTGGCGAACTTCAAAAGGACCTGAACATGTGCTGGCTTGAGCAGGAGGATTGTGTTTGCCCTGCAGGATTTTAATAAATGAAGGCGCAGTGTGTTACTAATGGTAATGTTTGAGACTGTGGTCCCAGCTCTCTTCAAGTCATTGACCAGGTCCTCCCGTGTACTTTTGGGCTGATTCCTGATGTTTCTCAGAATCCTTAGCCCACGAGGTGAGATCTTTCATGGAGATCCAGATCGAGGAAAATTGATCATCTTGTCATCTTGTGTTTCTTCCATCTTCTAATAATTGTGCCAACAGTTGCTTGCCTATTGTACTGTAGCCCATCCCAGCCTTATGCAGGTCTACAATTTTGTCCCTGGTGTCTTGGACAGCTCTTTGGTCTTGGCCATGGTGGAGAGGTTGGAGTGTGACCGATTCTTGTGAGAGACAGAATCTTATTTTTAGATTCTGTCACTCACAGGAGAAGTGTACCTACTGTATGATACAAATTACCACAGCGGAAGCATGTCACTAATCCCACACATTGGCCCCATATCACATGAACACGGGGTGCCGATGGATTGGCATGACAACCCAGGGCCTGCAGGAGACCCCTGTGGTTATCATTGATCATTTTAGCTACACATAGGAGGGCTATGTGTAGACCAGGCGATTGGATGATTAGAGCTTACAATCTCCCATATGTTAAATAATATTTAAAAATATAACAGTGCAAATCCCCCCTCTTTTGACCTATTCAAAATAAAACAATTAAAAAAATAATAAAAATATTTGGTATCACCGCGTTCAGAAACACCCAATCTATCAAAATATAAAAATAATTAATTTGATCGGTAAACAGCGTTACAAGAAAAAAAATCAAACCACCAGAATTAATTTTTTTTGGTAGATGCAAAAATTGCAAATGGTATCTATAAAAACATCAGCTTGGCATGGAAAAAATAAGCCCCAGCTATCAAAAAATGTATGCGTTACAGGTCTCGGAAAATGGCATTTTTTTTTGGCTGCAAACTTTGGATTTTTTTTTCACTACGTAAATAAAAAAAAACTATACCTGTTTGGTATCTCCAAACTCATAAAGACCTGGAGAATCATAATGGCAGGTCAGTTTTAGAATTTAGTGAACATGGTTAAAAAAAAAAAAACTATTGCGGCATTGCACTTTTGTTTTTTGCAACTTCGCCGCAATTTTTCTAGTGGCTATATTGACTAAAAATAAAAAAGTTATGGCTCTGGGAGGACAGGGAGCAAAAAACGCAAATAGAAAAACTGAAAACCCCAAGGTCTTGAAGGGACTAAGCTCTTCCAATTTTTGGACAATTTATATTGAAATTAAAGATGGTTGTCCCGTCCAAATCGATAACTCTGCAGTGAGACTGCGCCCACTGCCCAAGAATATGCATAAGGTATACCTACTCTCCAGTCCCATGCCAGAAACCGGCGAATCTCCGCAGCTCACAGTGCGCATCCTGGGGGAATTCATAAGTCTGCAGTCACACAGAATGAATGCAGACTTATTGATTTGGACCGGACAACCCCCTTTAAGCTATAAGGGATTGAAATATATATGGGCAAGAGATAAAGAACAGGAGCTTGTCAACATATGCTGCAACCTTACTAATTGTTGTTCTAACTGTAAGTCCAACCATATTTGACAAAGTGTTAAAAAATAGCAACACACTTTTAAGGTTTTGTTATTCAAAAATAATAAAATTAGCTTTACTTTTTGGCAGATGACTGTACTAGAAGCTCAGAGAGGCATGAGGCGTTGGATTTTAAAGTCTATAAACTGGATATCGTACAAGCTGCACATGAAGAACATACCAATATTCCTGATATACCCTCATCTTCTAATTCATCACACAATAAACAAAATAAACTTCAATGTAGGGGTAAAAAACATCAAACGTCTCATACAAGTGTGAAACGATTTTCATGTTCAGAATGTGGAAAATGTTTTAAAAAGAAATCAGATCTTGTTAAACATCAGAGAATTCACACCGGTGAGAAGCCATATTCTTGTTCAGAATGTGGGAAATGTTTTAACCAGAAAACACATCTTGTTCTACATCAAAGAATTCACACAGGGGAGAAGCCATATTCATGTCCAGAATGTGGGAAACGTTTTGCAAATCAATCAAATCTTGGTATACATGAGAGAAGTCACACACGGGAGAAAGGATTTTCATGTTTAGAATGTGGGAAATATTGTAACCAGAAATCAGATCTTGTTAGACATCAGAGAATTCACATGGGTGAGAAGCCATATTCATGTTCAGAATGTGAAAAATGTTTTAAAACTAAATCAAATCTTGTTAGACATCAGAGAATTCACACAGGTGAGAAGCCATATTCATGTTCACAATGTGGGAAATATTTTAACAGAAAATCTATTCTTGTTAGTCATCAGAGAAATCACACAAGTAAAAGCCATATCTGTGTTCTGAATGTGGGAAATGTTTTACCTTCAAATGAAGTCATCAAGGACATTAAAAAAAGTGCATCTAATTTATTAAATGTATGCAATTACCAATAAACATTTTTAAAGCAAACATAATTCAGAGAACTTATGTACAATGGGTGATAAGTCTAAATTTCTATGACATTTTCTGGTTTTAAAAAACTGAAATTTCAATAGGTGATAATTATATAAAACATTCGTCAAAAAAATATATGGAGCAGGAAGCAAAATGCCATAAAATCATGAAAATCTTTATTAATACAATATAGAAAATTGTTAAAAAATAAACAAGAGGAAAGCAATATACAACAGATAGTCCAAAAAGGTACAGAACAATGCAAATATAGATTCATCAGTAAGAGCAGAGCTACCATCTAGTATAAAAGGTGCAAAAGCCCCTATTCAAAAAAACAAAGTCATGGGGTAAATACCTCCATCTGTATAATGCTCATTATGATAAGCCCATCAGCAAATACTATATGTATCTCATAATATTAACAACTACTCATGCATGAAAAAGAGTGTCATTAGTGCAAAAAAGGTCCACAGCTGAAAGCTATCACCACCAGCAATGTTATTTGCATAGTATAAAAAACCAACACACAAGCAGGTAAAGGGTACTATAAGTGTCAGATGTAGCGTGGCTGAAAAGGAATAAGGTACTGTACCTTTTTGGTAACTGTGGCCGCAGAAAATATGGACTAGCGCTCAGACTATTCTCCTGGCCGAGGAGTTTCTCAGTGGTACCGCCTCCAGATACCATGTTGCATAGTCCATCACCACTAGGATGTATTGGTGCACCCTGGCAGACATAACTAGGGGCCCTACAAGGTCCATGGCAATCCAATCAAATGGGACTTCTATAGTGGGCAACGGCACTAGAGAATTCCGGAAGTGGAATATGGAAGCAGTTAGCTGACAAGTAGGGCAGAACTGGCAGTAGTAACAATCTTTCTGCGACATTCAGGCCAGTAGAAACTCTGAAGGATCCGTTCTTGAGTTTTGTCTACTCCCAAATGCCCACCCAAGATATGAGAATAGGCCAGGTCTAGTACCCTATGCCTAGAGGGACCCGGTACTAACAACTTCTCTACCACTTCCTCTCATAGTTTAATGACCCAAAATAGCAGCTCCTCATTTAAAATGGGGAAACCTGTTGTCAGCCCCCTGACTCTTGCGCGACCCCATGTATCACATTTACATTGTCAAGTGCCCCTTTTAGAGTAAGATCCCACATTTGAGCAATCCCAAAACCCCCAGTTCAGGAATCTCGGCCTCATTGGTCGCCGTCTCGTCCTCATCAGCAGCAAGGACACACAGGGGGAACTCAACCGCCTGTGACTGCAATGTGGATTCATCATGGTGGAACAAGCTCCTGTCTGAGTCACCCTATTAGTAGTAGGTCCTTAACCACCCCGACCTCATGGGTCTCAGCCCCACAGTTTGTTTTTATGAGACTTTGACAATGGGGTAGTCCTTTTGTGTCCCCATTAATACAGTGGACGCCCACGTGTTTTACGGGGATCAACTGGTGGGAGAGTGTGACCCTTACCAGGGTCACTAAACTCCCCGAGTCCAAGAGTCCTGATACCAGTATCCCATTTATTGTTACATGACATGTCTGTGGCCCCTCACCGTGCTGATAGTTCACACTGTAGGATGGGTAGGCATAGTATGAACAGTGCCTCCCCACGATACAATCCATCTGTTCATAGGACACTGGGCGGTCCAATTCTGTATATGACCAGGGCCGTTTCATCTCCAGCAGAGCGAGTCCTTACCAGCGGCCTTTGGCAACCAATCAGTGTCCCATTGGAACCTCTGACTTCCCCCAGTGGTGGCTCTACTACCCCTCTTTTGGGATTCGGGCTCCCTCTGTGTGCCCCAGTATGGGGATCTAACACCACCCAGCTTAATAATAATAATAATAATAATAATAATTTTATTTATTTAGGGCCAACATATTCCGCAGCACTTTACAAATTATAGAGGGGATTTGTACAGACAATAGACATTACAGCTTAACTAAAATCACAGTTCAAAATAGAATCCAAGAGGAATGAGGGCCCTTCTCGCAAGCTTACAGACTATGAGGAAAAAGGGAGACACAAGAGGTGGATGGTAACAATTGCTTTCGTTCGGACTAGCCATAGTAGGGACCTCTCGACCACCTGGTACCTTTCTACTAGGCCAATCAGGTTATCCGCATTTTGTGGATCACCCTGGGGGCAACCCAGTTCCGCACTGCCCTGGGAAGGGAGTGGACAAATCTTTCCATTACTAGTACTCACACTACCATCTGGGCTGGGGTGGAGGACTCCAGCTGAAACCACTTCTGTACCAGATGCAGCAAATCGAACATTTGAGAACGAGGGGGTTTATCACCTCAATAGGCCCAGTGGTGGACCCTTTGCGCTCGGACATAGTCACCCCTGAGCAAGCCAGTATCTCAGTTTTTAGTTCAGTGGCAAATTTAGTGGCATATTCCAGGGCATCTTGTAAGGTCAGGTCACAATAAGACTTCTGGAGCTTACCAGTTAGGGTCTGGTGGTAGTTTCTCCCACTCTGCTACCATCTCAAAAAGGGTCAAAAATGCTTCCACATCATCCTATGGGGTCATCTTGTCTTACCGCCTTTCATGGGAGGGGCAGTTTCTCTGCTGCAGACATCCCTTGCCAGGAGCTCCATCTGCAGTTGCTGCTGTTGGATCTGCTGCATCGAGAGTTTATTTGTCTTCTGCTGTACTTGCTACTGCTCCCAGTGCTGCTGCTGACTTAGGATCAAGTGCTTGACCAGTTCCTCCATTTTCTCTGACCACTGTTCCATGCCTATAGTCTTTTCACCCAGGACATGTGGTTTGTCACATTTGCTTCCTGGGGATCTTGCCCACACTTTTAGGATCAACTGTGGTAGATCGGTACACTGCCTCTTTAAAACTTTCACTGGTTTATTATACATGTGACATAAACCAATGCAAAGTGAAAATAAACACGGCCCTTTGGGCAAAACAAGAAAACAAAGCAAAATGGTATACAATCTCTGCAGTTGCAGGGATCCTCCTGCTCAGGATATAACTACCATGTTCAGTACAGCTTAACACACACAAAACACTTCTCTGGAGCTACCTACTCCCGACACTCTGAACTTTGAATGCCTCAGGAGGCCAACTATTTAGACCCCAGACCACACCTTGGGGTGCAGATAAGGTGGGCAACCTCCCACCCACCCTAGGGTTGTCCACAAAATCCCAGCCCCTAAAATGGCTGATTAACCTCTCTCAACACATAGTGTGCTGGAGGACACTTCTGGGTTTCAAATCACTGAAGCTAATAGTATCAGTGAAACATATCTCCCCTCCAGCACTTTGTCACAATACATACTATAGAAATATTTTGCCTCACATATATTTCCATTTTTAGTTTAATTTGGCAGTATTTTTTTTAATATCTGAATAATTTAAGTGACTTTATTATTTATCAGTTTCAGGCAACCTGCATTGCTTATATGGTTTAGGTCTAATGCTCATGTATTCATTGTAAGCACTTTCAGTTGTGGATATGGTCATTATAAGTAGTTGTACTGGTCTTCAGCTACTCAATCCATCTCTAGCAATCAGTTATACAGAACGATGTGTGTTCTGACTCGTTTCTGTCATAGTCAGCATTAACTTTTTCAGCAGCTTGTGTTATATTAGCTCTGCATAATCAAAACAGATACATACATTGTATATAGCGAAAGCCATGGTTTCTTTTATTTGTGAAAAAAAAACATGTTTTGAAAGACGTTTACATTTTTTTAAATAATTTTTCCTGTTTAGGGCAGGAGTTCCTTCCCTGGGGCAGAAGGACAGTAAGGACCATGAAGAACCAATGGCTTCTTTTAGTCACTAAAAAATTATCCCTTTTTTGGAAGCTGTTTCAGGTTTGATCCTGTGATAGGCAGGGTTCCTAGCAGCACACAGTACAGTACGGAACATGATGAACAGGCAGGCAGCAACATTGGTATCACTGGACCATTAGCAGATCTAATCACTGGCATCAACCGAGGTCTGTGACAATCATTACAAGAGCCAAGCTTGACTCTTGTTCATAAATGTAATGATTTCCAAACTTGAGGAGGCCAAGCTTGTCCACTTCGATGTGTCAATGCCACGAGCTGAATACTCTTTCTGACATTACAATTGATGCTGCACAAAATTCTACTTAGATGAAATACTGGACCAGTTCCTGCCACTATTATAATCTGCTGTTCCAGAAGGCCAAGAGGACATGGTGTGGGGTATCTGCTGGAGAATGGACACCATCTAGGTACGAATGAACTGAACTGGTCAATTAATGAGTCTCTCTGTTGATTTGGTTGGCACAGTGGCTGAAAAAAATGATCATGTATGTCAAACAGTATTGGCTTCTGATTTGGTTACTTGTATTGACCTATGCAGAGGAGCAGGGATGGACTCCCTGGTCAGAATGTGGGTGGTAGTTATCTGCGAAACCTGCGCCAAGCTGTTGACAGTGTTTGGTTATATCCTAATTTTCACAGCCTTTTATAAGCACAAAAAATACCCGTTTTGCTGATGATCTGAATATTTATCGCTTTTCTAAAAGAAGCACTCCCAACAAAATGTTTATCTTGTTAACTAGATGGCAGCCCGATTCTAAAGAATCGGGAGTCTAGAATCCATATATACTTTATTTATTCAAATGTAAGAATAATACAATTAATAAATAATAGTAAGAAAGAACAAAAAATGGCTGCACTCACCAGCTCTTGACAATTCTTGTTATTTAAGGTACAGTTACACAGGATCCATGAACATGCTTATGAGGGGAGTGATGAAAGACATCAGACAACAACTTTGCGTGTTGTGGCAAATGCCACAACAACGGTTCTTTGCTTAAGAACAATAATGTAAATAATAAATAATATGTATCAATAACTATGTATATTGGTATGTTCTTTCTTGGCACAAATTGCAGGAAGTAGTATTCTAGGCAATTATATATTAGATGGGCATTTCCTGAAGGAAATACATGGTGCTTGAACAGCGCTACCAGTTTTACAGCAGCACTTTTCACTGGGGGGCGCGCTTACTTTTGCACCCGGGGCCGGGGGCGCGCTTACTTTTGCACCCGGGGGCGCACTTACTTTTGCACCCGGAGGCGCACTTACTTTTGCACCCGGGGGCGCACTTACTTTTGCACCCGGGGGCGCACTTACTTTTGCACCCGGGGGCGCACTTCCTTTTGCACCCGGGGGCGCACTTACTTTTGCACCCGGGGGCGCACTTACTTTTGCACCCGGGGGCGCACTTACTTTTGCACCCGGGGGCGCACTTACTTTTGGGGCCGCACTTACTTTTGGTGGGCGGGGCTCCTCGGCCTCTGATTTGGTTGGTGGGGCCCCTCGTCCTCCGATTTGGTGGGTGGGGACCCTCGGCCTCCGATTTGGTGGGCGGGGACCGGCCTCCGATTTGGTGGGCGGGGACCCTCGGCCTCCGATTTGGTGGGCGGGGTCCCTCTGCCTCCGATTTGGTGGGCGGGGACCCTCGGCCTCCGATTTGGTGGGCGGGGACCCTCGGCCTCCGATTTGGTGGTCGGGGACCCTCGGCCTCCGCTTTGGTGGGCGGGGCCCCTCGGCCTCCGATTTGGTGGGCGGGGTCCCTCTGCCTCCGCTTTGGTGGGTGGGGCCCGTCGGCCTCCGATTTGGTGGGCGGGGCCCCTCGGCCTCCGATTTGGATGGTGTGGACCCTCGGCCTCCGATTTGGTGGGAGGGGCCCCTCGGCCTCCGATTTGGTGGGCGGGGTCCCTCTGCCTCCGATTTGGTGTGCAGGGACCCTCGAACTCCGATTTGGTGGGCGGGGACTCTCGGCCTCCGATTTGGTGGGCGGGGACCCTCGGCCTCCGATTTGGTGGGTGGGGACCCTCGGCCTCCGATTTGGTGGGCGGGGCCCCTCGGCCTCCGATGTGGTGGTCGGGGCCCCTCGGCCTCCGCTTTGGTGGGCGGGGCCGGGCCCCTCGGCCTCCGCTTTGGTGGGCGGGGCCGCTCGGCCTTCGATTTGGTGGGCGGGGCTCCTCGGCCTCCGATTTGGTTGGCGGGGCCCCTCGGCCTCCGATTTGGTTGGCGGGGCCGCTCGGCCTCCGATTTGGTGTGTGCTCTGCCTGGGGCCACTGTGCTCTGCCTGGGACCACTGTGCTCTGCCTGGGGCCCCATATGCTGCCTGGGGCCACTGTGCTCTGCCTGGGGCCCCATAGGCTGCCTGGGGCCCCATGCTCTGCCTGGGACCACTGTGCTCTGCCTGGGGCCCCATATGCTGCCTGGGGCCCCTGTGCTCTGCCTGGGGCCACTGTGCTCTGCCTGGGGCCCCATATGCTGCCTGGGGCCCCTGTGCTCTGCCTGGGTGTAGGACACTGGTGACGTCACTTATCTCCGGACATTAGCTCCGGACATTAGCTCCGGACATTAGCTCCGGACAAAGCCACGGAAGTTGGCACAAATTGCAGGAAGTAGTATTCTAGGCAATTATATATTAGATATATTGCAATCATCATATTATATAGCACTGTGTACTTACAATTGCTCATTTTGCCTTTCTATCCAGCTAATTCTTTTCCTTCTATTAGGTCTATAACATCAAGTGATCAAAAACTGACGAGCTGAATCCTTCTAAGCTCTGTGTAGGAACAGGACATCTCTTTTCCCTCCATGAGTCATCACTGCAAAAGTCTCTTGCCGGGGGAGTAGTTGAAGGGAGGTTTAGGAGAGGATAGGATACGTTTGGGTGCACCTTGTCGTGGTGGGATGGCTATTACTGTACCTACTGCAGAGTATATGCTCTATTTGTTTATATCTTGGGTTTTGTCTGTTAAATGGCCACAATGTGAACATGCTCTTACACATTGCGTGTATACCAACTTGTGCTCCGACTCAATTCTTTAGCTTTACTTGGAGATACGTAATGGCTGCTAGAATGACTATGGAAATGAAGAGGACAGGTTTGCTCACATTCCGGAGAGATTAACGGAGAGAAAAAAATGTCCATATTTCCAAATGCTACAATAACGTTTAGATTGATCACACAGAGTTCAACATTTTTAATATATATAATGTTATGTGTAAGTAGTAACTTATCTCAGTTGTGGTAGTTGTTGCAGGTGTTAATGCATTGATTTTTCCCTCACATAAAATCAGTCACTTCTAGGTCTGGGGTCTTCACATCCACTGAAGTTGATAGATGTAATTATGCCCTGGAAAAAAACACATTGACCAAAGGAATGCACTGATGACGAAGAACAAAATGATGACGCTTACAATAGAAAATGTATAAAAAGTGATATAAGAGAAAAAGGAACAGAGGAAGGAAAGTGACGTCCAGCATCCAAGTGCCGAAAACCCACAGGACACGATCCCCCTGATCAGGTAAATCCATTCATCCAGCACCATGACAACCAGCTCACGCTGAGCCTCCTGGTAAAGTGGTCTCTGACTCCTCCCACATGTGACAGATCACATGACTGTGACATCACCACAGGTCCTGTAAGCACAGTACAGCCATATAGCCAGTGTGCGGCTCTGCAGGCGGGGGAGGTATGTATGTGCATATAATGCTTATTCTGATGGATAATTCTTCGTTTGTTTTTTATTTTTTTCTAATTTGACATTTCCCTTGTGACATAAAATCTACTTACCAATCGTCGCCTTCTCCGGTTATCCGCACCATTCCGGCCTCCTTTTGTAGCACACGACTGGCAGTCTGACGACTCGGGCCACACAGCGTCGCTTTCTCTATGTCATTCTCCGAGAGCCTTGATGTGATTCTCATAGGTTTACATTGAGAAAATTTACAGAGCAGATGCTGTGTGATATGATGGGTAGGTGAAAACTTGCTCAGAATAACCAGGGACGTATGTAGAAATCATGATGCCTCATAGCATAATTCTTAATTGGGCCGCCAGCCAAAGAAAATATTTCTGAGAGCAGGTGGGGTCACAGAAGGGCATACCTCAAAACCTTTAGAAACAGGAAGTGGGACACGTATTATTATGATTATTATTATACAAAAAAAAAACAAAACAAGATCTTGCCACCTGATGAACACGGCGTCTGGCCGTCGAAACGCGCTGTGAAATAATGAAAGTGCCCTTTGAAATCGTGTCCTGAGTGCTCCTTTGACAGTGGTCACTCGCAACTTGTCTCTCCTTCCCTCTCATGAGGGCACACGGCTGGATCTGCAGCGGACCCAACAGCTTTTAAACCATATTACTCCCTGTGGCCTCATCCTCAGCGCTCCCTGGAGACCGCGATCTCATCCTCTCTTACAACATAGTATGAGGTCCTTATAGTGCGTCTACACAGTATGAAGCCCCCAGTCACACACCCCACAGTATACTTCCACCTACACAATGTGTTGGCTCCCACAGTTACCCACCTCCCCCATACCTTTCCATTCACTATGGCGCTGCACTCAGACGCAGATGCTCATACTGAATGGTGGAGTAGAAAGCCTTTGGCTCTTTATTTCACCATTGATTTCAACTGTATCTGAATCCTGAAATTGAAAGTTGAAATTGAGACACCAGGTGATTGGAGGGGCAGTGGTTGCCCTGTATCCTAACTCAAGGCCCCATTGTAACCGCGTCGACTGCTGCTATTAGTGGCATGCCATTGGGAATATCCCATCAAGGGTGTGTGTACATGTGTTTATTTATCACTTTTGTGCCACAATTCCAAAGGTTTGTTAAAAAATTTAAAAAAACACAGTTCAGATTTATGTAACTCATACTTGTCATTTGTCCAAAAACATTAGGCTCCTAGAAAAGTAGGCATATCTCGAGGGTGCTGCAGTAATAACCTGTAGTAAGGCAGCTCTCCTGGCTGTAAATAATGAGAGAAAGGATGCACAGCCTGCATGATGGCTTGGTCTGTGAGGATGGGGTGTATTTATTCAAAAATAAAAAATTGTGGTGCATTTTGCAAGATGCATTTTCCAATCCTCCCAGAGAGCAACTTAGAAAAGTTTGCAATTATGATGTAGCTAAATCATCACGGTTCCTCATTTGAGTCCTTCATGAATCGTTTGTCTTTTTTAATTTTTGCCATTTTTCTTGAGTGAATTCAGCATTTCATGCAGTGATTGTCTATCAATGTATTTAACACCTGTTTTATCGAGTGGCTGAGCCGCCTTCTACAATCTGAAGCTGTGCTGTATTCTTCAGTAGGCTAACCAAATCTTGTAGAATACAGAGCACACTACACCAGGTCTGTATGACCTCATATAAAACCAGCTCACAGGAGTTGGCCTTTACTAAGATATTGAAGATCTATCCTTGCGATAGGTCATTGATAGTGTTGAGCATTCCGATACCGCAAGTATCGGGTATCGGCCGATACTTGCGGTATCGGAATTCCGATACCGGGATTCCGATACTTGCCGCGTATCGGATACCGGAATCGGAAGTTCCAAGATTCAAAATGCAGAAATTCAGCCAATGAGAATGATTCCAAGTGTGGGCACATCCTGTTTAGCATGGAGGGCATGAAACTACTGGCAAGGCTGTGATTGGCTGCTGAAATGATGTCATGATGCAGTTTAAAAGTCGCTGGCGCCATTTTGCGATCACTCTGCTGTGAATTCAGTTAGTGACAGGACGCTGTTTGCTGACTGAGGGACAGTTTAGAGATAGCGATTTGCTTCTTTGTGCTTTCCAAAGGCTAATTTAGCAACCGCTGTGTTCACCTACTATTCACCTTGCTTTTGCCTTGTAGCGCTGTTTTCACAGCGATCTGCAAGGTCTGTGTGTGTGTGTGTGAGTGCAGCCCACTCTCTAGTCTGAGTGCAGCCACATAGGCCATCCATAGCTGGTTGTATTCAGTTCAGGGAGGGTGGTTCATTGCCTCATACTGTTCTTTTTTTTTTTTTTTTTCAAGTAGTGTAGTTTGCTGCTAATTTATTCAAAAAAATCCTATTAGTGTCTTTCCACCCGTCTCCAGCTAATTTGTGGAAAAACACTACATAGGATAACGTAGAGGAGGGTTTTTGGGCCTTGCAGCGCCGTTTACGGCTGTCTGCACGGTCTCCGTGTGATTGCAGCTCGCCCTGTAGTCTGTGAGCAGCCATAGCCTGGTTGTCTCCAGCTCAGGGTTGTTCACTGCGTCATACCGCCAAATCAATTTTCATTTTGTTTTAAGTAGTGCAGGCTGCTGCACATTTTTTCAAAAAATTCCTATTAGTGTCTTTCCACCCGTCTCCAGCTAATTTGTGGAAAAACACTACATAGGATAACGTAGAGGAGGGTTTTTGGGCCTTGCAGCGCCGTTTACGGCTGTCTGCACGGTCTCCGTGTGACTGCAGCTCGCCCTGTAGTCTGTGAGCAGCCATAGCCTGGTTGTCTCCAGCTCAGGGTTCTTCACTGCGTCATACCGCCAAATTAATTTTCATTTTGTTTTAAGTAGTGCAGGCTGCTGCACATTTTTTCCAAAAAATCCTATTAGTGTCTTTCCACCCGTCTCCAGCTAACTTGTGGAAAAACACTACATAGGATAACGTAGAGGAGGGTTTTTGGGCCTTGCAGCGCCGTTTACGTCTGTCTGCATGGTCTCCGTGTGACTGCAGCTCTATCCGTTGTCAGTTCAGCCCCCAAAAAATAAATAAATAATAAAGTTCACCAAACACACCAGTTACACCACTTTACATTTGTGTAGGCCACATTAGCTCATATTAAAGTCTAGTCCACACTTTAGAAAATTAGTGTTTCTTATACCTGTTAGGAGGAGTTGCTCAGGAATAAGCACACAAAGCCGTTAGTACTTTTCTGCTTATCTTTATCAGTCAACCAAGATGAAGAAGGCAGTGAGTAAGGCACGTGGGCGTGGGCGTGGGCGTGGAGCAGGGAGGGGACGTGGGGATTCTGTGCCTGCTGCGGGCACCGGTGACTCATCAGCACCCACTTTCACCAGGCAACAGTCATTCATGCGCAGCTTTGTGTCAGAGCGCCGTACACCGCTGCTGCGTGAAGACCAAATTGAAGCCGTTGTCGGATGGATGGCAGCTAATGCATCAACTTCAATTAGTGCCACATCCTCTCAGACACAGAGCACTGGAGAGCAGCCATCTATCTCTTCACCACCTGCCAAATTGCCCAGGCAGACAGAGAGCCCAGGACAGGAGCCGTCTCTACTTCTGTTCTCTGAATCTCTTGGCTTGGAAACAGGGGGCCAGCCAAGCAGCATTGGAGAAATGGAAGAAGAGGCAGGGTGCAGTGATGCCCAACAGCTTTTTCTCTCTTCCTCTGAAGAGGCGGGTGGCCAGTGGCTCCGGTCACCACATCGCAGGCCGCATCAGCTGATGATGACACTCAGGTGCCACTTACTGGTGCGTGCTCTGCTGCTGAGACTACCCAGGAGGAGCAGTTGGGGGCAGAGGGTAGTGTAGATGATGAGGTCCTTGACCCATCTTGGCGTGAGGGACAGGAAGGTGGTGGGAGCAGCTCTGAGGAAGAGATTCCCCGTACGGCCCAGAGAGGGAGGGGGAAGACTGCGGATCCTGCAGCCTCCGCTTTGGCACCCGTTAGGAGCATGTCTCTTCCAAAAGCCAAAAAGGGCGCTCCCAAGACTTGCAGTGCCTGGTCCTTTTTTGACACAGTTGCAGATGACATTTGCTACGTCAGATGCAAGGTGTGTCATCAAAAAGTCAAAAGAGGTCGAAATGTCAGCAACCTCAATACCTCCAACATGTGGAAACATGTGCGCAACAGGCACCCGGCGGAGTTAGAAAAACACACTGAAGAGCTAGGCCAACCAACAGCGGCAGCTACCACCTCTTCAGCTCGTGTTGCCTCTTCCTCTAGCTCACACGCAGCTGGTTCGGCTTCCTCCCAGGATCGCCGTGGAAGAACCTCTGGCCCTGTTGTCCAGAGACCCGCTGTAATTCCACCCGCAGCACCACTTTCCCAGTCATCCACACACTCCCAGCCCAGTCTACAGCCATCGGTAGTACAGGCATGGGAGAAAAGGCGGCCTTTCTCGTCAAACCACCCACGAGCACAGGCTCTGACTGCAGGCATTGCCAAACTTCTGTCACTGGAAATGCTGTCATTCAGGCTGGTGGAGACTGACAGCTTCCGTGACTTGATGTCATTGGCAGTCCCACAGTACAATGTGCCCAGCCGCTTTTACTTCAGCAGGCAAGCCGTCCCTGCCCTGCACAAGCATGTGGAGGGACACATAAAACACGCGCTACTGAACGCCGTCAGTAGCAAGGTCCACCTCACCACCGATGCGTGGACCAGTCAACATGGACGGGCGATACCTTTCCCTCACTGCCCATTGGGTTAATGTCGTTGAGCCGGGTACAGACCGTGCGAGTGGCGCAGGACGTGTCCTGCCCACTCCAAGGATTGCAGGAATCCATTCTGTACGCATTGACTCCTCCTCTTACACCAGTTCCTCAGAATCATCGCTGCAGGAGCCGTCACAGTCCACCTCCACATGGACCCATGATGAACGTGTACCTGTTACGACCGACATGAGCACAGCCGTGGCCAAACGTCAACAGGCCGTCTTGAAATTAATTTTTTTGGGGAATCGTAGCCACACAGCGCAGGAGCTCTGGAATGCCATCAAGCAGGAGAGCGATGTGTGGTTTGTGCCAGCGAATCTCCAGCCAGGCATGGTAGTGTGTGATAATGGCCGAAATCTGGTGGCAGCTCTGGGCCTCGGCAACCTCACTCACATCCCATGTCTGGCACATGTGCTCAATTTGGTCGTGCAGAGCTTTTTGAGGGACTATCCGGATCTTGATGCACTGCTGCACAAGGTCCGCCTAGAGTGTGCTCACTTGCGGCGTTCCAGCACGGCAAAAGCACGCATTGCGGCTCTGCAGCGCCGACACCGCCTGCCGGAACATCGCATCATATGTGACCTACCTACCAGGTGGAATTCCACGTTACATATGTTGGAGCGGTTGTGTGAGCAGCAGCAAGCTGTAATGGAGTACCAGCTGCTTCAGGCGCAAAGAAGTCGCACTCAGCGCCGTACAGACTTCACAACCACAGAGTGGGCCACTATGAATGACGTCTGCCAGGTTTTGCGTCCCTTTGATTATTCCACGCGGATGGCGAGTGCAGATGATGCACCTAGTCAGCATGACTGTCCCCCTTATCTGCCTGCTTGAAAAATCACTGCAAGCGCTAAGGGATGATGTTGTGGAAGAGGTGGAGGATGAGGATTCACCATTTCCATCATCTACTGGACAGTCAGCGCCACGTGGTTCCTCACAAACGCGTAGGCAGGGGACAGTTTGTGAGGAGGATGAGGAGGAGTCAATGGAGGAGGAAGACATCCGTCCAGAGGAGGGAGTTACCGAATTGTCCAGCACTCAGTGTGTACAGCGAGGGTGGGGTGATGACGAGCGGGCAGAGATCACGCCTCCAGCAGGGGACAGCGTTTCTTGGGCAGTTGGCAGTCTGCAGCACATGGTGGATTACATGCTGCAGTGCCTGAGAAACGACCGCCGCATCGCCCACATTCTCAACATGTCTGATTATTGGGTGTTCACCCTCCTCGATCCTCGCTACCGGGACAACGTAGAAAGCCTCATCACACCGTTGAACCGGGAGCGAAAAATGCGGGAGTACCAAGACACACTGGTCAATTCCATCATCTTCTCCATTCCAACTGAGAGAAGTGCTGCTAGTGCATTCCAAAGCAGCTCAGTGCGTCCAGGCAGTGGTGGAGGCTCTGCACAAAGAGGGAGCAGAAGCAGTGCCTCTGCCCAAGGCAAGACCAGTATGGCCCAACTGAGGCACAGTTTTCTGTGCCCCCCACAAAAGTCTACACCATCACAGACGGCTCCAGTCAGCAGGAGGCAACGGTTCCGTCAGATGGTGACAGACTACATGTCTTGCCCTCTTGCTGTACTCCCAGACGGCTCTTCCCCTTTCAAGTTTTGGGTCTCAAAGCTGGATACATGGCCAGAGCTAAGCCAGTATGCATTGGAGGTGCTGTCTTGCCCTGCGGCCAGTGTATTATCGGAACGTGTCTTTAGTGCTGCAGGTGGTGTACTAACTGACCGTCGCATGCGACTATCCTCCGATAACGTTGACCGGCTTACTTTCCTGAAAATGAACAAGGCCTGGATCTCGCAGGAATTTGCCACTCCTCCTCCTGATTAAATAATTAGGTCACTGTATACGTTATCCAGGTCTCCTGTTGTGTTCATCTTTCTACCACCTGAACTTAAATTCCTGGGCTCCAACACCGCCAGTTGAGGCTCAGAAGTGCCGTCTGCACAGTCAAAACATACGACCCAGTGTTCTTGGGTTTCAGTAACGTCAGCTGATCCCCAGCTGTGTAGCTGGCAATGTGTCCTGCGACCGCCACGCTGACACAACAACTGAAATGTAAGGGAATCTGTCCCCCCCCCCCCCAAGGCGTTTGTTACTGAAAGATCCTCCTTGTGCAGCAGTAATGCTGCACAAGGAAAAGGTAGCTATTTTGGTTTAGCTCCTTGCACACGCAGAACTTAACACTTATAAAATGTGTCCACTGATACCGTAAAACCGTCCCGGAGGTGGGACTTTCCTTCGTAATATGACGCAGCACAGCCGTCATTCCTCCCCCCCGGCGCCGCGCCCCGGCTCCTCAGCGTTGTTTGATTCCGTCCCGGAGCCTGCGCTGTTATGTTATCCCGTGGCCAGGCACACTTAGCGCTGCCCGTCTTCTGGCATCATTTGGTGTCAGGATGGCTGCGCCTGTGCGGCCGCGCTGGCCGAGGGCCCGCCTCGCAGTGTCTTCTGATTTAATCCCACTGGGGGCCTGGGATCCATGGACATGCGCAGTGCATATCTGAACCTCCACCTCTCACTCATCTCCCTACGGCTTCTTCAGACTGTTCGGTGTCAGCTGGTCCCTAATAGCATGCCACGGCCGTGACACCGCACAGTCTTAAGAAGCCGTAGGGAGGGGAGTGAGAGGCGAGGATATGCACTGCGCATGGCCATGGATCCCAGGCCCACAGTGGGATAAAATCAGAAGACACTGCGAGGCGGGCTCTCGGCCAGCGCGGCCGCACAGGCGCAGCCAGCCTGACACCAAATGATGTCAGAAGATGGGCAGCGCTAAGTGTGCCTGGCCAAGGGATAACATAACAGCGCAGGCTCCGGGACGGAATCAAACTACGCTGAGGAGCCGGGGCGCGGCGCCCGGGGGGGAGGAATGACGGCTGTGCTGCGTCATATTACGAAGGAAAGTCCCACCTCCGGGACGGTTTCACGGTTTCAGGGGACACATTTTATAAGTGTTTAGTTCTGTGTTTGCAAGGAGCATGATGAAAAGAGCCACCTTTTCCTTTTGCATCTTTTGTGCTGCACAAGCTGGCTCTTTCAGCTACAAACGCCTTGGGGGGGGGTTAAAGGTTCCCTTTCGACTTTCTCAGGCTTCGGCCTACATTGTGTTCCTCTGCTTTTCCACCTGTCCCTGGGCTCCAACACCGCTAGTTGTTGCCTGGTAGTGCTGTACGCACAGTCAACAGTCCCTCCTCTGTTATTGGGGTTCAGTAACGTCAGCTGTTCCCCTGCTGTGTGTGTGGCAATCCCTCCTACCTCCTCCACCTCCTCCTCCTCCACCTGTCCCTGGGCTCCAACACCGCTAGTTGTTGCCTGGTAGTGCTGTACGCACAGTCCCAACAGTCCCTCCTCTGTTATTGGGGTTCAGTAACGTCAGCTGTTCCCCTGCTGTGTGTGTGGCAATCCCTCCTACCTCCTCCACCTCCTCCTCCTCCACCTGTCCCTGGGCTCCAACACCGCTAGTTGTTGCCTGGTAGTGCTATACGCACAGTCCCAACAGTCCCTCCTCTGTTATTGGGGTTCAGTAACGTCAGCTGTTCCCCTGCTGTGTGTGTGGCAATCCCTCCTACCTCCTCCACCTCCTCCTCCTCCACCTGTCCCTGGGCTCCAACACCGCTAGTTGTTGCCTGGTAGTGCTGTACGCACAGTCCCAACAGTCCCTCCTCTGTTATTGGGGTTCAGTAACGTCAGCTGTTCCCCTGCTGTGTGTGTGGCAATCCCTCCTACCTCCTCCACCTCCTCCTCCTCCACCTGTCCCTGGGCTCCAACACCGCTAGTTGTTGCCTGGTAGTGCTGTACGCACAGTCCCAACAGTCCCTCCTCTGTTATTGGGGTTCAGTAACGTCAGCTGTTCCCCTGCTGTGTGTGTTGCAATCCCTCCTACCTCCTCCACCTCCTCCTCCTCCACCTGTCCCTGGGCTCCAACACCGCTAGTTGTTGCCTGGTAGTGCTATACGCACAGTCCCAACAGTCCCTCCTCTGTTATTGGGGTTCAGTAACGTCAGCTGTTCCCCTGCTGTGTGTGTGGCAATCCCTCCTACCTCCTCCACCTCCTCCTCCTCCACCTGTCCCTGGGCTCCAACACCGCTAGTTGTTGCCTGGTAGTGCTGTACGCACAGTCCCAACAGTCCCTCCTCTGTTATTGGGGTTCAGTAACGTCAGCTGTTCCCCTGCTGTGTGTGTGGCAATCCCTCCTACCTCCTCCACCTCCTCCTCCTCCACCTGTCCCTGGGCTCCAACACCGCTAGTTGTTGCCTGGTAGTGCTGTACGCACAGTCCCAACAGTCCCTCCTCTGTTATTGGGGTTCAGTAACGTCAGCTGTTCCCCTGCTGTGTGTGGCAATCTCTCCTACCTCCTCCACCTCCTCCTCCTCCACCTGTCCCTGGGCTCCAACACCGCTAGTTGTTGCCTGGTAGTGCTGTACGCACAGTTCCAACAGTCCCTCCTCTGTTATTGGGGTTCAGTAACGTCAGCTGTTCCCCTGCTGTGTGTGTGGCAATCCCTCCTATCTCCTCCACCTCCTCCTCCTCCACCTGTCCCTGGGCTCCAACACCGCTAGTTGTTGCCTGGTAGTGCTGTACGCACAGTCCCAACAGTCCCTCCTGTTATTGGGGTTCAGTAACGTCAGCTGTTCCCCTGCTGTGTGTGTGGCAATCCCTCCTATCTCCTCCACCTCCTCCTCCTCCTCCTGTCCCTGGGCTCCAACACCGCTAGTTGCTGTCCAGAAGTGCTGTACGCACAGTCAACAGTCACTCCTCTGTTATTGGGGTTCAGTAACGTCAGCTGTTCCTCTGCTGTGTGTGTGGCAATCCCTCCTATCTCCTCCACCTCCTCCTCCTCCACCTGTCCCTGGGCTCCAACACCGCTAGTTGTTGCCTGGTAGTGCTGTACGCACAGTCCCAACAGTCCCTCCTCTGTTATTGGGGTTCAGTAACGTCAGCTGTTCCCCTGCTGTGTGTGTGGCAATCCCTCCTATCTCCTCCACCACCTCCTCCTCCACCTGTCCCTGGGCTCCAACACCGCTAGTTGTTGCCTGGTAGTGCTGTACGCACAGTCCCAACAGTCCCTCCTCTGTTATTGGGGTTCAGTAACGTCAGCTGTTCCCCTGCTGTGTGTGTGGCAATCCCTCCTATCTCCTCCACCACCTCCTCCTCCTCCTGTCCCTGGGCTCCAACACCGCTAGTTGCTGTCCAGATGTGCTGTACGCACAGTCAACAGTCACTCCTCTGTTATTGGGGTTCAGTAACGTCAGCTGTTCCCCTGCTGTGTGTGTGGCAATCCCTCCTATCTCCTCCACCTCCTCCTCCTCCACCTGTCCCTGGGCTCCAACACCGCTAGTTGTTGCCTGGTAGTGCTGTACGCACAGTCCCAACAGTCCCTCCTCTGTTATTGGGGTTCAGTAACGTCAGCTGTTCCCCTGCTGTGTGTGTGGCAATCCCTCCTATCTCCTCCACCTCCTCCTCCTCCACCTGTCCCTGGGCTCCAACACCGCTAGTTGTTGCCTGGTAGTGCTGTACGCACAGTCCCAACAGTCCCTCCTCTGTTATTGGGGTTCAGTAACGTCAGCTGTTCCCCTGCTGTGTGTGTGGCAATCCCTCCTATCTCCTCCACCTCCTCCTCCTCCTCCTGTCCCTGGGCTCCAACACCGCTAGTTGCTGTCCAGAAGTGCTGTACGCACAGTCCCAACAGTCCCTCCTCTGTTATTGGGGTTCAGTAACGTCAGCTGTTCCCCTGCTGTGTGTGTGGCAATCCCTCCTATCTCCTCCACCTCCTCCTCCTCCTCCTGTCCCTGGGCTCCAACACCGCTAGTTGCTGTCCAGAAGTGCTGTACGCACAGTCAACAGTCACTCCTCTGTTATTGGGGTTCAGTAACGTCAGCTGTTCCCCTGCTGTGTGTGTGGCAATCCCTCCTATCTCCTCCACCTCCTCCTCCTCCACCTGTCCCTGGGCTCCAACACCGCTAGTTGTTGCCTGGTAGTGCTGTACGCACAGTCCCAACAATCCCTCCTCTGTTATTGGGGTTCAGTAACGTCAGCTGTTCCCCTGCTGTGTGTGTGGCAATCCCTCCTATCTCCTCCACCTCCTCCTCCTCCACCTGTCCCTGGGCTCCAACACCGCTAGTTGTTGCCTGGTAGTGCTGTACGCACAGTCCCAACAGTCCCTCCTCTGTTATTGGGGTTCAGTAACGTCAGCTGTTCCCCTGCTGTGTGTGTGGCAATCCCTCCTATCTCCTCCACCTCCTCCTCCTCCTCCTGTCCCTGGGCTCCAACACCGCTAGTTGCTGTCCAGAAGTGCTGTACGCACAGTCAACAGTCCCTCCTCTGTTATTGGGGTTCAGTAACGTCAGCTGTTCCCCTGCTGTGTGTGTGGCAATCCCTCCTACCTCCTCCACCTCCTCCTCCTCCACCTGTCCCTGGGCTCCAACACCGCTAGTTGTTGCCTGGTAGTGCTGTACGCACAGTCCCAACAGTCCCTCCTCTGTTATTGGGGTTCAGTAACGTCAGCTGTTCCCCTGCTGTGTGTGTGGCAATCCCTCCTATCTCCTCCACCTCCTCCTCCTCCACCTGTCCCTGGGCTCCAACACCGCTAGTTGTTGCCTGGTAGTGCTGTACGCACAGTCAACAGTCCCTCCTCTGTTATTGGGGTTCAGTAACGTCAGCTGTTCCCCTGCTGTGTATACGGCAACGTGTACTGCGACCGCCACGCAGGCACAGCAAGTTAAATTTAAGGGAACCTGTCCCCCCCCCCCAGGCGTTTGTTACTGAAGGAGCCACCTTGTGCAGCAGTAATGATGCAAAGGGAAAAAGTGCCTCTTTTCGTGGTGCTCCTTGCACATGCTGAACCTAACACTTATGAAAAGTGTCCCCTCCTACCGTGATACCGTCCGGTATTTGGAACTTTCCTTTGTGATGTGACGCAGCACAGCCGTCATTCTTACCCCCTTGGCGCCGTGCGCCGCCTCCTCAGCGTTGTTTGAATCAGTCCCGGAGCCTGCGCTGTTAGGTTAGCCCTTGGCCATGCACACATTTTGCGCTGCCCGTCTTCTGACATCATTTGGTGTCAGGCTGGCTGCGCCTGTGCGGCCGCGCTGGCCGAGATCCCGCCTCGTACTGTCTTCTGATTTCATCCCACTGGGGGCCTGAGATCCATGGACATGCGCAGTGCATATCTGAACCTCCACCTCTCACTCATCTCCCTACGGCTTCTTCAAACTGTGCGGTGTCAGCTGGTCCCTAATAGCATGCCACGGCCGTGACACCGCACAGTCTGAAGAAGCCGTAGGGAGGGGAGTGAGAGGCGAGGATATGCACTGCGCATGGCCACGGATCTCAGGCCCCCAGTGGGATGAAATCAGAAGACAGTACGAGGCGGGATCTCGGCCAGCGCGGCCGCACAGGCGCAGCCAGCCTGACACCAAATGATGTCAGAAGACGGGCAGCGCAAAATGTGTGCATGGCCAAGGGCTAACCTAACAGCGCAGGCTCCGGGACTGATTCAAACAACGCTGAGGAGGCGGCGCACGGCGCCAAGGGGGTAAGAATGACGGCTGTGCTGCGTCACATCACAAAGGAAAGTTCCACCTACCGGACGGTATCACGGTAGGAGGGGACACTTTTCATAAGTGTTAGGTTCAGCATGTGCAAGGACCATAATTAAAAGAGCTAAGTTTACCTTTTCCAGCATTAGTGCTGTACACGATGGCTCTTTCAGCTACAAACGCCTGGGGGGGGTTAAAGTTTCCCTTTCAACTTGCTCCAGTGCAGGCTTCGGCCTACACTCTGCTCCCTCTCCTCATCCTGCTGACCCTGGGCTCCAACACCGCCAGTTAGGGCCCGGTACTGCTAGCTGCACAGAGAAAAACACCAGCCAATGTGTCAGTGGGGTTCAGCACCGCCAGCTGTTCCCCTGCTGTGTAGCCGGCATCGTGTCCTGCAAAAGCCACGCAGACACAAGAACTGAAATTGAAGGAAACCTGTCCCCCCTCCCCCAGGTGTTTCTACGTTTTACAGCCACCTTGTACGACAGTAATGCTGCATGTGTGCAAGGTGGCTCAGAAACTTAGTCTCCTTGCCCATGGGGAACTGAACACGTCTAAAATGAGTCCTCTGCGACCATTAAAACGTCCCTCAGGTGTGATTTTCCTTTGTATTGACACGCAACAAGCTCCTTGGTAGCGCTGCCCGTCTTCTGGCATCATTGTTTGGCTGCCTGCGCCTCTGCGGCCGCCTTGCCCCACACAACGCCCCTCGGTGTCTTATTTATTTGGACTGCGAGGGTGTGATTGATGGGCATGAACGGTGCATTTCTTCGCCTGTTCCTCATCTCCTTCCGCCTTCTTCGGACTGTGCGTCTTCATGGCCGTGGCATGCGATAAGGGATCAGCTGACGCCGCATAGTCTGAAGCGGGTGTAAGAAACCAAGCGAGAGGCGAACATATGTACTGCACCAGGCCATGAATCCCAGCCCCGCAGTGTTTTAACAATGTTAAGACACTGCGGGGCTGGGATTCATGGTCATCGCAAACCGCACCGGCCGACATTACATGATGTCAGAGGATGGGCAGCGCTAACAGCGCAAGGCCAAGGGATAACACGACAGCGCAGACTCCTGTGCAACAAATAACGATGCTCAGGAGGCCGCGCCAAGCACCAAGGTGGCATTTTTGCCAGCTGTACTGCGTCTCTTTACGAAGGGAACTCACGCCTCAAAATCAGTTTGACTGTGTAAGGGCCTAAATGTTATACGTGTTCCTTTCAGCGTGTGCAAGGAGCAAAATTAAAAGAGCAACCTTTGACTTGTGCAGCATTACTGCTGCATAAGCTGTGGCTCTTCTACTTTGTAACACCTGAGTGGGGGTTAAAGGTTTACTTTAAAATTGGTTCAATTAGGCTTCGGCCTACAATCTGCTCCCCCTGCAGAGCCCTGGCTCCAACACCGCCAGTTGGGGCCCGGTACTGCTAGCTGCACAGAGAAAAACACCAGCCAATGTGTCAGTGGGGTCCAGCACCGCCAGCTGTTCCCCTGCTGTGTAGCCGGCAACGTGTCCTGCAAAAGCCACGCAGACACAAGAACTGAAATTGAAGGGAACCTGTCCCCCCTCCCCCAGGCGTTTGTACGTTTTACAGCCACCTCGTACAGCGGTAATGCTGCATGTGTGCAAGGTGGCTCAGAAACGTATTCTCCTCGCACATGTGGAACTGAAAACACGTCTGAAATGTGTCCTCTGTGTGACCATTTAACCGTCCCGGTGGTGTGACTTTCCTTTGTAATGACACGCTGCAACCCCCTTGGTAGCGCTGCCCGTCTTCTGGCATCATTCTTTGGCTGCCTGCGCCTCTGCGGCCGCCCTGACCCACACAACGCACCTTGGTGTCTTATTTATTGGGACTGCGAGGGTGTGATTGATGGGCATGAGCAGTGCATATCTTCGCCTGTTGTCACTCATCTCCTTCCGCCTTCTTCAGACTGTGCGGCTTCATGGCCGCGGCATGCGATAAGGGATCAGCTGACGCCGCACAGTCTGAAGCGGGTGTAAGGACCCGAGTGCAAGAGGCGAACATATGTGCTGCGCCAGGCCATGAATCCCAGCCCCGCAGTGTTTTAACAATGTTAAGACACTGCGGGGCTGGGATTCATGGTCATCGCGAACCGCACCGGCCGACATTAAATGAGGTCAGAAGATGGGCAGCGCTAACAGCGCTAGGCCGGGGGATAACACGACAGCGCAGACTCCTGTACAGCAAATAACAACGCTCAGGAGGCTGCACCCAGCACCAAGGTGGGATTCTTGACATCTGTGCTGCGTCTCATTACAAAGGGAACTCGCGCCTCCAACACAGTTTGACTGTATAAAGGGCTAAATGTTATACGTGTTTCATTCGGCGTGTGCAAGGAGCAAAATTAAAAGAGCAACCTTTGACTTGTGCGGCACTACTGCTGCATAAGCTGTGGCTCTTCTAGTTTGTAACCCCTGAGGGGGGGTTAAAGGTTACCTTTGAAATCGGTTCAATTAGGCTTCGGCCTACACTCTGCTCCACCGGCAGAGCCCGGGCTCCAACAACGCTAGTTGCTGTCCGGAAGTGCTGGCTGCACAGAGCCAAACACCTCGCCAATGTGTCAGTGGGGTTCAGCACCGCCAGCTGTTCCCCTGCTGTGTAGCCGGCAACGTGTCCTGCGACCGCCACGCAGGCACAACAGACCCAAAGCTGCCGCCACTGCAGGCTTCGGCCTACACTCCCCTCCCCCTTGCTCCTCCTCCTGCTCCTCCTCCTGCTGACCCCGGGCTCTAACACCGCCAGTTGGGGCCCGGTACTGCTAGCTGCACAGAGAAAAACACCAGCCAATGTGTCAGTGGGGTTCAGCACCGCCAGCTGTTCCCCTGCTGTGCAGCCGGCATCGTGTCCTGCAAAAGCCACGCAGACACTTGCTCTTGTACCTTCTGCTCCCCATCCTGGTTCCAGTACTGTCAGCTGGTTCTGGGCAGAGCCTTTGGCTTAGGTGCCTCCCTCTGGGTATCCGAGTTCCACCAACGTCAGGTGGTCCTTGGTAGTGCCTTCAGGCACGGGTACCTCCTGCTTAGTAACCGGGTTCCAGTAACGTCAGCTGGTCCTCGGTAGTTCCATTGGCTCTTGGACCTTCGGCTACCCATCCGGGTTCCAGCACTGTCAGCTGGTTCTCGGCAGTGTCTTTTGCTCTTGTACCTTCTGCTCCCCATCCTGGTTCCAGTACCGTCAGCTGGTTCCGGGCAGAGCCTTTGGCTTAGGTGCCTCCCTCTGGGTATCCGAGTTCCACCAACGTCAGGTGGTCCTTGGTAGTGCTTTCAGGCACGGGTACCTCCTGCTTAGTAACCGGGTTCCAGTAACGTCAGCTGGTCCTCGGTAGTTCCATTGGCTCTTGGACCTTCGGGTAGCCATCCGAGTTCCAGTTCCATCAGCTGGTTCTCGGCATTTTCTCAGCCTTCTTGTACCTTCTGCTACATTTCCAAGTTCAAGAGACTAAACACGATGACCCGGAAGACCACCCCTAAGATGACGACGACACCAGAGACGACAACCACCGTGATGACGACGACCCTGGAGACGATGACCCTGAAGACCACCCCGATGACGACGACCCCGGAGACGACGACCCTGGAGACGACGACGACCTGGAAGACCGAGAAGCAGAAGAACAAGAGGCTGCAGAACAAAGAGCAGAAGAACATTAAGCATAACACTAAATATCAGAGCAAAAAATATTATCTAAATTATAAGCAGAAGAAGACTAAGCAGTGTATGGGGGTGAGTCCGTTCCTCCTCGTGGTGCCCCTGGATAAAGCCTGATGCTGCAGGCCAAACTGAACGCGGACAAATGTAACTCTTTTGTGACAGGCAGAACGGAAGGTGTAATCTTCAAACTTTTATAGATAACAACTACGGGAATGCCTGTCACAAATAAGAATATGATGAAGAAGTAGAATATGATGAAGATAATAGTAAAATAAAAAGAATATGAACAATGTAACCAAAAAAATAATAGGTAGAAGATGAAGAAGAAGATGAATAAGGTGAAGAAGTTGATGTCAAAGAAGCTGATGATGAGGATAATGAAGAAGAAAGTGTGGGAGAAGTAAAAAAGAAGGTGAAGGGCGTGGAAGTAGTGAAACATCAATATCTGACAAAATAAAAAAAAAATTAACATAGTCAAAATCTTTCTACCGCCGAACGTCATAAAAAAAAAAAAAATCCTGCTATTCTATTACATTGGGCTAAACCTCTGTGCCTTTAATGTCTCCGCCACGTCCCCCAATACATCCTACATTATTCTTAGTTGTTTTCCTTCATGTAGAATGAACCTACAAGTTTATAAAGCGTTTATTTTAATTCCGATATTTTCGTCCCATTGACTTGCATTGGGATCGGGTATCGGTATCGGATTAGATCCGATATTTTGACGGTATCGGCCGATACTTTCCGATACCGATACTTTCCGATATCGGAAAGTATCGCTCAACACTAGTCATTGATAGCAGATCGAAGGGATTTGATACCCAACACAAAACACGTGCTATTAGCCACCTAAGTCTTGTGGCTGGCACATTGTTGTGCAGGGAAAAAAGTAACGGGGAAGCAGCACAGAATCAGCAACGTCACTATCAGGCTCGGTGGAAGTTCCAGATGTCAAAATCAAACCAAGCATTAAGTCATAAAATTGTCCTAGTCATATGTCATTGGAGCGCCCCCAGGCGCAGGGCCGCGGGGTACTCGATACCGGGCCTCTCTGTCTCGGTCCTGGGGTTGTCACGGTGGCTAGACCCGGTCCGTGACCCTGCTAAGGGGCGTCCAATAAAAGGGGTGATGGTGGTGCGTGGTGCAGGTCGCGATGAATAACGAGGCACAGGGTTGCAGTCTCTTTACTGAAGGCTTCAGAATCCACAATCCAGAGTACTGCTAACAGGGCTGGCTGAGACCGGCCGGTCCGAAGGCACATCCAGAGTTTCCTTTGCAGTTGGAAATCAGTGCCTACCTACTAGCGCCTGTGTGTTGTAGTACCTCCCTGCTGAGCACCACGGGATAGTCCTCACAACTGTTGTGTCTGTTTCTGATGTTCTTCTCTCAGAACTCGTATCTATTCTGATGTTCTTTCTCCGTCCCCCAGATGATATGGATAGGACGCACCCGTATGACGGGTAGGGCTGGAGTTCTTCTGGGACCCTAGCGTCGCCCCTCTCCCACAATTGCCCCCTATGTCTGCTTAGGTGATTTAGGTGAGGCAGCCAACCTATAATTAACTGCCCTGCCGCTGTTTGAAGTAATGCTTGGAGCCAAATACTTCCTCGGCGTTCCGGCCACCGGCTACGTGCCTCAGTAGGATGTTGCCACGATCTTAAGGCACGACTCCTACTGGCTTTATCTCCTTTTTGCTGCAATCTCGTTTCTCACTTCTCCACAGTAAACCTCGCTTTGTTTCCTTTCTTAGGATGCCACCGCAACGGGTGCAGGCGCGGCTCCGTAACATTCTCTTCTGTTCGCTAGGCCACTGTCAGCATCCCACCCCTGACAGAGACCCCCTGAATCTTCCCCCGCAACACCCTCTGCCACAGGATGTTGCCTGGATCCAACCCAGTCAGCTTCTGGCTAACTTCCTATCCGGCCCCCAGTTTTATCAGATTGTGAGGAGTGGCCTAATACATTGAACCCTTTGCTCCCCCTGGTGGCCACAATGTGAAGTGTAATGTGTGACTGTGATACCCGGTCAGGTGAACTCCTTAAAGGGAACCTGTCACCCCCAAAATGGCTGGTGAGGTAAGCTCATCGGCATCAGGGGCTTATCTACAGCATTCTGTAATGCTGTAGATAAGCCCCCGATGTTACCTGAAAGAGGAGAAAAAGACGTTAGATTATACTCACCCAGGGGCGGTCCCAGTGCGGTCAGGTTGGATGGGTGTCTCCGGTCCGCTCCGTCGCCTCCCATGTTCATTCCATGACGTCCTCTTCGGGTCTTTACGCCGCGGCTCCGGCGGAATGGTCAGAGAGGCCCGGTGTCTGTGCACTGCAGTACCTTGCTCTGCCCTCAAGACCCCTCAAGAGGACGTCATGGAATGAAGATGGGAGGCGCCGGAGCGGACCGGAGACACCTATTTGACCGGACTGCAGTGGGACCGCCCCTGGGTGAGTATTATCTAATGTCTTTTTCTCCTCTTTCAGGTAACATCGGGGGCTTATCTGTCATGGTTCCCAATGGCAGGGACATAGGCAAAAAATAGGACTAGCTCTAGGAAGATGGAATCTAAGCTGACCGCGATGCTGAACCTCACGCACAACTAGCAGTAGCCGGGGAACGTGCCTGCGTTTAATCCCTAGATGTCTCGCACCAGCCGGAGATCTAGCTACCCCTAGTAGAGGAAACACAGACCTGGCTTGCCTCCAGAGAAAACCCCAAAGTGATAGTAGCCCCCAACATATAATGACGGTTAGTTAAGAAGAAAACACATACATAGTATGAATACAGGTTCAGCAAAGAGAGGCCCACTAACTAGATAGCAGAAAATACAAAAGTGGACTTCGCGGTCAACTCAAAACCCTACAAAATACCATCCTGAAATGACTTTAAACTCCGGTATCAACTCATGACACCGGAGTGGTCATTTCAGTTCGCTAGAGCTTCCAGCAGCAAGATTCATATAACTGCACGCTGGACAAAGGTACAAATGATCCAAATGAAGGCTGGACAAAACTTTCACAAAAAGTACAGATGATCCAACTTATCTGAATCAGCAGACTTGGAGCAGGTAGCAAGTAACAGAAGAGCTCTGGTAACATTGATAGCCGGCAAGTAAATGACTGAGAAGCCAGACTAAATAGGAGACTCCCATTTCCTGATGGGAACAGGTGAACTGGAGGTAAAAGACAGAAGTCAACCAGTACCACCAGTAGCCACCAGAGGGAGCCCACAAACAGAATTCACAACACTTATCTACAGCATTACAGAATGCAGTAGATAAGCCCCTGAAGCCAGTGAGCTTACCTCACCAGCCATTTTGGGGGTGACAGGTTCCCTTTAAGTGCCATCAGACGTACCATCAGTCCCCTTAGTGGCGGAGCGTCAGTACTGCAACGACCAGGACTCTGGGGCGCTGCACTATCACATAACAAGAATATACCACTTTAAATATTCTCTCTTATCTTCAGTAATTGTATTTTCTACAAGGGATGTTGTATGATTTTATATTGGTTTATCTTTTTATTCAGATTCCGACAATATCAGATCTTCTCAGTGGAGATCTTCTATATAAGAGAATTTTCCATATTGATCTGTCAAGAATGGATAGAATCAGAGATGGAAATATGGCAGAGACTATACTAAATCTCACCCTAGAGATCCTCTTTCGGCTTACAGGAGAGGTGAGAGGTCACATTTCATTATGTATGATAATAACAGATGAGATGATATGACCAAAGAGGTGAGGACTCTGGAAATATCTGAAGTTAGATTTATTACTACATTTCTCCATACACAGGATTACACGGTGGTGAAGAAGACCTCTAGTGATCGCTATCAGGTCCCTGTGTGTGAAGGATGGGGAGGAACCCTCAGCACAATCCCTGGGTCTCCACCGCACCCCCAGATACATGAGGACATCAATGACCAGACGATCCTAGAACTGACCTACAAGATGATTGAGCTGCTGACTGGAGAGGTGACACTGCTGGGAATGCTGGGACATTATACAGTGACACTATGGAGGGATAGGGGGGATGACGGTATCATTGTGTGTGTCAGGTTCCTATAAGATGTCAGGACGTCACCGTCTACTTCTCCATGGAGGAGTGGGAGTATCTTGAAGGACACAAGGATCAGTACAAGGACGTGATGATGGAGGTTCCCCAGCCCCGAATATCACCAGGTAATAGACAAGACTAAATACACACACCTGTAAGGCTATGTGCACACTTTGCGGATTCCACTGCGGATTTTTCCGCAGCGGAATTCCCAAATCCGCAGTGAAAACCCGTTGCGGTTTTTACTGCGGATTTATCGCGGTTTTTACTGCGGTTTCTTTTGCGGATTTTCATCTGCATTTTCCTATTGGAGCAGGTGAAAATCCGCAGAAAAGAAGTGACATGCTGCGGAATGTAATCCGCTGCGTTTCCGCGTGGCTTTTTCCGCAGCATGTGCACAGCGTTTTTTGTTTCCCATAGGTTTACATTGTACTGTAAACTCATGGGAAACTGCTGCGGATCCGCAGTGGAATCCGCAAAGTGTGCACATAGCCTTAAAGGAGATTGGCTGCTTAAGGAAAATCCTAAAGGCTTTGTTCAGCCACTGAAAAATAAACACAATGACACCGTAAAAATAAAACACAATAGTAAAATGTATTTTTTCTAAAATATCACTCCTCTTGGTATTTTTGTAAAAATATAAAATATTTTTGTTATTTTGTAAATAGTGTCATTCAAAACTACAAGTAGTCATGCAAAAGACAAGCCTTCATACACTTAAGTCTACTGAAAAAAAAAAGTTATGGCCCGTGGAATAAATCGCAAAATGATCCAAAGCATTCTAGTTTGCCATGAAAAAAACATTGGACAATAAGAGAAACCCAGTTTTTTTTGTGATGGTATTTGACACCAGCCAGATTAATCATCTTATGTTTGTCAGATTCAGAGCAGTCTGGGAAAGGTTGTAGGTTTTATTTATTAGCCTATTAGTTGCACCTTGAAAAAAGGCATGGCAGGTAAGATATTTATTTTATACCATTTAGTTAGGCCATCCTTGATAGCACAAAGGAAGGGTGGAGAATTCTGAGGAAGTAATAGAATTCTAACTTGTTACATCCAATCAGCTCAGGGTCAAGTTCAAGTCAAGTTCTGGTACTCAAACCGAACTTTGGACTAAAGTTGAGCCAAACTCGACGAACCCGAAATTCTATGGGTCTACTCATCCCTAGTGGGAAGTTCTGAGAGGGTATTAATTTATTACTTGTTACACCGATTCCTAAATAATTGAGGGAGGATGTGGCCCAAAAGTAGAAAAAGACACCAGCTAGGGTTGACATAGTCAAAGAGGCTAGGGAGATATTAAAGGGAACCTGTCACCAGTTTTGTCATATAACAACTAAAACTATGACCGTATTCAGCACCTGTGCTGCAGTCCATAAATGTTTATACAACTCCCTGACTTCCCCTGTATCCTCCTCAAAAACGTTTTTAAGTTCTCCCGCGCTGTGTGAAAATTGGGTTGGTCCAGTCCGATGGGCATGGTTTCGAGCCTCTCCATTTCTCCATTAAGCTCTTCCAATTTTTTTTTTTATTTTGAAATTAATTAAAGCTATAAGGGTTTGAAACATATGGTAAGGAGATAAAGAACAGGAGGTCGTCAGCAAATGCTCAACCTTACGACTTGTGGTTATAACTGTAATTCGGTAAAATAATTTAAAATAGCAACCCCCCTTTCAGGTTTTGTTATTCAAAAATAATAAAATTAGTTTTACTTTTTGGCAGATGACACTACCAGAAGCCCAGAGAGGCATGAGATGTTGGATTTTAAAGTCTACAGTCAAGATATCATACAAGCTGCACATGAAGAGCACGCCAATATCCCTGATATACACTCATCTTCTAATTCATCACACAAAATTCACAGAAGGGGTGAAGACCATCAAACGTCTCCTACAACTGTGAAGCCATTTTCATGTTCAGAATGTGGAAAATGTTTTAACCATAAATCACATCTTATTAGACATGAGAGAAGTCACACATGGGAAAAGCCATATGCATGTTTAGAATGTGGTAAATGTTTTATAACTAAATCACATCTTGTTAGACATCAGAGAAGTCACAACCGAGAGAAAGCATTTTCATGTTTAGAATGTGGGAAATCTTTTAACCAGAAAGCAGATCTTGTTAGACATTATAGAAGTCACTCAAGAGAGAAGCCATATTCATGCCTAAAATGCGGGAAAGATTTTACACGTCAATCAAGTCTTGTCATACATGAGAGAAGGCACACTGGAGAAAAGCCCTACATGTGTTCGGAATGTGGAAAATATTTTACTCAGAAGTCAGATCTTGTTATGCATCATAGAATTCACACGGGTGAGAAGCCGTATTCATGTTCAGTATGTGGAAAATGTTTTAATAAGAAATCTTATCTTGTTAAACACCAGAGAATTCACACAGGTGAGAAGCCATATTCATGTTCACAATGTGGGAAACATTTTAACCAAACATCACATCTTGTTAATCATCAGAGAATTCACACAGGAGAGAAGCCATATTCATGCTCTGAATGTGGGAAATGTTTTACCCGCAAATCAAGTCTTCATGAACATCAAAAAATGTCATGTAATTTATGAAATATATGCAATTAGCAATAAATGTCTTTAAAGCAAATAGAATACAGAGAATACATATACATTAGGTGATGAGTCTGGAAATTTTTCAGACATTTTCTGTTTTATTTTAAAATTATATTTTCATATGGGATAATTGTATAAAACATTGCTTGTGGACCCTCTCACACCATGGAAAAGGCTACGAATTTCTCCTCTACCAGGCTTATGATGGGGAAAAATTGTAGAAGCGAAGATGATTTTGTGTTTAGTTTGGGATTGATATACAGTACATGACTGTAGCTTGACTTAGTATATTCTTAATACATTACCTCTGATCTTGGCCCGATTATTGTAGAGGTCTTTGATAATTACTTTTATTCACTCAAATTGGATATGTGGGCTTCCCAACTGTGTTACCAATCCTATTGGCCCCTCGTTGATTCTTTATTTGGTTACACAATGAAGAAGGATATTGATCCTTTTAAGGAATGATGGATTCTTGTTCAATAGGAATTAATTTGCTGTTGCAGAGGTCTCTTTTGCCATCTGGCCAATGGTTCTGCCTCGACTGAGGTTGAAATTGGATCTAGTATTTTGATGCAGATCTTATTCTCCTGACACTACTCATCCTAGACTAGTGTCAGTAGATTCTTTGACTGTTGGATTCTACAATTAATTCTTAAAATATCTTTCTTGAATTCGATGTGATTTTTTTCATGTGTATTATACACTGAAGAACAATTTTGAACATATTTGAACATAATTTATTTTAGTTCCATTTTTCTGCTCATTTAGACTAAAATAGGCATGCTGATTTCAAATCTGCAGTTAGTTTTCTTCTAGCATATCAGGTTTTATCTCTACAGCATATCTTAATACGTTTACTCTAGTCTGGATCGAGGTAGCCAGGTCCTCCATCAGGGCATTACTGCCCTTACTGGTGTATTGGGCCTGGTGACTAGAAGCAAGAAGGGGGCCCCAGAACTGGCCCTCTCTCTTTTTGCTTCTGCTCACGTGCATCCTGAGACACACATTCAGTTGAAATATACTGCCATGCAGGAAGCCACCAACTTACTGTGCCAGAACAGCCCTCAGCCAATCAGAGGTTGGCAGCTAACGTAGGTGCGCATGTCGCCGGCGTATGACATCACTGTCATGTGCCGGAGCGTCCCTGCCTCAAATGAATGAAGAAGAGGGCGCCACTGGACCGAAATCAGGTAAGGAGAAACTTTTATTATCAATTTTTGTACTGAAAGGCTTAATATGGGGACAGGATGGAGACATATGGGACCTGGATGGGAGAACACATGGGGCCAGGATGAAATAATATATGGGGGCAGGATGGAGAAATATGGGGCCATAATGGAAGGACAAATGGGGTCAGAATGGAGACATATGGGGCCTGGATGGGAAGACATATGGGGCAGGATGGAGACACATGGGGCCAGGATGAGATAATATATGGGGGCAGGATGGAGAAATATGGGGCCATAATGGAAGGACAAATGGGGTCAGAATGGAGACATATGGGGCCTGGATGGGAAGACATATGGGGCAGGATGGAGACACATGGGGCCAGGATGGGAGAATATATGGGGGCAGGTTGGAGACCTATGGGGCCAGCATGGGAGAACATGGATGACCAAGATGAGGGACGTTATTACAGGAAGGGGCCAGGATATGGGACATTATTATTGTAGGGTCAAATTAAGGGATATTATTACCGCTGTCATGTATTTTATTTTTGAGGATACTGTTTTCAGTGTGGGGCAGTAGGTCCTATTACTGTGCAGGGCTACACTATGTCACTTTTTTCTTCATCTGGTGTAGTGTAGCAGTTGGGGAATGTGCTCTGAAAGTGGTACTCCAAATAACTGTGTGTTATTTTTTGCAGAGATGAGTCCTGGCTGAAAGAAGCGATGGCCGTTTGCGCTAGATGAAGAAGAGAAGTGAAGATTAATTTCTTCAACTAGCGATGCCACTGGTGAGTCAGTGTGTTATCTGTACACTTACATTATACACTATATACAGAGCTCCAGTATATAATGTCATTGGTGATCCCAGTATTACCTGTACACTGACACTGTAGACAGAACTTCTATGTATAATGTCACTGTTTATCCCGGTATTAGCTGTTTACTATACACTATATACAGAGCTCCTGGGTATAGTGTCAATGGTGATCACTGTATATTATCTGTACACTGACACTATATACAGAGTTCCTATGTGTAATGTCACTGGTGATCACTGTATTACCTGTGTACACTAACACTATATACAGAGAATGCACCAAAAATGAACAAAGAAAAAAACACTCCGCACTGCTGTTATAAGTTAGACCCTTAAGTCTCCCTTGTATTATTGCCAATTGCCGCTTCAGCCTAAAAAATGGAACAATTCTACCAGGGTGCTGCTTTGTAATAGTCCATAAATAGTTTCAAAAAAGAAAAAGATGAAGCGCACTCACCGGTGGTGAATCCAAGTCTTTATTCCAAGTCTTTATTCGGACATAACTTAATGTGCTGCAGGGAGGGCAGTGAACACACGGACGACAGCTGTTTCGTGCTCAATGCACTTCAACAGGTCCCTGGGACCTGTTGAAGTGCATTGAGCACGAAACAGCTGTCGTCCGTGTGTTCACTGCCCTCCCTGCAGCACATTAAGTTATGTCCGAATAAAGACTTGGAATAAAGACTTGGATTCACCACCGGTGAGTGCGCTTCATCTTTTTCTTTTTTGACACTATATACAGAGCTCCTGTGTATAATGCCACTGGTGATCACTGTATTATCTGTACACTGATACTATGTACAGTGGGTACAGAAAGTATTCAGACCCCTTTAAATTTTTCACTCTATTTCATTGCAGCCATTTGGTAAATTTCAAAAAGTTTTTTTCTCATTAATGTACACTCTGCACCCCATCTTGACCGAAAAAAAACCCAGAAATGTAGAAATTTTTGCTAATTTATTAAAAAAGAAAAACTGAAATATCACATGGTCATAAGTATTAAGCCCCTTTGCTCAGACACTCATATTTAAGTCCCATGCTGTCCATTTCCTTGTGATCCTCCTTGAAATGGTTCTTCTCCTTCATTGGAGTCCAGCTGTGTGTAATTAAACTGATAGGACTTGATTTGGAAAGGCGCACACCTGTCTATATAAGACCTCACAGCTCACAGTGCATGTCAGACCAAATGAGAATCATGAGATCAAAGGAACTGGCCAAGGAGCTCAGAGACAGAATTGTGGCAAGGCACAGATCTGGCCAAGGTTACAACAGAATTTCTGCAGTACTCAAGGTTCCTAAGAGCACAGTGGCCTCCATAATCCTTAAATGGAAGAAGTTTGGGACCACCAGAAGTCTTCCTAGACCTGGCCGTCCAGCCAAACTGAGCAATCGTGGGAGAAGAGCCTTCGTGAGAGACGTAAAGAAGAGTCCCAAGATCACTGTGGCTGAGCTCCAGAGATGCAGTAGGGAGATGTGAGAAAGTTCTACAAAGTCAACTATCACTGCAGCTCTTCATCAGTCAGGCCTTTATGGCAGAGTGGCCCGACGGAAGTCTCTCAGTGCAAAACATATAAAAAAAGCCTGCATAGCGTTTGTTAAAAAACACATGAAGGACTCCCAGACTATGAGAAATAAGATTCTCTGGGCTGATGAGAGAAGATAGACATTTTTGGTGATAATTCTAAGCGGTATGTGTGGAGAAAACCAGGCACTGCTCATCACCTGCTCAATACAATCCCAACAGTGAAACATGGTGGAGGCAGCATCATGCTATGGGGGGTGTATTTCAGCTGCAGGGACAGGACGACTAGTTATCATTGAAGGAAACATGAATGCGGCCAAGTACAGAGATATCCTGGATGAAAACCTCTTCCAGAGAGCTCTGGACCTCAGACTTGGCCAAAGGTTCACCTTCCAACAAGACAATGACCCTAAGCACACAGCTAAAATAACAAAGGATTGGCTTCAGAACAACTCTGTGACCATTCCTGACCGGCCCAGCCAGAGCCCTGACCTAAACCCAACTGAGCATCTCTGGAGAGACCTGAAAATGGTGTCCAGTGTCCACCAATGTTCACCATCCAGCCTGATGGAACTGGAGAAGATCTGCAAAGAAGAATGGCCGAGGATCCCCAAATCCAGGGGTGAAAACTTTTATCATTCCCAGGAAGACTCATGGCTGTACTAGCTCGAAAGAGGCTTCTCCTCAATACTGAGCAAAGGGGCTGAAGACTTATGACTATGTGATAATTCAGTTTTTCTTTTTTTAATACATTTGCAAAAATTTCTACATTTCTGGGTTTTTTTCAGTCAAGATGGGGTGCAGAGTTGTACATTAATGAGAGAAAATGAACTTTATTGGATTTACCAAAATGGCTGCAATGAAATAAAGAGTGAAAAATGTAAAGGGGTCTGAATAATTTTCATACTCACTGTATATTCACATTGTGCAACTAAGCATTACACCAGTGTCAGTTCCAAGTGGGGGTATAAGTAGTTTTCATATAGTCTTGCAATCATAATAATCCAATATATGATTAAACCAGTATTGGTCCCTGCATTGAGGGTGTCAGTGGTTTCAATATCATCAAACAATTATAATCATATATCCTTTATCACATTAGTAACTAACTAGGTATTAGATATTAAATCGATAGGTTAACACACTTTTCACCTTCTGAAGAAGCCATTGTGGTGAAACGCGCATTAAAGGGATCAGTGGTGAACTTACTCTCAGTTACCTGTGTTACATACCATTCTTTAGTTTTCTCTCCTTTTGTTCCTTTTTCTTTTTTGTTTCTCTCCTTGGCTAACTTATTGGCTGGAACTAACACTGGTTTAATACTTAGTTACACAATGTGAATATATATGATTTTAACTATAATTGTTTCTATAAACAACTACCTTTGCACTTATATGGTACCGTAATATTATGCACTATATATTGCACTTTATATATTTCTAAATTATTCTTCTAATCCATCTATATAGGGTTAATTACCATTTGAATTACGCTACAAAGTCATTTATACTTTAAAATGGTTTTTGTTTTACTCACACTTCATAAGTGTTGAAGGTTTTTTTTGCGCTTTTATAGTGTTTTTGCTCTTTTTTTTTTGCAGATTTTTCGTGTTTTTTTCTGGAATTCCCCAATTGAATAATATAGCGGCAAAAACGTTTTTTTCCACGATGTGTTTTTTTTTCGGAAAAAAACGCAACATGTGCACAAAAATTGCAGATTGCATTCTAATAATAGGATGCTTAATGGATGCATTTTTTTCGCAGTTTTATTGCGTTTTTATAGCGAAAAAACGCAAAAAATTCGGTACGTGTGCACACAGCCTTAGTGTTGAAAAAAAAAAGTCCTGTTCTATAGAATCAGGTTTTGAAACAAAAAAAAAAACGCAGCAAAACCTGATACCTGCGTTTTTTTCAGCGTTTTTTTCATCACCCATTCATTTCAATGGGTGAATAACGCTGAAAAAACGCTGAAAGAAGTGACATGCTCCATTGTGCAAAAAAAAACGTGCAAAGCACAAAATACTGATGACAAAAAAACCAATGTGTGTGTGAATGAGGTTTCTGAAATCTCATAGATTTTGCTGATCCTGTAAAACGCAGCTGAAAATTTGCATAAAAAATGCATAAAAAAAAAAACGCTGCAAAAACGCCCTGTGTGGACTTGGCAGTATTGAGTTTCCTCATGGAACTTGGGAGTTGAACTATTACGCAGTTCCATGTTATATGTCTCCGGGATAGCACATGTAGTCTTCTTTTTGGTATCTATTGGGTGACTCACTCTTTTTTTACATTTGATATATTGAGCTCCCTTGCTATGTAATTGCCCCTTTGTTGGGTCGTACACTATGTGACTTACACTCACAAAATATCCTTTGCATAAATAATTCTCACCTCTAGAATTCTGGAGAATAAGGATTTTTGAAAAATTTGAGCAGAATTTCATTCCAGTTGAATTAATTCCGCAAACTCTTCTATGTATCTCATCATCCATTTATCCCAAGTATTGGAATTAGTCAGCCTCATTTCATATCGGATCTCTCGTCTCTATAGACGGTTCTTTTTTTTGTTGTTGTTTGTTTTTTTGTTGTTTTTCAACAATTGATGTAAATATTCAAAGACGTTTTTCAGATTTAAATTTTTCACAAGTGCGCCGTCATTTTAAATTGTGAAAAACAAATCCAAAAAGTCGCAACATTCTCTTATTTATTTTTTTTACATCCCCGAATAAAAGAAATGAATAAAATCCGAACAAACCCCCCCCCCTCAAAATAGCCTCATTAAAAATTTTTTTTAATAAAATAAACCCTCATATGACCACATTGACCAAAGGAATGCACTGATGAAGAAGAATAAAATGATGACGCTTACAATAGAAGTATAAAAAGTGATAGAAGAGATAAAGGAACAGAGGAAGGAAAGTGACGTCCAGGATTCAAGTGCAGAAAACCCTCAGGACAAGATCCCCCTGATCAGATAAATCTATTCCTCCAGCACCATGACAACCAGCTCACGCTGAGCCTCCTGGTAAAGTGGTCTGTGACTCCTCCCACATGTGACAGATCACATGACAGTGACATCACCACAGGTCCTGTGAGCACAGTACAGCTATATAGCCAGTGTGCCGCTCTGCAGGCGGGGGAGGTATGTATGTGCATATAACATTTATTCTGAGTGGACAATTCCACCATTGTTATTTATTTTATTTCTAATTTGACGCCAGGAACCTTGCGTTTTAAAAAAGGTGTTAATTTTATTCTCAAACTTTTCTATCTTTCAAGTTTCTTAATTTTGCAAAGTAAAACAATTTTTTATAAGGTAGCGTTCCAATGAAAATCGTCATCTTCCATCCCCCGTGCAGTGTGTATTGTGCAGTGTATGCGTGTAGTAATATACTTACCGATTGGCGCCTTCTCCGGTTATCAGCGCCCTGTTCTGTATCACATGACTGGCGGTCTGACTACCCGGACCACACAGCGTCCCTTTCTCTATGTCAGCCTGCGACCGCCTTGATGTGATTCTCATAGGTTTACATGAGAAAGTTCACAGATATGAAATGGAGGCCATGGAGGTAGTCGTGGCTGAGGGTGGTAGTACTTGCACACCCTGGCCCTCCGTCACATAAACACATTGTCCCTTCTGTTGTGCACTTGCTGCTTCACTTCCTTGCACATCAGAGTCCATTCCGGTCTGCTGGGGTTTTCTTCCTTTGAATATCACGCAGTGACAGTCAGAGTCCATATCCAGTTCCAACAATACAACTGTACTCAGTTCTTTACACAGCGCCTCCAGTTTCTTCACAAAGGCAGCACAAGATTCTCCACAGAGTATAACCTCACTCCTTCAGGATATATCGCAGGGTCACACCGTCACCTTTGGTACCGCAGCTTCATGACTGGCCAGACCAACCCGCTTCAGGAATTATTATTATTTATTTATATAGCACCATTAATTCCAGGAATCCCCTGTCCTTTTGCCCCAGACATTTGGGATTGTTCCTCCGAAGTTAGCTTCTACCTTCCTGATGCTGCCCTGTATTCCGCCACTACCATGTGACCGTCAGCCCATAGGACCTGGACGGCTGGGCTCCTTGCTTAAATGTTTTGGGACTCGGCTGACTCGTCCAGGCTCCCAGCCCTAACTGACTAACTTAGGAAGCTCTCTCCCTCTTACCCTCAGTTGGCCCCTCCTAATAAGCTAAATCCTATTGGTCTATCTAGGTCCTAACTTACTCTATTCTATTGTGCCCCCTCTAGTGGGCTAATCCAAATCCTACACTCTCCCAACATTTATACAATACAAGGAATATATGTATACATTGGCAATACTTTACACAGAGTCATATTTAAATGCACACGACATATCACATATACACAATTGTTGTGAATTCTGTTCTTGGGTTCCCTCCGGTGGTTGTTGGTGGTATTGCAGCTGTCCCTGGCTTGCAATCATGGTCAGGTGTTCCTGCTGATTGCAGGCCTGACTGGGGTATTTAGGGCTGCTGGATTCATTAGTCAGTGCCAGTTGTCCATTGTTCTTGGAGGGATTGCTTCTCTCTCTGGTTCCTCATGCTCTGCTGCCAATTCATCTAAGATAAGTCTCTGGTTTTTTGTCTCTGTGCACACATGCAGTGTGCTTGTAATTCAGTGCAATTCATTTGTATTTTTGTCCAGCTTAGACTTTGTCTGGATTTTTCAGTCATGCTGGATTCTCAGGAGTTGCAGATATACTTGCTATGTCTTTAGTTAGATGTAGTATATTTGTATTTTCTGCTGTGGATATTTTTAGGATTTTAATACTGACCGCTTAGAATTCTGTCCTATCCTTTTCTATTTAGCTAGAAGTGCCTCTTTTGCTAAATTCTGTTTTTCTGTCTGCGTGTGTCTTTCCTCTTATACTCACAGTCAATATTTGTGGGGGGCTGTCTATCCTTTGGGGCTCTGCTCTGAGGCAAGATATAATTCCCATTTCCACCTATAGGGGTATTTAGTCCTCCGGCTGTGTCGAGGTGTCTAGGACGGGTCAGGCACACCCCACGGCTACTTCTAGTTGCGGTGTCAGTTTAGGGTTCGCGGTCAGTACAGATACCACTTACTCCTGAGAACGTCTCTCGTGCGACTCCTAGGTCACCGGATCATAACACACAATGTAGCAGCATTATAGAACATATCAACAGTACTAGTTTTCTCAGAGACACGGGTATAGGTAAGTGGGGCACAAACTAGTCCTTGTACACCCCTTGCAGATACATTGTGATCTGATGGGTAGGTGATAACCAGGGATGTGTATAGAAATCATGGAGCCTCCTAACATTTATCCAAATTGGGGTGTCATTTGAAGAAAATATTTGTGGGTGCAGGCGGGGAACAGTACTTAGCTACAGTCACCTCCCAACTTTTAAACACTGGAAGAGAGACAGGTATTTTAACACAAACACAGTAATTTTGTCCCTATTAAGGCCCTTTAGTATTCTTACCCACTACAATACCCCGTTTACAGTCCCATAGAGTATGACGTCCCCCAAAAATGCCTCGTACATATACTATGCTCACATACAGTATGATTAACTCACAGTGCCAACATAGTATGATGTCCTTAAAGTGCCCCCACACAGTATGATGCCTTCATCATAATCCACACAGTATAGTTCCCCCGCACAGTATGATAGATCCCAGAGTTACATCCCTCTTTCCCACCCACAGTATGATGGTCCTCATAGCTTTCCACGAAATATGGTGCAGCGCTGAGACACAGATTCTCAGGCTGAATGTTGGAGCAGAAAGCAAATGGCTCCTTATTCCACCCTTGTTTTCAACTGTATCCTCATCCTGTGGATGAATATAGTGTTGGAATTGAAACATTAGTTGGATAGAGGGGCAGCGCGCCCCCTTCCTCTGACTCACGGGACCGCGTGGTCTGCCGCTAATAGAGGTACTCCACTAGGAATAACCCATCAAGGGTGTGTGTACCTGTATTGATTTGTCACCTTTTTGCCAGGATTCCAAAGATTTTGAAAAATTGGTAATTATGATTTAACTAGATCTTCATGATTTCTTTCCTGAACTCTTCACCTTTTTGAATTTTTACCAATTTTCTTGAGTGACTTCAGCATTTCATGTAGTGACCATCTATATCACTATCAATGTAGTGGCACCAGTTTTCTGGAGAAGCTTTTTTGTCTCCCTCCACAAACAGAAGCTCCGCCGTCTTCTTCAGTAGACAAGCCCAATCTTGTGGAATACAACGCAAACTACAACAGGTCTGTATGACCTCCTATAAACCACCCCAACTGTCCTTTACTACAATATTGAAGATCTATCCTTGTGATAGGTCATCAATAGCAGATTGATGTAGTTTGATACCCGACACCAAACACCTGTTATTAGCACCCACCAGAGTCGGGTGGCTTGGATCGACGTTGTGCAGGGAAAAACAGTGAAAGGGAAGAAGCGCGGAATCAGCAACGTGACTCTCAGGATTGGTAGAGGTTCCAGAGCTCAGAATCCCACCAATCATTAAGTCATAGCATGTCCTAGCGATATGCCATCACATAACAAGATTATACCCCTTTAAATGTTTTCCATTATTCAGTAATTGTATTTTCTACAAGCGATTTTGTATGATGTTACATAGACTTCTTTCTATTCAGATTCCGACAATATCAGATCCTCTCAGTGGAGATCTTGTATATAAGAGAATTATCCTGATTGACCTATCGTAGATGGATAGAGTCAGAGACAGAAATGTGGCAGAGACAATCCGAAATCTCACCCTAGAGATCCTCTTCCAGCTTACAGGAGAGGTGAGAGGTCACATTTCATTATCTATGGTAATAACAGATGATATGACCGGAGAAGTGAGGGCTCTGGAAATGTCTGAATTTAGATTTATTACTACATCTCTCCATACGCAGGATTACACGGTGGTGAGGAAGACCTCTAGTGATCGCTGTCGGGCTCCTGTGTCTGAAAGACGGAGAGCAACTCTGAGCCCAATCACGGGACCACCACCGAACCCCTGGATACATGAAGACATCGATGACCAGAAGATCCTAGAACTCACCTACAAGATGATTGAGCTGCTGACTGGAGAGGTGACACTGATGGGAATGCTGGGACATTATACAGTGACACTATGGAGGGAACAGGGGATGACGGTATCATTGTATGTCTCAGGTTCCAGTAAGATGTCAGGACGTCACCGTCTACTTTTCCATGGAGGAGTGGGAGTATCTAGAAGGACACAAGGATCGGTACCAGGAGTTGATGATGGAGGTTCCCCAGATGCACACATCACCAGGTAATAGACAAGACTAACTAAAGTACAAACATGAAATAGAATTAGCATAAATGCTGCCCTACACCGACACCTGGATGCAGAGTGACATGTCTGGTCACATGCCCTTCTATGGATGGGAGCAGCGTGTGCTCAGAAGACACGGCTGTTGTAAGTAGGTGGAGTGGCTAATGAAGGAGCGAAAATTAAGGGAAACCTATTACTACATTTATTACAATCATTGGATTTTCTAAAGGGAATCTGTCAGTATGATCAACCGCGTTTATGGGTATGCAGGTCTTAGAAATGGAAATCTAACCACATCTCGAACTGGTGCTTCTCCAGCTTGTTTCCATGCCCAGCACCAGCCTCTTTATTTTATCAATTATATGCTCTCTACAGTAAGAACCAGTAATAGGACGACGCCGGAGAGACATCCCGGACCTCAGGACTGTTCACAGGTTCATCAGGTAGGTGGAGAGAAGGTTGTAGGACTCTGATGTGTGGGAGGCTGTGCCAGCCATTTGTTCTGCTAATCTCCATTATTATAAGATTCATACAGTGCCTTGCGAAAGTATTCGGCCCCCTGGAACTTTTCAACCTTTTCCCACATATCATGCTTCAAACATAAAGATACCAAATGTAAATTTTTGGTGAAGAATCAACAAGTGGAACACAATTGTGAAGTTGAACAAATTTTATTGGTTATTTTAAATTTTTGTGGAAATTCAAAAACTGAAAAGTGGGGCGTGCAATATTATTCGGCCCCTTTAACTTAATTCCTTGTTGCGCCACCTTTTGCTGCAATTACAGCTGCAAGTCGCTTGGGGTATGTCTCTATCAGTTTTGTACATGGAGAGACTGAAATTCTTGCCCATTCTTCCTTGGCAAACAGCTCGAGCTCAGTGAGGTTGATGGAGATCGTTTGTGAACCGCAGTTTTCAGCTCTTTCCACAGATTCTCGATAGGATTGAGGTCTGGACTTTGACTTGGCCATTCTAACACCTGGATACATTTATTCATGAACCATTCCATTGTAGATTTTGCTTTATCTTTGGGATCATTGTCTTGTTGGAAGACAAATCTCAGTCCCAGTCTCAGGTCTTTTGCAGACTCCAACAGGTTTTTCAAGAATGGTCCTGTATTTGGCTCCATCCATCTTCTCATCAATTTTAACCATCTTCCCTGTCCCTGCTGAAGAAAAGCAGGCCCAAACCGTGAAACCGTGATGCTGCCACCACCATGTTTGACAGTGGGGATGGTGTGTTCAGGGTGATGAGCTGTGTTGCCTTTACGCCAAACATATCGTTTGGCATTGTTGCCAAAAAGTTGGATTTTGGTTTAATCTGACCAGAGCACCTTCTTCCACATGTTTGGTGTGTCTCCCAGGTGGCTTGTTGCAAACTTTAAAGGGAACCTGTCACCCCGTTTTTTCGGTATGAGATAAAAATACTGTTAAATAGGGCCTGAGCTGTGCATTACAATAGTGTATTTTGTGGACCCCCGTTCCCCACCTATGCTGCCGAAATACGTTACCAAAGTAGTCATTTTCGCCTGTCAATCAGGCTGGTCAGGTCGGATGGGCGTGGTGTCTTCCCCCAGATCTTGCGTAGTTTTCCGTTGGTGGCGTAGTGGTGTGCGCATGTCCAAGGTCCCGAATCCACTGCACAGGGGTGTGAAAATAGCAGCGATGTCCGTTATTCCATTGGTGGTCGGTGGGCGCGGCCATCTTGCTTTGGCCGTGCGTGCGCAGAAGCGGCGCTCTGCTGGCCGCGGCTTCAGGAAAATGGCCGCGGGCATCCGCGCGTGCGCAGATGGCTATCGCGGCGGCCATTTTCGTGAAGCAGAGTTCGCATCTCGGCTTCACGAAAATGGCCGCCGCGATAGCCATCTGCGCACGCGCGGATGCCCACGGCCATTTTCCTGAAGCCGCGGCCAGCAGAGCGCCGCTTCTGCGCACGCGCGGCCAAAGCAAGATGGCCGCGCCCACCGATCACCAATGGAATAACGGACATCGCTGCTATTTTCACACCCCTGTGCAGGATTCGAGACCTTGGACATGCGCACACCACTACGCCACCAACGGAAAACTACGCAAGATCTGGGGGAAGACACCACGCCCATCCGACCTGACCAGCCTGATTGACAGGCGAAAACGACTACTTTGGTAACGTATTTTGGCAGCATAGGTGGGGAACGGGGGTCCACAAAATACACTATTGTAATGCTCAGCTCAGGCCCTATTTAACAGTATTTTTATCTCATACCGAAAAAACGAGGTGACAGGTTCCCTTTAAACAACACTTTTTATGGATATCTTTGAGAAATGGCTTTCTTCTTGCCACTCTTCCATAAATGCCAGATTTGTGCAGTGTACGACTAATTGTTGTCCTATGGACAGACCGTCCCACCTCAGCTGTAGATCTCTGCAGCTCATCCAGAGTGATCATGGGCCTCTTGGCTGCATCTCTGATCAGTCTTCTCCTTGTTTGAGATGAAAGTTTAGAGGGATGGCCGGGTCTTGGTAGATTTGCAGTTGTATGATACTCCTTCCATTTCAATATGATCGCTTGCACAGTGCTCCTTGGGATGTTTAAAGTTTTGGAAATCATTTTGTATCCAAATCCAGCTTTAAACTTCTCCACAACAGTATCACGGACCTGCCTGTTGTGTTCCTTAGTCTTCATGATGCTCTCTGTGCTTCAAACAGAACCCTGAGCCTATCACAGAGCAGGTGCATTTATACGGAGACTTGATTACACACAGGTGGATTATATTTATCATCATTAGATATTTAGGACAAAATTGGATCATTCAGAGATCCACAATGAACTTCTGGAGGGAGTTTGCTGCACTGAAAGTAAAGGGGCCGAATAATATTGAACGCCCCACTTTTCAGTTTTTGAATTTCCACAAAAATTTTAAATAACCAATAAATTTCTTTCAACTTCACAATTGTGTTCCACTTGTTGATTCGTCACCAAAAATTTACATTTGGTATCTTTATGTTTGAAGCATGATATGTGGGAAAAGGTTGAAAAGTTCCAGGGGGCCGATTACTTTTGCAAGGCACCGTACATGGCGGAGAAGGCAGCTGACCACAGACATTACAGGGTGTCTGTATCTTCTCACATTTTACTGGCTATGCAATAGGTTGGGATAAGGAACAGACAGGTTGGATTTATACAGGAGACCTGCAGATATTTGCTGTTGTAATTTTCGATCGTCCTGATAATTACTGATATTTTCTGGTATCTAAATCATATATGACGTCTCCAAGTATCTGGTAACTTTTACAATTTTTATTTCTCAGTTTTTGAATCAGGCTGAAGTTCAGAGCCATACTACAGATATCAAGGTAAAAGAAGAGACTTATGTGAGGAGTGATGAGCAGAGTGAAAAGGAGATTCCTACAGATAACAGATCGGGTGAGTGATCGCCACTGAATGCAGATTACAGCCACATGTTCGCCGTATCCACCGGATGCAACAATTTTATGTATTATAAAACATATTTATTTAAAAATAAAACTACATAATTTATTAAATAGACTGTAAGCCTGATGAAACTGGTGTACTTCTTCGTTATAAAAATCAATATCAGAATTAATATACACTATAATCCTGATTTTAATTATATTATATTAAACTGAGCACTCACAAAATGATCATTAGAAGATCAGAATCGAAAACTTTCATATAGGAATATACATCCATTCTGACATGGATTTTCACAATAAGAACACCAGCTACATCAGGTCGAGAATATTTATTTTTCACTCTATGCAGTGTGTATTGTGAAATTTGAAGAAAAGTCTGCCTTAGCTCCTTCGTGATCGGGATATTTTACGTTTTTTTTGTTCCCTCCCTCCCCCCTCTTCTTCCATGACCCATAACTTTATTTTTCCATCCACATAGCTATATGGGGGCTTGTTTTCTTGCTTTTTTTTAGTGGAACGAGTTGTTCTTTTGATTAACAGCATTCATTTTATCATGTGATGCACTGGAAAGTGGTGAAAAAAATTTCCAAGTGAGTGGAAATTGCAAAAAAAAGTGCAATTCTACAATGTTTTTTTTTTTTTATTTATCATGTTATTTAACATGTTCACTATAAGGTAAAACTTACCTGGCAATATGATTCTCCAGGTCAGTACGATTAAGAAGATGTCAAAAATGTACATTTTTTGTTATTTAAGTGGTGAAAAATCATTTGATGAGTTGTGAAAAACAAAAACAACAACAATTTTTCCAAGACCCGTAGCATTTTCAATTTTTGGAATATGGGGCTGGGTGAGGGCTTTTTTTTAATTAAAAGAAAAAACAAGTGGATTAATTAATGTTATATATTTGATATTTTGATAGATTGGACTTCTACAAATGCAGTGATACCAAATATGTGTATTTTTTACAAAATTGCTTTATTTTTAATGGGGCAAAACAGGGGCGATTTTAACTGTTGAATTTTTTTCATATTTTTGAAAACATTTTGTTTTGACTTTTTATTGTATTTGTTAGTCCCCTTAGAGGACTTGAAGCTTCGATCATCAAAAATCATGGTCTCCTACTGTATAAACGCCAGCTACAGGCTTGTTTTCACAGGAGAACTGTCATGACAAGCGCAGAGGTCTTCAGCAGACCCCCAGCTATCATGGCAACCCATCAACGCCCGGCCCGGTGCCCGGTCTGATGGATGCATGAAATAACGTGCCCTCCTACTGACACGTGTTAAATGCCCCTGTCCAAGATTGACAACAACATTTCATAAGTTAACAGCGGCAGATGGAACTCCATGACTCTTAGACACAGAAGATGGCTGAATAATTTAACTATCATCTTCTGGGAAAAAAGCAGAATTGACGTGCGATCTCGCATCAAAGTCAGGGACATGACATATGACGTAAATATATGTCACATGTTGTGAAGGGTTTAAAACTAAGTTTCAACGAGCACAGGACCTACTGAAATGCAGTCAGCTCGAAACGGCTGTCGTCCACAGAAAGTTTCCTCTCCTCTCCCGCTGTACCCGTTTCATGAGTTAAATAAAGGACTATTTTAACTGGATGGTGAGTGCCACCTTTTTTCATTTTTTTAAGCTTAGGAAGCTAACCGAGAGTAGTTTGGTATGTGGCCTGGTGAACCGATTGTCCCAATCTGGATTCTTTACGATGTCTCTGGGGTTTTAGTGATAGGAATGAAGCAGCCCTGTGTTCTACCAGCTGGGTCTGTAGTACCCTAAGCTGACATCCTAAAGAGTCACACCGACCAGAAGAAAAAGTCTCTTTATATAGTGGCATATAACCTATTTTTAGATTTAACAAGTGTCCTTTAAGGTACCTTCACACTAAACGATATCGCTAGCGATCCGTGACGTTGCAGCGTCCTGGCTAGCGATATCGTTTAGTTTGACACGCAGCAGCGATCAGGATCCTGCTGTGATGTCGCTGGTCGTTGAACAAAGTCCAGAACTTTATTTGGTCATCAGATCGCCGTGTATCGTCGTGTTTGACACCAAAAGCAACGATACCAGCGAGGTTTTACACTGGTAACCAGGGTAAACATCGGGTTACTAAGCGCAGGGCTGCGCTTAGTAACCCGATGTTTACCCTGGTTACCAGTGTAAAATGTAAAAAAAACAAACAGTACATACTCACCTTCGCATCCCCCGGCGTCCGCTTCCCACACTGACTGAGCGCCGTAAAGTGAAAGTGAAAGTACAGCACAGCGGTGACGTCACCGCTTTGCTGTTAGGGCCGGCGCTCAGTCAGTGCAGGAAGCGGACGCCGGGGGGACGCGAATGTAAGTATGTACTGTTTGGTTTTTTTACATTTTACGCAGGTAACCAGGGTAAACATCGGGTTACTAAGCGCGGCCCTGCGCTTAGCAACCCGATGTTTACCCTGGCTACCCGGGGGCCTCGGCATCGTTGGTCGCTGGAGAGCGGTCTGTGTGACAGCTCTCCAGCGATCAAACAGCGACGCTGCAGCGATCGGCATCGTTGTCGCTATCGCTGCAGCGTCGCTTAATGTGAAGGTACCTTTAGGGTATGTGCACACGTCCGGATTTCTTGCAGAAATTTCCTGAAGAAAACCGGAAATTTTCTGCAAGAAATCCGCATTTTTTTTTTTGCGTTTTTTTTTTCGTTTTTTTCGCGTTTTTTTAGCATTCTGCAAGCGTAATTAGCTTGCAGAATGCTAAAGTTTTCCAAGCGATCTGTAGCATCGCTTGGAAAACTGACTGACAGGTTGGTCACACTTGTCAAACATACTGTTTGACAAGTGTGACCAACTTTTTACTATAGATGCTGCTTTTGCAGCATCTATAGTAAAAGATAGAATGTTTAAAAATAATAAAAAAATAAAAAAAATGCTTATACTCACCCGCAGACAGCTGATCTCCTCACCGGCGTCCATTCCGTATAGATGGTGTGTGCGCGCAGGACCACATGACCGCTCACGACCAATCACAAGACAGTGACGTCATCACAGGTCCTTCACCGCACACCAGCTACAGGAACCGAAGCGACAGCATGCAGCTGAGAGGCGGGAAGACATCGAAGGTGAGTATAGGACTATTTTTTATTTTAATTCTTATTTTTTGACCACTTATATGGTGCCCAGTCCGTGGAGGAGAGTCTCCTCTCCTCCACCCTGGGTACCAACCGCACATAATCTGCTTACTTCCCGCATGGTGGGCACAGCCCCGTGCGGGAAGTAAGCAGATCAATGGACTCCCAGGTGTGCGGAATCCCCTGCAATTCCGCATTTTAATGAACATGTTGCTTTTTTTTCCGCGATGCGATTTTTTCGCGGAAAAAAAGGCTACATTTGCACAAAAAATGTGGAATACACTGAAAATAATGGGAGGCATATGTTAGCGTTTTTTTCACGTTTTTTTCGCGTTTTTATCACGTTTTTATAGCGAAGAAACGCGAAAAAAAACGCGAAAAATACTGAACGTGTGCACATGGCCTTAAGGTACCGTCACATTAAGCGACGCTGCAGCGATAGCGACAACGATGCCGATCGCTGCAGCGTCGCTGTTTGGTCGCTGGAGAGCTGTCACACAGACCGCTCTCCAGCGATCAACGATGCCGAGGTCCCCGGGTAACCAGGGTAAACATCGGGTTGCTAAGCGCAGGGCCGCGCTTAGTAACCCGATGTTTACCCTGGTTACCAGCGTAAAAGTAAAAAAAACAAACAGTACATACTCACCTGCGCGTCCCCCAGCGTCTGCTTCCTGACACTGAATGAGCTCCGGCCCTAACAGCACAGCGGTGACGTCACCGCTGTGCTTTCACTTTCACTTTAGGGCCGGATCTCAGTCAGAGCAGGAAGCAGACGCTGGGAGACGCGCAGGTGAGCATGTACTGTTTGTTTTTTTTACTTTTACGCTGGTAACCAGGGTAAACATCGGGTTACTAAGCGCGGCCCTGCGCTTAGTAACCCGATGTTTACCCTGGTTACCAGTGTAAAACATCGCTGGTATCGTTGCTTTTGGTGTCAAACACAACGATACATGGCGATCGGACGACCAAATAAAGTTCTGGACTTTATTCAGCGACCAGCGACATCACAGCAGGATCCTGATCGCTGCTGCGTGTCAAACTAAACGATATCGCTAGCGAGGACGCTGCAACGTCACGGATCGCTAGCGATATCGTTTAGTGTGACGGTACCTTTAGTCTAGCATCACAGATAAGGGGAAGAATGGTGATTAGATCAAGTAGCATTACTTGATTATTTAAACTATTTGCATAGTTTTTTTTCCCTCTCTGCTTTTGAAGTCAACAAACTGGCTCTGTAACACAATGCATAATTAGCATATCAGCAAACAGCATTGTTCAGATTACAGAAGATAAACTGTAGGAAATAATATTAGGGGTTAATATTCGTCCTACAAGAAAAGTCAATATTTCAGACAACAGTTTTTTTTTACGTTTGGCATAATTAAGAAAAAATGTTGAGTCGTCACAGTTTTGTTATTGAAAAATAATAAAATTAGCTTTACTTTTTGGCAGATGACTATACCAGAAGCTCAGAGAGGCATGAGACGTTGGATTTTAAAGTCTATAATCCTGTTACCATACAAGCTGCACATGAAGAACACGCCAATATCCCTGATATACCCTCATCTCCTAATTCATCACACACTGATAAACTAAATAAAATTCACAGATTAAGTACAAAACATCAAACATCTCCTACAGGTGTGAAGCTATTTTCATGTTCAGAATGTGGAAAATGTTTTAACCAGAAATCACATGTTGCTAGACATCAGAGAATTCACACAGTGGAGAAGCCATATTCATGCCCAGAAAGTGGCAAACATTTTACAAATCAATCAAATCTTGTTATACATGTGAGAAATCACACCCGCAAGAAAGAATGTTCATGTTTAGAATGTGGGAAATATTGTAATCAGAAATCAGATCTTGTTAGACATCAGCGAAGTCACTCAGGGGAGAAGCCATATTCATGTACTAAATGCGGGAAAGATTTTGTACGTCAATCAGGTCTTGCCATACATGAGAGAAGGCACACTGGGGAAAAGCAATATTCATGTTCAGAATGTGGAAAATATTTTATGAAGAAGTCAGATCTTGCTAGGCATCAGAGAATTCACACGGGTGAGAAGCCATATTCATGTTCAGAATGTGGAAAATATTTTATGAAGAAGTCAGATCTTGCTAGGCATCAGAGAATTCACACGGGTGAGAAGCCATATTTATGCTCAGAATGTGGAAAATGTTTTAACAAAAGATCACATCTTGTTATACATCAGAGAATTCACACAGGTGAGAAGCCATATCCATGTTCACAATGTGGGAAATATTTTAACCAAAAATCACATCTTGTTAATCATCAGAGAATTCACACAGGGGAGAAGCCATATTCATGTTCTGAATGTGGGAAATGTTATACCCGTAAATTAAGTCTTCAAGTACATCAGAAAATTGCATGTAAATTATGAAATGTATGCAATCACCAATAAACGTCTTTAAAGCAAATAGAATACAGAGAATACATATTCATTAAGTGATGAGTCTGGAAATTTATCTGACATTTTTTTACTTAAAATTAAGTTTTCATGGCTTATAATTATGTAAAACACTGTTTGTTGACCCTTTCACATGGACAATGGTAAAATACATGAATTGCTCCTCATGGGGAAAAATTGTAGACATGAAGATGATTTTGTGTTGACTGATGTACATGAAATTTCCTGTTGAGGAGGTGTCTGTTGCCATCTGGCTGAATGTGCTGCCTCAATTAAGGTTGAAATGAGATCTAGTATTTTGATGCAGGTCTTATTCTCCTGAGATTACTCCTCCCAGACTAGTCTCACTAGATGCCCTGACTGTAAGAGTCTACAATTAATTCTTAAAAGATCTTTTTTGAATTACACTGTGTTCCAAATTATTATGCACAAAGAGTTTAGGAATGATAAGGTTAGAATTTTTTTGTTTGTCATTTAAACTCATTGATGGTGATGTGTGTCAGGGCTCTTTATATCACTGAAAGCAATTGCAGATACCTGTGCAAATTAATTTGGCAGGTGTGTCCAAATAAAAGCAAAACTACTTAAAGGGAACCTGTCACCCCATTTTTTTGAAGATGAGCTAAAAATAGCGTTAAATAGGGGCAGAGCTGGTCGTTACATTAGTGTCTTTGTGTGCCTTTATTACCCACCTATGCTGCCGAAATACCTTTGTAAAGTCGCCATTTTCTGCTGTCACTCACGCTGGTCTGGTCCTATGGGCGTGGTGACAGGGCTGTTTCTCCCCCCGAATCCTGCTCATCATTACGTTGGTGGCGTAGTGGTGTGCGCATGTCCAAAAGGCGAATCCACTGCCCAGGTGATGAAAAACAGCGCGATCTGCGCTATTCAGCCGTTTACCGGTGGGCGCGGCCATCTTTCCTGTGGCCGCGCTTGCGCAGATGGAGCGCTCTGCTGCCTGAGGCTTCAGGAAAATGGCCGCCGCGATCTCCATCTGCGCACGCGCGGAATCCTGCGGCCATTTTCCTGAAGCCCCGGGCAGCAGTGCGCTTCATCTGCGCACGCGCGGCCACAGGAAAGATGGCCGCGCCCACCGGTAAACGGCTGAATAGCGCAGATCGCGCTGTTTTTCATCACCTGGGCAGTGGATTCGCCTTTTGGACATGCGCACACCACTACGCCACCAACGTAATGATGAGCAGGATTCTGGGGGAGAAACAGCGCTGTCACCACGCCCATAGGACCAGACCAGCGTGAGTGACAGCAGAAAACGGCGACTTTACAAAGGTATTTCGGCAGCATAGGTGGGCAATAAAGGCACACAAAGACACTAATGTAACGCCCAGCTCTGCCCCTATTTAACGCTATTTTTAGCTCATCTTCAAAAAACGGGGTGACAGGTTCCCTTTAAGAAGGCTGTTCCACATTATTAAGCAGCCTACATTTTTTGCCAAAATGGGAAAGAAAAAGGATGTGTCGGCTGCTGAGAAGCAACAAATTGTGGACTATTTAGGTCAAGGCATGACTACAATCAACATTGCCAAGACACTTCATCGTGATCATCGCACAATCAAGAAGTATGTAGCTTATTCCCAGCAAACACGTGTGCGTGCTGATAAGGAAAAATTGAGGACTCTTTCCAACAGGCAATTGTGTAAGGTTAAAAGAGCAGCTGCAAAAATGCCTTGTCATAGCAGCAGACAAGTTTTTGAAGCTGCTGGTGCCTCCAACGTCCCCAGAACAACAAGATGCAGGGTCCTTCAGAGGTTTGCAGCTGTGCGTAAGCCATCCTGTCCACCACCTCTATCCACTGCACACAAGCAGAAACGGCTCCAGTGGGCCAAACAATACATGAAGACTGACTTCCAAACTGTTTTGTTCACCGATGAGTGCCGTGCAACGCTCGATGGTCCAGATGGATGGAGTGGAGGATAGCTGGTTGATGGACACCCCATGAAATCACGGCTAAGGCGCCAACAAGGAGGAGGTGGAGTATTGTTTTGGGCTGGAATCATGGGGAGAGAGATTGTCGGCCCCTTTATGATCCCTGAAGGGGTAAAGATAAACTCCATAATCTATGTGGAGTTTCTAAAACAACACTTCCTGCCATGGTTCAAGAGGAAGAACCGTGCTTTCCGCAGCAAGATCATTTTCATGCATGATAATGCACCGTCTCATGCTGCAAAAAACACATCTGCATCTCTGGCTGCTATGGGCATAAAAGAGGACAAACTTATGGTGTGGCCACTGCAGCGCCCCAGAGTCCTGGTCGTTGCAGTACTGTGGCTCCGCCACTAAGGGGGGCTATGGTACGTCTGATGGCACTGAAGGAGTTCATCTGACCAGGTATCACATACACCAATACATTTCACAGTCGGGCCTCCAGGGGGAGCTAAGGGTGCTATTCATTAGGCCACTCCTCACATACTGGTAAAACTGGGGGTCAGGCAGGAAGTTAGGGAGAAAGCTGACTGGGTTGGAACCAGGCAACACCTTGTGGCAGAGGGTGTTGTCGGGAAGATTCGGTAGGGTCCCTGTCAGGTTTGGGACCCTGACAGAGGCCTGGCAAACAGGGAGAACGTCACGGGACCGTGCCTGCTCAGCATAGCGGCGGTGCCCTAAGAAAGGATCAAAAGCGAGATATATTGTGCTGAGTGAGAAACGAGATCAAAGCAAGAAGGAGAATACCAGTAGGAGTCGTGCTGTAAGACTGAGGCAACATCCTACTGAGGCGCACAGCCGGCGGCCGGAACGCCGAGGAAGTATTTCTATATCTAGCTCCAAGCAATACTTCAAACCAACGGCAGGACAGTCAGTCATAGGCGGGCTGTCTCACATATATCACCTATGAAGACATGGGGGGCACACTAGGAGAGGGGCGACTCTAGAGTCCCGGAAGAGCTCCGAGCCTACTCGTCATACGGGTGCCGTCCCAACCATAACACCGGGAGGGACGGAGGAGAAGAACATCATCCGAACGAGTTGTGAGGGAACACGAGAAACAGACACAACAGTTGTGGGGACTATCCCGTAAGCACAGCAGGGGAGGACCACAACACATAGCGCTAGCAGGAAGGCACAGATTTCCACCTGCAAAGAGAACTCTGGAGGTGCCATTGGACCGGCCGGACTTGCGCAGCCTGGTGAACCTTATTCCGGACTGAGGACCCAGAGACCTTCAGTAAAGAGGTAAAGAGACTGCAACCTGGTGTCCTCGTTATTTACTGCACCGCACTACCACCACCATCCACATCTATTACTGTACGCCCCTCAGCAGGGTCACGGACCGGGCCTAGCCACCGTGACAACCCCAGAGCAGAGACTCAGAGGCCCGGTACCGGGTACCCCTCGGCCCTGCGGCAGTGGGGGCGCTACAACTTGGCGTCACGAACAGGATCTACTTAAGCCTGAAGAATCGGGTCATGTGTGCCTTAGAACTGTGATTTATTATACTTGGACTGTGATTTATTACAAAGACTGTGCCGCGCCATTTACCGCCAAAATCCGCCGCCATTATAGCGCTGAGGAGAGCGCAGGAGAAGAAGAGGGGCGTGGAGTGGGCGTAGACAAGCTGGAGAGCGCGAAGAACAATGGCCGCCCAGTCTAAATATTTCTGTGTCCTGAGGACGTGTCCGTCAACAGCCGAGGTCCGCCTTCTGATCCTGTTTGGAGGGTGGAGACCATGGAGACGGGGCCGCCCACGAAAGAGACCGCGGGAAGAAGATACTGGAGAGGAGATAAAGATGGCGACGCGGAGAGCACCGCGTGGGGATGACCCGACTCGGCATGGAGCCGCATCACCGGACACAGCCTCGGAAACGCCATCGTTGTGGGGACTGGCCCTCCCGGAACCACCGATGGGTCGACCCAACTGGCAAATGTCCGAGGAGTGTGTGGCCGCAGCCGAGGCCCGACAGATAGCACGCCGCTTGGAGGCTGATGCCCGCGTGCTTGCTCGGCTGGGCCAGCCCACGGAGGTCCGCCTGTCTCCGGTGTCCCCTGCTCCTCTCAACCTGGCCGCGGCTGAGGGTACGCTGCAGACACAGGGCATGAGAATCCTGCCGGAGGCCGAACACCTGCGGCGTTTGATGACGGCGTGGCGGAGCCGGCCCCAGCCTGCAGCCCAGATTGACCTGACCAGCGCGGAAGAAACCCCGCCATCGCACTGGGGTGTAGTGGTGTCCTTTAACTCCCGACACGGAAGGGGAGTTATACAGGAGATTGGGGAGCCGCTACAGGTCCGTGTAGACCGGGAGGAAGTGGAGCCCTGCGGAGGAAGGTTCGCTCGCGACCTGGAGCCAGGTGACGCTGTGACCTACATCAGGTGGAGGAGAGAAACAGGTGAAGCTGGCTGGATAGCTCGGGGCGTCCAGCGGTGCGTCGCACTCCAGGCTGCTGCCGGAACATCAGAAGACGAACCTCCTGCTGAAAAGGCAACGGAACCTGTCCCTGCGGAGCAGCGGGGAACCCGGACCCACCACGTACCTTGGGGGCGTGCCGGTCCATCAGTGAGAAGGGCATCACGGCGAGGGATCCTGTCATTGCTGGGGCAGGAACCGCTCCTTGGATCGGCAGCGCGACCCGTTGGACTGGTGAGGCCCGGAAGGAAACCACCTTCTGCACCACAAGAGTAAGATCTTAAAACTCTGTATAACATGTAAATAGTTCTTCAAACTGTTTAACTTTCCTGATTTTGCTGCTAAAACCCGTCCAGGGTTAACTTTTAAAGGGATCCCTTTGTTGACCCGGGATCCCTATTGCTTTTTGGTTGTTTTTCTACCTTTTGCTCTGTTACTAAGAAACTGCTGAATCATGAACAATGCATGATACAAACTCCTTGTATATAGTTTGCACCTTCTTAAAGGTGCTCCCTACTGGTTTTAAATAAAAGATGGACTCTTTGCGAAGATACAGTCCTTGGAACTTGTACTGGAGTCCTTGCTGCATACGGATTTGCAGCTTGAGAAGTTGCACCACCTCATAGAGACTTGGTCCCCTCTTAAAGGGGATGTTCATTGATAGCACTTAAGGAATAATGATGCTCTAAAAGAAGAAGTAATGATGTTGATATGTAAAAGTTAAATGTAACCAATTAGTTGATTGTAAGAAATGTTCAATAATGTTAATAGAAGAATGAGGACAGGAAGTGAACCCGTAGGGGTTAGTGGTGAGTCCTCTTAGGAGCCATATAGAGATGGCTCAGTGATCTCAAACTGAAAGAAAAATATGTTCTATACTGTGTATAGTAGTGGAAGGACAGTAGGCCCGGGCAGAATGGGGCGGTCCTGTAACAGAAAGGAGAGGCAGTAGGTCTGGAGCAGTTAGGACAGGCGGTCCTGCAGACGTAAAGTAGGAGAATGTAGCACAGTTGCTAAAGCCTTATAATGTGTTATAAGAAGGTCTTTAGTGGATTCAGAGTGTACATCCTTAAAGGCAATGTTGAATTAATGTTTAAAAATTTTGCACTTAGTAGAATACCCGGTTGGGTAAGAAAAGTTATTTATAGTAAAGTTATTTAAAAGTATTTAACCATGTTTGTAACGTTCAAGTGTCCTCACCTCCCATAAAGGGAAGCTCTGTTCAAATATGCTTATTGTTATTGCACTCACAAAAATTGTATGTCTTTTTGCTGACATGTATTGTTGTTTTCTTCCCAGTCCCGGAGTACTGGATTTAACCGGGGGGGAGTGCAGCGCCCCAGAGTCCTGGTCATTGCAGTACTGTGGCTCTGCCACTAAGGGGGGCTATGGTACGTCTGATGGCACTGAAGGAGTTCATCTGACCAGGTATCACATACACCAATACATTTCACAGTCGGGCCTCCAGGGGGAGCTAAGGGTGCTATTCATTAGGCCACTCCTCACATACTGGTAAAACTGGGGGTCAGGCAGGAAGTTAGGGAGAAAGCTGACTGGCTTGGAACCAGGCAACACCTTGTGGCAGAGGGTGTTGTCGGGGAAGATTCGGTAGGGTCCCTGTCAGGTTTGGGACCCTGACAGAGGCCTGGCAAACAGGGAGAACGTCACGGGACCGTGCCTGCTCAGCATAGCGGCGGTGCCCTAAGAAAGGATCAGAAGCGAGATATATTGTGCTGAGTGAGAAACGAGATCAAAGCAAGAAGGAGAATACCAGTAGGAGTCGTGCTGTAAGACCGAGGCAACATCCTACTGAGGCGCACAGCCGGCGGCCGGAACGCCGAGGAAGTATTTCTATATCTAGTTCCAAGCAATACTTCAAACCAACGGCAGGACAGTCAGTCATAGGCGGGCTGTCTCACATATATCACCTATGAAGACATGAGGGGCACACTAGGAGAGGGGCGACTCTAGAGTCCCGGAAGAGCTCCGAGCCTACTCGTCATACGGGTGCCGTCCCAACCATAACACCGGGAGGGACGGAGGAGAAGAACATTATCCGAACGAGTTGTGAGGGAACACGAGAAACAGACACAACAGTTGTGGGGACTGCAAAGAGAACTCTGGAGGTGCCATTGGACCGGCCGGACTTGCGCAGCCTGGTGAATCGTATTCCGGACTGAGGACCCAGAGACCTTCAGTAAAGAGGTAAAGAGACTGCAACCTGGTGTCCTCGTTATTTACTGCACCGCACTACCACCACCATCCACATCTATTACTGTACGCCCCTCAGCAGGGTCACGGACCGGGCCTAGCCACCGTGACAACCCCAGAGCAGAGACTCAGAGGCCCGGTACCGGGTACCCCTCGGCCCTGCGGCAGTGGGGGCGCTACAGCCACCATCTTCCCCTGACCTCAACCCCATTGAGAACCTCTGGAGCATCATCAAAAGGAGTGTCTATGATGGCGGGAGGCAGGTCACATCTAAGCAACAGCTCTGGGAGGGGATTCTGTCCACATGCAAAACAATTGAAGCAGAAACCATCCAAAAACTGACAAATTCAATGGACGAGAGAGTTCAGAAGCTTCTTTCTAACAAGGGGTCCTATGTGCAAATGTAACATCACCTAGAATAAAGTTTTCACTTGAAAACTGTTTGATTTCATTTTGTAATAAGCTGATAATGCATATAACTTCACAATTGGCCATTTTTTTGTTCAAAATAAAATAAAAAAGGTTGAAAACTCTGCTCAGGGGCGCTGCTATCATGAAGCAAGTTGAGGACTTTGCTTCAGGCGGCAGCTCATCGCTCAAGCCAGGGGGCGGCGGTCAGAACACGTGGTGCTGTTGCCGACTCTCCCTGTAATCCCTGCAGACCAGTAGCGTAGCTACTGGGGGTAGAGGGGGCCATTTCCCCGGGCCCAGTCACCTGAAGGGGCCCTCCGGGAGATCCACTGCCGAGTCTGAGGTGTCAGGGAGAGAGCAACACAATGCCGGCTGCAGAGCCTCCCTCCGTGCAGAGTGCATGTGGTCTCACCCGAGGAATCTCTTCCTGGCTGGCAGCAGCTGCAGTTACCTTCTGGCTGTGCAGTGTGCACGCTGGGTTTGGCTGAGGCACGCTGGGTCCTAGTGCCCTCCCTGCATCTTTCTGGACACTTCCTGGTTCTCCTCACTGCCTGAAAACTTCATCAGTAAGTGGGGATGGAATTCATTAGAGTAATTCGATTTAGGCATCTCATGGTCACTGTGGGGGTGAATGTGAGAGGATTGTGCTATTGTAGGGGCTGAAGTGGGAGAGGAGGACAGGGCACTGTGGGGTAAATGTGAAACGATGGGGGTAATTGTGGGTGTGCAGGGGGACAGGGCACTGTGGGGGTGAATGAGAGAGGATGGTGGTATTGTGGGAGGGGGACAGGGTACTGGGGGTGAATGGGAGAGTTTGAGGGTAGTGTGAGGGCTGACGTGGGTGAGGGGGCACTGGGGGGCTGATTATTATTATACTGTTTAATGTTATGAGATATTCACTCCATCATATGTGAGGGGATGTGTCTTCGAGGTGTATTGGCAGCGCCTTGGACGCAGCAGATACCCCGCTCCGCCCAAAGCGCTGCCCCCTGTTGTACGCGCGGTGATTCCGCATATATTCATTGAACACAGGTGGAATCACCGCATCCTATTCATAGACTGTTTTATTTATCTTGTGGAGACAGAGCATCTCCACAAGATAAATAGACACACTGCTGTCTAGAAGGACGCGCCACATGTCCGGTTACGCAGGTCTGCCACCTGCGTCTATGTACGCATAGTGGAGATGGGATTTCATAAAATCCCCTCCACTATGCTGTAACATCTGGAAGCTGCGGATGTACACAGCGTCCAATCCCCAGCAAAAACCCAAGCAATACGCCCCTTGGAAACCTACCCTAATAGTTGCTGTCTTGGGGGCTGGAGATGGGGAGGTCGGGGGCTTTTTATTATTGCGAGCTGGGCAGCACGGTGGCGCAGTGGTTAGCACAGCAGCCTTGCAGCGCTGGAGTCCTGGGTTCTAATCCCACCTTGGACAACATCTGCAAAGAGTTTGTATGTTCTCTCCGTGTTTGCGTGGGTTTCCTCCGGGCACTCCGGTTTCCTCCCACATTCCAAAGACATACTGATAGGGAAATTAGATTGTGAGCCCCATCGGGGACAGCGATGATAATGTGTACAAACTGTAAAGCGCTGCGTAATATGTTAGCGCTATATAAAAATAAAGATTATTATTATTATTATTATTTATAAGTATTAGTTAAACAAGCATAGCAAAGAAGGTTAATATTACTATAACAAAGATAAGTATTAACATAAGGGCACGGACAGACACTGTATAACTCATGGGACGATCGCATTGCAATCCTCGGACTGGCCCTGACACCTCTCCTGACATAAGCTTGACAGCGTGATAGATTACTATGCAACTGTCAGCCTCAGGTCAGGAGAGCCGACGGTCAGTCCGAGGATTGTGATGCGATCCTCACATGAGAAATACATCAGTCTGTCTGCCCCCTAACAAGTATAACAATACAGTAACCACGGGCTGCATTCTATGTTATAAGAATACATTGCTTATAATTAAATTATTGAAGGGAACCTGTCACCCCCCCCCCCCCAGGGCCTATTAAGGTAATAGAGCCACCTTCAGCAGCACTAAGGCTGCATTCTGTGAAGGTGGCTCTTATGTTTTTGATCCCTAGTAACGCTGAAATATTCTCTTTTATAAATTGCGTGCACTGACGCCGCTACCATGAGGCGACTTGAGCTCTTTGGCTCAGGCGGCAGAAGAGAGGGGGCGGCAGATTCTGTAACTGGATTTGCGCTGCTAGTTTTTTTTTTGTTTTTTTTAAACTCCGGGGTCAAGTGCCCCCCCCCTCCTCCCCGCCCCCCCTCTTCCCTCCTGCCCCCCCCTGAAGACTTAATACTGACCTTCCTCCAGCGGTGGCTGCAACTGTGTCTCAGCGCCGGCAGTGCGTCCTGTCTTCAGCGGTCACATGGTACCGTCATTAAGGTCATGAATATGCGCATATTCATCACCTTAATGAGCGCTACCATGTGACCGCTGAAGACAGGAAGGAAGACGCTGCAGAGATGCCGGGAAGTTCTGCGCCGCCCGGTGAGAGGTGAGTATGACAGGGAAAAAGTATGGGGGAGCCACGCACGCAGGGGAGAAGGATGGGTGTTATGATCCGGTGGCCTTGGAGCCGCATGAGACCTTCTCTGGAGAAGGTGGTACCTGTACAGGCCGCAACCCTAAACTGACACCGCAACTAGAAGTAGCCGTGGGGTGTACCTAACACATCCTAGACACCTCGACACAGCCGGAGGACTAAATAACCCTATAGATGGAAATGGGAATTCTATCTTGCCTCAGAGCAGAAACCCCAAAGGATAGGCAGCCCCCCACAAATATTGACGGTGAATATAAGAGTAAAGACACACACAGGCTGAAAACAGGATTTAGCAAAAGAGGCACTTCTAGCTAAATAGTAAAGGATAGGAAAGAGTACTAAGCGGTCAGTATTAAAACTCTGAAAATATCCACAGCAGAAAATACAAAAATTCCACATCTAACTAAAGACATAGAATGTATATCTGCATCTCCAGAGAATCCAGCATGACTGAAAAAATCCAAACAAGTCTAAGCTGGACAAGACAAAACAATGAATTGTTCTGAACTGAAAAGCACACTGCATGTGTGCTGCAGGAAAATAAACCAGACACTTATCTTGGCTGAATTGGCAGCAGAGCAGAAGGAACCAGACAGGGATGTAAACCCTCCAAGAACAATGGACAACTGGCCAGGAGTAATGGATCCTGCACACCTAAATACCTAGTAGAGCTGCAATAAGCAGAAACGCCTGCCCTGGATTACAACCCCGAGGCAACTGTGCTACCACCAACAACCACCGGAGGGAACTCAAGAGCAGAATTCACAACAGATGGGGGAGTTACGCACGCAGGGGAGGAGGATAGGGGAGCCACGCACACAGGGTGGGAGGATGGGGGAGCCACGCACACAGGGTGGGAGGATGGAGTATAAATATGGAGTATAAATACTAGGCCCTATAGGGGGGACACAGTGTGTATAGAAAGGAGAGGTCAGTGTAAAGAGCATGTACCATAAGAAGGACAGTGTGGGGGTCATATTTTGTGCAGACAATATAGTGAGGGGCAATTTTTCATTCAGGAGCATTATAATGACACTTGTATCTTTAAGGACATCATGTGGAGACTTTCTGCAAAAGAGCGGAGAAGATGGAAGTCTGCAGAGACGGCTGTGGATGAGAAAACTCATCATGGGGTCTGGATAAGATGAAGAAAAGGAGAACAACTCCAGAGACGTCATCTATAAGGTACCTGGATGTAAATGTTATTTGTGATACTGACTAACTCTCATGTTTTTATTTATGTTAGGAGCATTAAAGGGGATGTCCAGGTTTGTGATGAGTCTGCAGTCATTCTTTGTGACTGCAGACTTCTGACTTCTGACTTCTCACAGTGCGCACTGCACGCTGTCAGGATTCTCTCGTGCTGGCGATTTAAATACATGCAGTCACATGCTGACTAGACATGCGTGGCCCCACTCTATGAAAATGAACTGAGCGAGGCCGGGCACGTCTAGTCGGAATGTGGTCAGAAGTATACAAATCACATGCTTGTGCTGACATGACCGTCCACCGGCCAGGGAGAATCCTAAATTTGTGCAGTGCATTAGTTGTGAGAATTCAGAAGCTGCGATGTCAGGATTCAGCTCTGCAGGTTCCAGTCGTCACATGGACACGTCACTCATATGCGATTTTCATACTCATGGTCCTGTGACAACGAGCTTCTCTTCTGCTTCTCTCAGTTTTTCACTGAACATTGAGAGCATCAGGGAGAGGAGCTCGTGGGTACATGACTGAGTGTGCAAATCGCATATGTCCTGGGGGGGGGGGGGGCACTAAACTGAATTCTTGCCCCTGGTGCCAGAAACCCTAGATACACCTCTGCTGGTATGCTACTGTGAGCGGCGATTACCGGGTTCGGTGGAGGGATGTGTGTGCACAGGCAGTGAGGCAGGGACTGTGTGTGGGGGGGGGGGGGGGCGCCATTTTTCCTTTCGCCTCAGGCAGCAGAGAGGCTAGGTTCACCCCTGACTCTGCTGTGCATAATAATTTGGAACATGCATTTTGAGTGTTTATTTTTTTTTTTAAAAGATACTGTTTTCATAGGCAGTTTGTTCCAAAACATTGCAATTATACTAGAATAGTAGATGACTGGAAAATAACAATGACTGCAATTCAGATAGGTAATTTAGAGAAAATAGGAGGAAATAGTATTTGCATAATAATTTGGAACACAGTGTAGACTGGATTTCTTCAGGTATAATATTCATCTCACATCTTGTAGGGTACTTAATACTAACCTGTTGTTTTGACGAGCAATTAGGATCACTACCATCATCCAGTCAGCAAAGTATAAAATCAGGGAGACACCTCTTAATGTGGTGAACACAAATGGTACATTTGAGATGTTAAATAGTCGGACATGAAACTGTAAGTAGTGTAGTTGTTCCTGAATATCTTCCATGATCCTCAAGAACCTCCATCAGTGTTTCCTTATTTTTATGGAAGAATAGACATCTTTGAGATCGACAATAGACCTCTGATCTCCATGTCTGATGATTAAGATGATCAACTTGTTGATCCTTGGTTAAAATCTTTGTTTTTATATGAAGCATCTTATTAAAGAGTTGTGCCGCACTAGAAACGCTTGACTTCTTTCTACCAGAAAAAGCGCCACGCGTGTACACAGATTGAGTGTGCTTTTGAGTCGCCCGCCAGGGCAGTGGGGTACTCGGTACCGGGTCCGATCAAACTTAAAGGGGATGTCACGGTGGCTGCGACCCAGTCCGTGGCTCTGGGCCCCCAATAAAAGAGAAGGTCTTTTAAAGGGTTTTGCATTAAAGTTTGTGTTCATGATGCCACCTGTGGTTCTCTGTCAGAGGGGACCAATGCTGCTTAAAGGGGTCCTCTGGGGTGGTGTTACTGCAGCATAGATGGTGACGCTTACCACAGGTGAAGCCGGGTCCCCAGGGCTCCCAAGGTGTATGATCAAGGATGGTGTATGCCAGCAAATAAGTGGAGGACACAAAGTTGTAAAGTATTTACCTGGTTTACTGACAGTAGCAGTCCACAGTCCAGGGTACCAGGAACAGGTGATGGTATGGCCTGGCCGGCCTGGAGGCAATAGTGAATCCCTCTCCCAGGTGAGGTCCGTAAGCCTTCCTACTCTTCTTACTTGCGCTAGTGTGCGAGGTCCCTGCTGCCTGTGGCTGCTGGCAAAGTCATCTCCTGTCCTGGGACAGTTACCTGTATGGTGGGCAACTTGAGCCGTTTTATAGGGTCTCTATCATGACCCGGGCTCTTCAGGTGCTGCTTCATCTTCAGGTGTGGTGTGGGCAAATCACATACAGTTCTATGCCCTCCGGTTCTGCCGTGTGTCCTGGAGTATGCCACAGTCTCGGGCTCCCGGTGCCCGATTCCTGCGCCTCGGCTCTCAGGGTGTCCGGTCACAGGTCCCCTCTGAGCCCATTTCCTTCTCCACTGTGCTCCTTTCCTCAGTAGCTCCACCACTTTCAACCCCTCGGATTCACTTCTTTTCCTGGAGCTGCAGCTCAGTCCTGGCTGCACGGCTACGCTGTCTGCTCTAGACTCCTTTCACTTCCACTGTCTGCTCCAGACTGAACTCTTTGGTCTCCCTGGACCAACTGCCTAACTCCTCCAGACCAGAACACTTAAAGCTGGGGAAGTTCCCCTGAATCTGAGATCAGAGCTTCCCCTTCTGGCCTGGATTTGGAATGTGTTGAATGTGGGTGTGTTACCTGGTAAATCCTCCTTGCCTCCAAGCGTGATATTGCCCTCCCCGAAAGGAAGGCAACATCACTGTAACAACCGGTTATCTGGGGTGTTACACTATTGTAGCTAAGCCCCATTTAATATATCTGAGTTTCATTAGAAAAAAAACATATCTCAACGAGCAGGTCTGATGATGTTTAGTAAATATTTTTATTTTTTAATTCTGGACATCACATTTAAGCATCTAAAGTCTACTATAGTCTCTCAGGTGTATATCAGAGTATATCCCATGACCCACTTCAGAGTGGCAAACTTCCTGAAGAAGTAATTATCTTGATGTTTCCTTTTATTCTTTTAAGACAACCTATCTTGCAGGAGATCCTGCCTAGGGGGAGGGGGTGATTAAATACTTACATACCTCTAGGACATTTTATTAGTTTTATTGGGTATTATGCACTGACCATGTTGTGAGCCTATGGTCTTAAGCAAACCGATCTATTAAATTGTCAGGGTATCGCACTTCACCCTATGTGAATCAATAAAACATCATTTTTATTAAATATCTATTAACTATATATATATATATATATATATATATATATATATATATATATATATATATATACTGTATACACTGCTCAAAAAAAATAAAGAGAACACTTAAACAACAGAATATAACTCCAAGTAAATCAAACTTCTGTGAAATCGAACTGTCCGCTTAGGAAGCAACACTGTTTGACAATCAATTTTACATGTTGTGCAAATGGAATAGACAACAGAAGGAAATTATTGGCAATTATCAAGACACCCTCAATAAAGAAGTGGTTCTGCAGGTGGGGACCAGAGACCACATCTCAGTACCAATGCATTCTGGCTGATGAAAAAATAAAGGAAACACTAAAATCCCACACCCTAGACATCACTGAATGAAATATTCCAGTTGTAAATCTTTATTCATTACATGGTGGAATGTGTTGAGAACAATAACACCTAAAAATGATCAACATGAATCACAACTAATATTCCACGGAGGTCTGGAGTTGTAATGATGCTCAAAATCAAAGTGGAAAATGAAGTTACAGGCTGATCCAACTTCAGTGGAAATGCCTCAAGACAAGGAAATGATGCTCAGTAGTGTGTGTGGCCTCCACGTGCCTGTATGATCTCCCTACAATGCCTGGGCATGCTCCTGATGAGGCAGCGGATGGTCTCCTGAGGGATCTCCTCCCAGACCTGGACTAAAGTATCCGCCAACTCCTGGACAGTCTGTGGTGCAACTTGACGTTGGTGGATGGTGCGAGACATGATGTCCCAGATGTGTTCAATCGGATTCAGGTCTGGTGAACGGGTGGGCCAGTCCATAACTTCAATGCCTTCATCTTGCAGGAACTGCTGACACACTCCCACCACATGAGGTCTGGCATTGTCCTGCATTAGGAGGAACCCAGGGCCAACAGCACCAGCATATGGTCTCACAAGGGGTCTGAGAATCTCATCTCGGTACCTAATGGCTGTCAGGCTACCTCTGGTGAGCACATGGAAGGCTGTGCGGCCCTCCAAAGAAATGCCACCCTACACCATTACTGACCCACTGCCAAACCGGTCATGCTGAAGGATGTTGCAGGCAGCAGATTGCTCTCCACGGGTGTCTCAAGACTGTCACGTCTGTCACATGTGCTCAGTGTGAACCTGCTTTAATCTGTGAAGAGCACAAGGTGCCAGTGGCGAATTTGCCAATCCTTGTGTTCTGTGGCAAATGCCAAGCGTACTGCACGGTGTTGGGCTGTGAGCACAACCCCCATCTGTGGACATCGGGCACTCACACCATCCTCATGGAGTTGGTTTCTAACCGGTTGTGCAGACACATGCACATTTGTGGCTTGCTGGAGGTCATTTTGCAGGGCTTTGGCAGTGCTCCTCCTGTTCCTCCTTGCACAAAGGCTGAGGTAGCAGTCCTGCTGCTGGGTTGTTGCCCTCCACGTCTCCTGGTGTACTGGCCTGTCTCCTGGTAGTGCCTCCAGTCTCTGGACACTATGTTGACAGACACAGCAAACCTTGCCACAGCTCACATTGATGTGCCATCCTGGATGAGCTGCACTACTTGAGCCACTTGTGTGGGTTGTAGAGTCCGTCTCATGCTACCACGAGTGTGAAAGCACAACCAACATTCAAAAGTGACCAAAACATCAGCCAGAAAGCATTGGTACTGACATGTGGTTTGTCATCCCCACCTGCAGAACCACTCCTATAGGCTATGTGCACACGTTGCGGATTTCCTGCGGATCCGCAGCGCTTTTTTCTGTGCAGAAACGCAGATCTGCAAGTGATTTACAGTACAATGTAAATCAACGGGAAAAAAAATGCTTTGCTAACAGTGCAGAAAATTCCACATGGAAAAGCTGTGGATAAAAAGAAGGAGCATGTCAATTCTTTGTGCGGATCTGCAGCGTTTCTGCACCCATTGACTTGCATTGAGTTCGGCACATCCGCAGCAAAACCACAGAAACTCTGCAGATCGGGAAAGGGGAAGTGTGTGGGCGGAGCTATGTGCATGTATGTGTGTGCGGGCGGGGTCTGCGTGTATGTGTGTGTGTGGTCGGCGGGGCTGTCCGGGCTGTCGGGGGTCTGTGGGGGGCTGTTGGGGGTCTTCCGGGTCTGTACAGGGCTCTGTGTGGGGGGCTGTCGGGGGTCTTCCGGGTCTGTCTGGGGCTGTCGAGGGTCTGTGCGGGGGTCTGGCTGGTCTGTGTGGGGCTGTCGGGGGTCTGTGTGGGGCTGTCGGGGGTCTGCCGAGTCTGTGCGGGGCTGTCAGGGGTCTGCCGAGTCTGTGCGGGGCTGTCGGGGCTTTGCGGGGGTCTGTGTGTGTGTGTGTGTGTGTGTGTGCAGGCATCGTCCGATGGGACTACAAGTCCTATCCAGCTATGCCTGCTACAGTGACAGTGATTGACACATTAGCCAATGATGGGACAGTAGTAGTCCCATCATCCGGCTAATGTGTTGAATGTAAAAAAGAAAAAAAACCCACATACACACACATATATAGTACATACAACATACAAAATATACTACATACAGAACATACAACATACAGTACATACAACATATAACATACAGAACACACAACATACAGTACATACAACATACAGAACATACAACATACAGTACATACAACATATAACATACAGAACACACAACATACAGTACATACAACATACAGAACATACAGTACATACAACATATAACATACAGTACATACAACATACAGTACATACAACATACATACAGTACATACTGTACATGCAACATACAGAACATACAACATACAGTGCATACAACATACAGTACACACATATAGACATACATTACACACATTTAGACATACAGTACATACATATAGACATACAGTACATACATACAGTACATACAACATACATATAGACATACAGTACATACATATAGACATACAGAGCATACAGTACATACAACATAGAGTACATACTCACCATCACCTTGATCCCCGAAGCCATTGATCACCTTTATAAAATACTAAAATAAAAAACAAACAATATACTCCCTTATCCGCAGAAATCCAATTAATACGAGTGTCCCACGACGATCTCCCGTGGAGAGCAGCCACACCACTCTCCAGGGGCTCAGGCATACAATGACAGAAGGTATCCTTCCGCACTGTATCCCTCCGCTGCTTAGAGTATAGTTCATACTCTCACTTGTGGCACTGCTGCGTGGGAAAATTCCCACACAGCTTTGCCATAAAGTGAGAGTCTGAACTAAAGTAACCTCAGTGATGCACTGCAGGAGCCATTGTCTCTTGTCAGTTCATCACTGGGAGGCTCTATAGAGCAGTGACATCACCTGATGTCACTGTTCTATAGGGGAGATCGTCGTGGGACACTCGTTATTAATTGAACTGCGTCGGACAGGGAGTATACGGTTTATTATTTTAAATTTTTTGCAGGCGATCGAGTATGGTAAGTATGGTTAAATTAAGAATATTAAAATATTTTTTTCTGGTTCTGTCTTTTATTTTAACTCTTTCCCCACTATAGGATTAATAATGGATAGGCGTCTTATTGACGCCTCTCCATTATCAACTGGGTTTAATATCACCTTACATTAGCAAGGTGACATTAACCCCTTATTACCCCATATCCCACCGCTATAGGGGAGTGGGAAGAGAGGGGCTAAGTGCCGGAATTGGCACATCTTACAGATGCGCCATTTCTGGGGTGGCTGGGGGCTGGTATTTGTTGCCCGGGGGAGCCAATATCCATGGCCCCTCTCTAGGCTATGAATATCAGCTTGCAGCTGTCTGCATAGCCTTTCTGGCTATAAAATATAGGGGGACCCCACATCATTTTTTTTGGGATCCCCCTATTTTAATAGCCAGTGAAGGCTACGCAGACAGCTGTGGGCTGATACTCATAGCCTGGGAGGGAGCCATGGGTATTACCTCATTCCCAGGTTACAAATATTGGACCCCAGCCATTGGCTTTTCCCCTCTGGCGCAGAAAATTGCGCGGGAGCCTGTTTTTTCCAAAAATAAAACATATTGTTCATTAATAAACATCGGCCTTGCTATTATATATCTATGGATAGATGTAGATAGATATATGGATAGATAGATAGATTTAGAGATAGACAGATTTATCTATAGATACTTAGATTCTATATCTATAGATATATATAGGAAAAGATCTATCTATGTATCTATAGATCTATCTATCTCATTCCTTCTATCTATCTATCTATCTTTCTATCTACCTATCTCTCATTCCTGAGAGGTTGCCCCTCTCGTCCTTGGCAGAGTGCGACGTATCAATAGACAACCTTGGCACAATAACACCACTAAAAATCTCCGACAAGTGTCCAGGGTTGCAGAGCGGCATTGGATGAAAACACACTCGCAAGATGACTTCACTGCATTCAAACAGGCAACACTCGCTTTTAAATCTGCTCTCACCTCTGGTAAACAGGCCTACTTCACAACCCTCATATCTTCCCTATCCTACAACCCCAAACAATTATTCAAAACCTTTAATTCCCTTGTCGACCAGAAAAGGCAAGTCTTCATTGTTCAACCACCACAACCCCATTGTATACCAGACCAATGCCCAAACCCCATAACCTCCCTCTCCAAGATCACTGAAGGGGGGCTTAACTGTCTCCTCTCCAAATCGCATCTCACCACCTGTGCGCTCGACCCCATCCCACCTCCTCCCCAACCTCACCACCACACTTATCCCATCCCTAACCCACCTCTTCAACCTATCACTAATTTCTGGCACCTTCCCTTCTGCTTTCAAACATGCCACAATCACGTCTATCCTTAAAAAGCCAACCCTCGATCCAACTGCTATGTCCAGCTATCGCCAAATATCGCTGCTCCCATTCGCTTCCAAACTCCTGGAGCAGCACGTCCACACTGACCTTTCCTGCCACCTCTCATCTAACTTGCTCTTTGACAATCTACAATCTGGTTTCTGCCCCATCACTCAACTGAGACAGCCCTGACCAAAATCACTAACGACCTAGTTACAGCCAAAGCTAACGGACAATACTCTATACTCCTCCTCATAGACCTGTCCTCTGCTTTCAACACAGTTGACCACTGCCTCCTACTACAGATCTTCTCCTCCTTTGGCATCAAAGACCTCGCCCTATCCTGGATCTCCTTGTACCTTTCCAACCGCACATTCAGCGTCTCCCACTCCCACACTACCTCCTCATCCCACCCTCTCTCTGTTGGAGTCCCCCAAGGCTCTGTTCTAGGACCCCTACTCTTCTCAATCTATACACTTGGCCTGGGAAAATTCATAAAATCTCGTGGTTTCAAGTACCACCTTTATGCTGATGACACTCAGATCTACCTTTCTGGCCCAGACGTCACCTCTCTGCTGTCCAGAATCCCAGAGTGTTTATCAGCCATATCCTCCTTCTTCTCCTCTCGCTTCCTCAAACTCAATGTGGACAAATCTGAACTCATCATCTTTCCTCCATCTCATAGATCTTCCATACCTGACCTATTTATCTATCGCAATTAACGACATCATGCTTTCCCCGTACCGGAAGTCCACTGCCCCCGTACCGGAAGTTACCTTTGACTCTGCCCTGTCCTTCAAACCGCACATCCAAGCTCTGTCCACCTCCTATCGCCTCCAGCTCAAAAATATATCCAGAATCCGTCCTTTCCTCAATCTACTAAAATGCTTGTGCATGCCCTCATCATCTCCCGCCTTGACTACTGCAACATCCTTTTCTGTGGCCTCCCTGCTAACACCCTTGCACCTCTCCAGTCCATCCTTAACTCTGCTGCCCCAACTAATTCATCTCTCTCCTCGCTACTCCTCCGCTTCCACCCTCTGCAAATCTCTTCACTGGCTCCCATTCCCTCAGCGTATCCAGTTCAAATTACTAATACTGACCTACAAAGCCATCCATAACCTGTCTCCTCCCTATATCTCTGAACTAATCTCCCGATATCTTCCCTCACGCAATCTCTTTTCCTCCCAAGACCTCCTTCTATCCTCCACACTTATTCGCTCCTCATCCAACCACCTCCAAGACTTCTCCAGAATATCCCCCATCCTCTGGAATTCTTTGCCCCAACACCTACGAGTATCAACCACATTAGGATCCTTCAGACGGAACCTGAAAACCCACCTCTTCAGGAAAGCCTACAGCCTGCACTGACCCCGCTGCCTCCTCACCACTACCGGAGCTCCTGCAACCCTCAACCTATTGTTTCCTTCCCCATAATCTTGTAGAATGTAAGCCCGCAAGGGCAGGGTCCTCGCCCCTCTGTATCAGTCTGTCATTGTTAGTTTACTGTAAGTGATATCTGTAACTTGTATGTAACCCCTTCTCATGTACAGCATCATGGAATCAATGGTGCTATATAAATAAATAATAATAAAATAATAATTTCTTCTATCTATCTCATTCCTTCTATCTATCTATCTCATTCCTTCTATCTATCTATCTCATTCATTCTATCTATCTATCTATCTATCTATCTATCTATCGATCTCATTTGTTCTATCTATCTCATTCCTTCTATCTATCTATCTCATTCCTTCTATCTATCTATCTCATTCCTTCTATCTATCTATCTCATTCCTTCTATCTATCTATCTATCTCATTCCTTCTATCTATCCCATTCCTTCTATCTATCTCATTCCATCTATCTATCTATCTATCTATCTATCTATCTATCTATCTATCTATCTATCTATCTATCTCATTTCTTCTATCTATCTCATTTCTTCTTTCTATCTATCTATCTATCTATCTATCTATCTATCTATCTATCTATCTATCTATCTACCTATCTCATTCCTTCTATCTATCTATCTATCTATCTATCTATCTATCTATCTATCTATCTATCTCATTCCTTCTATCTTTCTATCTCATTTCTTCTATTTATCTATCTATCTATCTATCTCATTCCTTCTATCTATCTATCTCATTCCTTCTATCTATCTATCTATCTTAGAGGCGTAGCTAGGGTTTTGGTCCAGGGGGGAGAAGCTTCTGAGTGGCCCCTAACCAGGTAACCTTGATTACAACTTGGTGATGCGCCCTAATAGTGGAAGAGAACCTCAGCAGATGACAGCGCTGTTACTGAAGATAATCTCTATATAACAACCAACATTGATATTACCGCCATATGGTCAGTGGTAGATACCAGCCCTACAGAACATAGATCACAGCACAGTTACAGATAACGACTTACCGCTGACGTCCTTTATGATGGAGTCGTCACTTTTCCCGTGTTTTCCATCTGGCCCAGACCGACATGACATCTTCTTCCAGCTACAACTTTTGCAGAGAATACAACATAGACACATTTCACTTCTCACATTCCAGCCCCATCATCATCTATTCCCAACCTGCACAAAATCCTCATCCTGCTGATACCCCAATACTGAGCCGCTGCTGCTGTATGTGTCCCTATTACTGCACCTGATACCCCAATACTGAGCCGCTGCTGCCGTATGTGTCCCTATTACTGCACCTGATACCCCAATACTGAGCCGCTGCTGCCGTATGTGTCCCTATTACTGCCCCTGATACCCCAATACTGAACCGCTGCTGCCATATGTGTCCCTATTACTGCACCTGATACCCCAATACTGAGCCGCTGCTGCCGTATGTGTCCCTATTACTGCACCTGATACCCCAATACTGAGCCGCTGCTGCCGTATGTGTCCCTATTACTGCCCCTGATACCCCAATACTGAACCGCTGCTGCTGTATGTGTCCCTATTACTGCACCTGATACCCCAATACTGAGCCGCTGCTGCCGTATGTGTCCCTATTACTGCACCTGATACCCCAATACTGAGCCGCTGCTGCCATATGTGTCCCTATTACTGCACCTGATACCCCAATACTGAGCCGCTGCTGCCGTATGTGTCCCTATTACTGCCCCTGATACCCCAATACTGAACCGCTGCTGCCATATGTGTCCCTATTACTGCACCTGATACCCCAATACTGAGCCGCTGCTGCCGTATGTGTCCCTATTACTTCACCTGATACCCCAATACTGAACCGCTGCTGCCATATGTGTCCCTATTACTGCACCTGATACCCCAATACTGAGCCGCTGCTGCTGTATGTGTCCCTATTACTGCACCTGATACCCCAATACTGAGCCACTGCTGCCATATGTGTCCCTATTACTGCACCTGATACCCCAATACTGAGCCGCTGCTGCCGTATGTGTCCATATTACTGCACCTGATACCCCAATACTGAGCCGCTGCTGCCGTATGTGTCCCTATTACTGCCCCTGATACCCCAATACTGAACCGCTGCTGCCATATGTGTCCCTATTACTGCACCTGATACCCCAATACTGAGCCGCTGCTGCCGTATGTGTCCCTATTACTGCACCTGATACCCCAATACTGAACCGCTGCTGCCATATGTGTCCCTATTACTGCACCTGATACCCCAATACTGAGCCGCTGCTGCTGTATGTGTCCCTATTACTGCACCTGATACCCCAATACTGAGCCGCTGCTGCCGTATGTGACCCTATTACTGCACCTGATACCCCAATACTGAGCCGCTGCTGCCGTATGTGTCCCTATTACTGCACCTGATACCCCAGTACTGAGCCGCTGCTGCCATATGTGTCCCTATTACTGCACCTGATACCCCAATACTGAGCCGCTGCTGCCATATGTGTCCCTATTACTGCACCTGATACCCCAATACTGAGCCGCTGCTGCCATATGTGTCCCTATTACTGCACCTGATACCCCAATACTGAGCCGCTGCTGCCATATGTGTCCCTATTACTGCCCCTGATACCCCAATACTGAGCCGCTGCTGCCATATGTGTCCCTATTACTGCACCTGATACCCCAATACTGAGCCGCTGCTGCCGTATGTGTCCCTATTACTGCACCTGATACCCCAATACTGAGCCGCTGCTGCCATATGTGTCCCTATTACTGCACCTGATACCCCAATACTGAGCCGCTGCTGCCATATGTGTCCCTATTACTGCCCCTGATACCCCAATACTGAGCCGCTGCTGCCATATGTGTCCCTATTACTGCACCTGATACCCCAATACTGAGCCGCTGCTGCCGTATGTGTCCCTATTACTGCCCCTGATACCCCAATACTGAACCGCTGCTGCCGTATGTGTCCCTATTACTGCACCTGATACCCCCGATACTGAGCCGCTGCTGCCGTATGTGTCCCTATTACTGCCCCTGATACCCCAATACTGAGCCGCTGCTGCCGTATGTGTCCCTATTACTGCACCTGATACCCCAATACTGAGCCGCTGCTGCCGTATGTGTCCCTATTACTGCCCCTGATACCCCAATACTGAGCCACTGCTGCCGTACGTGTCCCTATTACTGCCCCTGATACCCCAATACTGAGCCACTGCTGCCGTATGTGTCCCTATTACTGCACCTGATACCCCAATACTGAGCCGCTGCTGCCGTATGTGTCCATATTACTGCACCTGATACCCCAATACTGAGCCGCTGCTGCCATATGTGTCCCTATTACTGCCCCTGATACCCCAATACTGAGCCGCTGCTGCCGTATGTGTCCCTATTACTGCCCCTGATACCCCAATACTGAGCCACTGCTGCCGTATGTGTCCCTATTACTGCACCTGATACCCCAATACTGAGCCGCTGCTGCCGTATGTGTCCCTATTACTGCCCCTGATACCCCAATACTGAGCCACTGCTGCCGTATGTGTCCCTATTACTGCCCCTGATACCCCAATACTGAGCCACTGCTGCCGTATGTGTCCCTATTACTGCCCCTGATACCCCAATACTGAGCCGCTGCTGCCGTACGTGTCCCTATTACTGCACCTGATACCCCAATACTGAGCCGCTGCTGCCGTACGTGTCCATATTACTGCACCTGATACCCCAATACTGAGCCGCTGCTGCCGTACGTGTCCCTATTACTGCACCTGATACCCCAATACTGAGCCGCTGCTGCCATATGTGTCCTTATTACTGCACCTGATACCCCAATACTGAGCCGCTGCTGCCGTACGTGTCCCTATTACTGCACCTGATACCCCAATACTGAGCCGCTGCTGCCGTACGTGTCCCTATTACTGCACCTGATACCCCAATACTGAGCCGCTGCTGCCGTATGTGTCCCTATTACTGCACCTGATACCCCAATACTGAGCCTCTGCTACCATACGTGTCCCTATTACTGCACCTGATACCCCAATACTGAGCCCCTGCTGCCGTACGTGTCCCTATTACTGCACCTGATACCCCAATACTGATCCGCTGCTGCCGTATGTGTCCCTATTACTGCACCTGATACCCCAATAATGAGCCGCTGCTGCCGTATGTGTCCCTATTACTGCCCCTGATACCCCAATACTGAGCCGCTGCTGCCGTATGTGTCCCTATTACTGCCCCTGATACCCCAATACTGAGCCGCTGCTGCCGTACGTGTCCCTATTACTGCACCTGATACCCCAATACTGAGCCTCTGCTGCCGTATGTGACCCTATTACTGCACCTGATACCCCAATACTGAGCCGCTGCTGCCGTATGTGTCCCTATTACTGCCCCTGATACCCCAATACTGAGCCGCTGCTGCCGTACGTGTCCCTATTACTGCCCCTGATACCCCAATACTGAGCCGCTGCTGCCGTACGTGTCCCTATTACTGCCCCTGATACCCCAATACTGAGCCGCTGCTGCCGTACGTGTCCCTATTACTACACCTGATACCCCAATACTGAGCCGCTGCTGCCGTACGTGTCCCTATTACTGCACCTGATACCCCAATACTGAGCCACTGCTGCCGTATGTGTCCCTATTACTGCCCCTGATACCCCAATACTGAGCCTCTGCTGCCGTATGTGTCCCTATTACTGCCCCTGATACCCCAATACTGAGCCGCTGCTGCCGTATGTGTCCCTATTACTGCCCCTGATACCCCAATACTGAGCCACTGCTGCCGTATGTGTCCCTATTACTGCACCTGATACCCCAATACTGAGCCGCTGCTGCCGTACGTGTCCCTATTACTGCACCTGATACCCCAATACTGAGCCACTGCTGCCGTATGTGTCCCTATTACTGCCCCTGATACCCCAATACTGAGCCTCTGCTGCCGTATGTGTCCCTATTACTGCCCCTGATACCCCAATACTGAGCCGCTGCTGCCGTATGTGTCCCTATTACTGCCCCTGATACCCCAATACTGAGCCGCTGCTGCCGTATGTGTCCCTATTACTGCACCTGATACCCCAATACTGAGCCTCTGCTGCCGTATGTGTCCCTATTACTGCACCTGATACCCCAATAGGCAGCACCCCTATAGGCAGACCCTGTACTATAAGGCAGCACCCCTATAGGCAGACCCTGTAGTATAAGGCAGCACCTCCATAGGCGGACCCTGTAGTATAAGGCAGCACCCCCATAGGCAGACGCTGTAGTATAAAGCAGACCCCCCATAGGCAGACCTTGTAGTATAATGCAGACCCCCCAAAGGCAGACCCTGTAGTATTAGGCAGACCCCCCAAAGGCAGACCCTGTAGTATTAGGCAGACCCCCCATAGGCAGACCCTGTAGTATTAGTCAAAATAGGCACAGAGGAAAAAACAGGTATTATATATAGATTAACTAATGTATAAATAGATATCCCATAAACCAATATCCATAATAATACCGGTCACCACCTATGTCAAACAATATAGTGAAACCACTAAAAAGACAGAAACAACATGCACGGAGCATGAATCAAACCAGTGAAAGGAATGATGACAGGGAATATTCAAATATATATCTCTTTTATTTCATAGCAATAGCAGAAGATCAATAAAATTATTAAAATCAACAACTGTATATATGTATATTTCTTTAGTGCACATATCAAACAGTGTATATATATATAGTGCAATATATGGTTGCACAAGGCAGGTCAAAATCTATTATATACCGGTGGGCATAATGAATATCAATATCAAGGTAGAGACCATATGTGACATATAATATAGTAGTAAAGTAAAAACCAAAAGTGAAAGTGTGTAAAAAAAAAAAAGATATACCTGAAAGATATATAGAAAATGTATATCTCATAAAAAGTGGAATAATTATATATATATATTAAAATTATATAAAAGCATGCAAAAGGTGCAATCAAAAAAGTGCTATGTGCTGGTTATATAAAAAACAGCTTGCTATTATAAATGCATGTCGTGCATATTACACACAAAAAAGTGCTATATGCACATATGATCAAATGCCACTTACTTATGAGACTAGGGGAAATATTTCCAGGACCGCCAAGTGTTTGATGATGTGCACCCCGACGTGCGTTTTGGACCCAAAGTTCCTTCGTCAGGGGGTGATTGATATTCATTATGCCCACCGTGGTATCCAGTATATAATAGATTTTGACCTGCCTTGTGCAACCATAAATTGCACTATATATATATACTGTTTGGCACGTAAGAAATATACATATACACAGTTGTTGATTTTAATAATTTTATTGATCTTCTGCTATTGCTATGAAATAAAAGAGATATATATTTGAATATTCTCTGTCATCATTCCTTTCACTTGTTCCTGTAGTATTAGGCAGACCCCCTTTCAAAGACAGACCCTGTAGTATTAGGCAGACCCCCTCCCATAGGCAGACCCTGTAGTATTAGGCAGACCCCCCCGCATAGGCAGACCCTGTAGTATTAGGCAGACCCCCCGCATAGGCAGACCCTGTAGTATTAGGCAGACCCCCCATAGGCAGACCCTGTAGTATTAGGCAGACCCCCCCATAGGCAGACCCTGTAGTATTTGGCAGACGCCCCATAGGCAGACCCTGTAGTATTAGGCAGACCCCCTCCCATAGGCAGACCCTGTAGTATTAGGCAGACCCTGTAGTAATAGGTAGACCCCAGCATAGGCAGACCCTGTAGTATTAGGCAGACCCCCCATAGGCAGACCCTGTAGTATTAGGCAGACCCCCCATAATTAGACGCTGTAGTAATAGGTGGACCCCCGCATAGGCAGACCCTGTAGTATTAGGCAGACCCCCCATAGGCAGACCCTGTAGTATTAGGCAGACCCCCCATAGGCAGACCCTGTAGTATTAGGCAGACCCCCCATAATTAGACGCTGTAGTATTAGGCAGACACACCCCCATAGGCAGATTCTGTAGTATAAAGCAGCACCCCTTAAAAAAATAAATACTCACCTCTCTTCTTCCTGGTTCCTGCACTGCTCTGAGCTCCTGCTCGTCTCCTGATAGCGGGTGCCGGGCAGTGACTCATCGCGCCCGCTGTCAGAGTCACCGACATCAGACGCTGACAGAGGGATGATGGGGGAAAAAGCACAGCGCTCCTTCCCTCATCATTGTGGTCAGTTGTATCAGCTAAATGCCGGTACATCTGACCCTGCGATGACTGGCGGGGGGCCCACTGCTGGCACCGGGCCCCCCCCCCGCCTGCTCAGGGGCCCCATAGCGGCAGAGCAGAGATCGATTCTCCCTGCTCTGCCGCAGAAGGTTAACTGTATCGGCGCGCTGCGTGCACAGATACAGTTAGGGTACCGTCTCACAGTGGCACTTTGGTCGCTACGACAGCACGATCCGCGACGTTCCAGCGATATCCATACAATATCGCTGTGTTTGACACGCAGCAGCGATCAGGGACCCTGCTGAGAATCGTACGTCGTAGCAGATCGTTTGGAACTTTATTTCGTCGCTGGATCTCCCGCTGTCATCGCTGGATCGGTGTGTGTGACACCGATCCAGCGATGTGTTCGCTTGTAACCAGGGTAAACATCAGGTTACTAAGCGCAGGGCCGCGTTTAGTAACCCGATGTTTACCCTGGTTACTATCGTAAATGTAAAAAAAAACCAAACAGTACATACTCACATTCCGGTGTCACGTCCCTCGCCTTCAGCTTCCCGCACTGACTGTGTAAGTGCCGGCCGTAAAGTAAAAGCAGAGCGCAGCGGTGACATCACCGCTGTGCTGTGCTTTACGGCCGGCACTCACAGTCAGTGCGGGAAGCTGAAGGCGAGGGACGTGACACCGGAATGTGAGTATGTACTGTTTGTTTTTTTTTACATTACGATGGTAACCAGGGTAAACATTGGGTTACTAAGCGCGGCCCTGCACTTAGTAACCCGATGTTTACCCTGGTTACCCGGGGACTTCGGCATCGTTGGTCGCTGGAGAGCTGTCTGTGTGACAGCTCCCCAGCGACCACACAACAACTTACCAACGATCACGGCCAGGTCGTATCGCTGGTCGTGATCGTTGGTAAATCGCTTAGTGTAACGGTACCCTTACAGCAGCGTAGCTCTGGGTGGGCCCTCTGAGAGTGTGGGGCCCGGGGGGCCCGCACCCTCTGCCCCCCGATAGCTACGCTACTGATCTATCTCATTCCTTCAATCTATCTATCACTCTGGCTATCTGTGTGTAATGGAGTGTGGGTTGTACACACAAAGAAAAAAGTATCACTCCCAGAGATGCACACCACGTATAAGAATAAGAGACATGATACTGGAAAAGCACAAGATTTTATTGAAACACTACATAAAACATAATTAAAAACAGCAAACAAAAAGCCCTGTCCATAGCAAACAATGCAAGGTACAATGATACGTACAAACAACAGTAAAGCTATAACATGCAATGCTATAAACCTGCCTATACCCTAGATAGAATAGGAGCAATATATGATTCAACTAAGAACACTAAACTGGCCAGGGAATGTAAATCCTACACCATCCTATATATGACAATGGGCATATGCCCCACCAGGCACCTAAACAAGTACAATAACCTGCGCGGCTCATGGGACACTGATAAGCATGTAATCCAGACAAACTGGGCTGTAAGGGAAATCCCAAAAGGACATGCTAGCAATAGAAAAAGTGCAGAGACCGCCCAGCAAAGTGCCAAAAAAAAAAAAAAATGCTAAGAAAAAAAAAGCAAGAGGGTGGCCAGGAAGAAGTCCGTGGGTGAACCGGCAAGTAAGCAGGACTAGAGCGAATGCGGCCCAAATGGAGTGTGGGTTGAACAAATGTAAGAGGAGGTTGGACAAGAAATGACATCACAAATCTTTTTTTTTTTTTTTTTCAATAGTAGATCTTTATTTAGCTTTCAAAAACGTATACAAATCCGCATGAAAAAAACGCATCAAAAACGCATAAAAAAATGCGGCAAAAACGCACCAAATCCGCACCTGCGTTTTCTGGCAAGAGAGGGAAGAATCTGCACAGAAAATTCCACAGGCAAATCTGCAACATGTGCACATACCCTTATTGAGTGTGTCCTGATAATTGCCAATAATTTCCATCTGTTGTCTATTCCATTTGCACAACAGCATGTGAGATTGATTGTCAGCAGTGTTGCTTCTGTTTGATTTCACAGAAGTTTGATTTACTTGGGAGCTATATTCTGTTGTTTAAGTGTTCCCTTTATTTTTTTGAGCAGTAATATATAATATATATATATATCAGTAGTGTAGCTACTGGGGGGGCAGAGGGGGCCATCGCCCCGGGCCCTGTCACATGAAGGGGCCCCCCGGGATCCAGGGCAGGCACACTTCTGTGATGAGGCAGAACACCACATAGGAGCAGAGCAGTATAATGTCTGCTCCCGTCTGACGGAGACTCTGCACGCTGCTAGCACAGTGGCCGGCTGCAGTCTCCCTCCCGCAGCGAATGGTTTCGCCCGTCTGACCTGATGAAGCTTTTCCTGGCTGCAGTTTTCTTCACTCTGTGCACGTTGGGATTGGCTCAGGCACGCTGGGTCCTAGTGCCCACCTTGCATTTCACTTAAGACAGTGACACTTCCTGGTCCTGCCTGCGAACTTCATCAGTAAGTGCTTGTCGGAAGAGATGAGTCTTCAGGTTCTTTTTGAAGGTTTCTATGGTAGGCGAGAGTCTGATGTGCTGGGGTAGAGAGTTCCAGAGTAGGGGGGAAGCACGGGAGAAGTCTTGGATGCGGTTGTGGGAAGAAGAGATGAGAGGGGAATAGAGAAGGAGATCTTGAGAGGATCGGAGGTTGCATGTTGGTAGGTACCGGGAGATCATGTCACAGATGTATGGAGGAGATAGGTTGTGGATGGCTTTGTAGGTCATTGTGAGGGTTTTGAACTGGAGTCTCTGGGTGATAGGAAGCCAGTGAAGGGATTGACATAAGGGAGAGGCTGGGGAATAGCGGGGAGACAGGTAGATTAGTCGAGCAGCAGAGTGTAGGATGGATTGGAGTGGTGCCAGAGTGCTAGAGGGGAGGCCAGAGAGTAGGAGGTTGCAGTAGTCGAGGCGGGAGATGATAAGGGCATGCACTAGTGTTTTTGTGGTGTCGCGGCCAAGGAATGCGCGGATCCGGGAAATATTTTTGAGTTTGAGACGGCAGGAGGAGGGTAAGGGCTTGGATATGTGGCTTGAAAGAGAGGGCAGAGTCGAGGATCACCCCGAGGCACCGAGCGTGTGGGACTGGGGAAAGTGAGCAGCTATTGACATTGATGGATAGGTCTGGTGGAGGGGTGGAGTAAGATGGGGGAAAGATGATGAATTCTGTTTTGTCCATGTTCAGTTTTAGAAAACGAGCAGAAAAGATGAGATAGCAGACAGACAGTGCGGGATTTTGGTGAGTAAGGAGGTGAGGTCAGGTCCGGTTAGGTAGATCTGCGTGTCATCGGCGTAGAGATGGTACTGCATACCGTGGGTTTCTATGAGCTGTCCCAGGCCGAAGGTGTATATACGGTTAATAGATATTTAATAAAATTGATGTTTTATTGATTCACATAGGGTTATCATTTTGTAAATAATCTGGTTAAGTGCGATACCCTGACGATTTAATAGATCGGTTTGCTTAAGACCGTAGGCTCACAACATGGTCAGTGTATAATACCCAATAAAACTCATAAAATGCCCTAGAGGTATGTGAAAAGTAAATTGCAAAAGTTGCAAATTTTTTTGTTATTTTTTAAATTCCCTGAATAATTAAAAAAAAATCTAAACCAAAAAATTCTACATATCCAAAAATAACTTAATTAAAAAAGACCTATAATAAGTAATATAAGAGATTAAGGAACAGAGGAAGGAAAGTGACGTCCTACACCATGACAACCAGCACACAGAGCCTCCTGGTCATGTGATCTCCTAACTCCTCCCACCCATGTGTGACATCATCACAGGTCCTGTAAGCACAAAACAGCCATATACCCAGTGTGAGGCTCTGCAGGCGGAGGAGGTATGTGGAGTTTGTCCGTTACTGGACACAGCCAGCATTAACCCCTTAGGGTCCAGCCTACTTTTAGTAATCAGCCATTGGTTTCTCAAGACTCAGAATTAGTGATGAGTGAGCACCATAATGCTCGGGTGCTCGAATAGGGGACCACTGATAATGCTCTTCTGCCTCTGTTGGACTTGGTGTGTGTCTCCCTCATCTCTCCTCCTTCATTGCCCAAGGAACTATGACCTCAGCCACTAGCGTTGTCAGATGGGAATGTTTGCACTAATTGTTCAACTAGGGCCTTCTGGTATTGCACCATTTTGCTATCCCTCTCCATGGCAGAAAGAGAAATGGAAAGTTCTTGTAGCGTGGTTTGAGATGGGTAAACAACCACTAATCCTTGTTTGCCAAAATAGGCACAACACAAGGGCCATGGGAAAGGCAGCGGACATAAAGTCAGCCATGTTCCAGACCTCCAACAGGCAAAACTTCCCTGTCCCCACTAGGAGGATGACTGTCCATCTCCTGATCCTCCTCTTCAGCCCATCCACGCTGAACAGACGGGATAAAGCTGGTATTGGTAGTATTCTCTGTAGCGCAGGCAAAAATTCTCTTGTTCCTCATCCTTAGCCTCCTCCTCATTATCACCCAATCCACCCTGAGATGAAATGAGGCTGGACTGGGTAGTATCTCCCTGTGTATTTTCTTCCTCCATCTCCACCTTGTCCACATGCAAAGCTTCTCCTTTAATTGTGAGCAGCGAGTGTTTGAGTAGACACAGAAGTGGGATGGTTACCCTGATTATGGCATCATTGCCGCTCAGCATTTTGGCTGATTCCTCAAAGTTTTGTAGAAGCTCATAGATGTCAGACATCCATGCCGACTAGTCAGTTGTTATCTGCGGAGGCTGACTGGAATACTGACGGGCATGTTATAGCTGCTATTCAACTACTGCCCACTGCTGCTCACAAAGCCTTCAAAGCCTTACCAACATGTGTAATGTGGAGCTCCAGCACGTGGTCACATCACACACCAGTTGGTGAGCTGGCACTTGCAAGCATTGCTGCAGCACTGCCAGACCAGCGACAGCTGTAGCTGACTTGCGGAAATGGGTGCACATGTAGCATACCTTCACAGGTAGCTCAGGCAAACCTGGGTAGTTTTCAGAATTTGCTGAACGACAAAGTTGAGCACGTGGGCTAGGCATGATATGTGCATGAGTTTGCCAAGCTTTAGAGCTGCCATCAGTTTACAGCCATTGTCACAAACGACCATGCCTGTTTGTAGGTTCAGCGGCGAGAGCCACAGATCTGTCTGGTCTGTTATAACTTTTCACAACTCTGCGGCACTGTGATGTTTGTCACATAAACAAATTATTTTCAGCAGAGCCTGTTGCCACTTCACTGATGCAGTGCTTCTTGCTTGCAACTGATATGAACGACATGCTCTGAGATGACAAGTCAGAGATGGAGGAGGGAGTGCAGGGACTGGTGAAAGGAGGTGAAGGAAACCCTGATGGAACTATGGCTCACAATCCTTGGCATCGGTAGCATGTGTACCATCCTGGGGTCTGACTTAGGCCAGGTTCACACATGCGTACGGGGGCTTTGCGGACGGCTGCGAACTTCCTCCGTGAAGCTCCGCCCACTTCCACACTTCGGCCATTTAGGTCCGCCTACTTCTGCATGCATCCTGCGTACCTATCTTTAACATTGGGTATGCAGGACATGCGGATGTATGTGGATGTGTCCGCATGCGGGAATTTCAGATGTGCGGCGACCGCATGGAAATGCAAAGTTTTGCATTTCTGTGCGGTCACCGCACACCTTCAATCGCCCCATGCGGATGCATCCGCATACAACGCATGTCCCTGCGTACTCAATGTTAAAGAAAGTTACGCAAGACGCATGCAGAAGTAGGCGGACCATAGGCAGGGTTTCAGGGAGGAAGTACGCTGCCATCCGCAGCCCTCCCATACGCAAATGTGAACCTAGTCTTAGTCCCAGCCTCTACAAGGTTCACCCTGTGTGCTGTCAGGGAAATGTAGTGTCCCTGGCCACAAGCACTTGTCCAAGTGGACCTTCCTAGTAACAGCGCTTGTCAGGGCATGGATGATGTTATGGGACATATGCTGGTGTAAAGTGGGGATGGCACACCTGGAAAAATAGTGGCGGCTAGGAACTGAGTACTGAAGGACTGCTGCTGCCATATGGTTACAGAAAGCCTCAGTGTCCACAAGCCTAAACAGCAACATTTCCAGGGCAAATAGTCTGCAAATATTCACATTTAGTGTTTGGGCTTGTCAGTGGGTGGCTGGCTGGTTATTTCCATTTGCGTTCTAAAGGCTGAGTCACACATAACGATATCGTTAACGATATCGTTGCAACGTCACGCTTTTGGTGACGTAGCCAACGATCCCGCTAACGATCTTGTTATGTGTGACAGCGACCAACGATCAGGCCCCTGCTGGGAGATCGTTGGTCGATGGGAATGATCAGGACCTTTTTTTGGTCGCTGATTACCCGCTGTCATCGCTGGATCGGCGTGTGTGACGCCGATCCAGCGACGTGTTCACTTGTAACCAGAGTAAATATCGGGTTACTAAGCGCAGGGCCGCGCTAAGTAACCCGATATTTACCCTGGTTACCATTGTAAAAGTAAAAAAGAAAACAGTACATACTCACATTCTGATGTCTGTCACATCCCCCAACGTCCACAGGGTTAAAACTGCTTTCGGCAAGAGCGCTGCTAATATGCACGCGCTGCTGCCGAGAGCTTCCCTGCACTGACTGTGTCAGCGCTGGCCGTAAAGCAGAGCACAGCGGTGACGTCACCGCTGTTACTGCCGGCGCTGACACATTCGGTGCACGCCGGTGGACGCCGGCAGGGGACGTGACAGACATCATGAGACAGAATGTGAGTATGTAGTGTTTTTTTTTTTTACTTTTACAATGGTAACCAGGGAAAATATCGGGTTACTAAGCGCGGCCCTGCACTTAGTAACCCGATGTTTACCCTGGTTACCCGGGTGCTGCAGGGGGACTTCGGCATCGTTGAAGACAGTTTCAACGATGCCGAAGTCGTTCCCCTGATCGTTGGTCGCTGGAGAGAGCTGTCTGTGTGACAGCTCCCCAGCGACCACACAATGACTTACCAACGATCACGGCCAGGTCGTATCGCTGGTCGTGATCGTTGGTAAGTCATTTAGTGTAACGGTACCTTAACGCCTGGGGTAAGGACAGCTGAATGCTGCGCTGGGACAAAGAATTGGGCGTGGTTGCTGATGGTACTTGCGAATGTTCAACGATAGGTGCAAGGCGAGAGGAATCCACGCTTGCGTCCTGGACAGCGAGTTGGCAAGCACGTAGCACATGGGAAGAAGCAGTGGTGTCACCCGCAGACACTGAATGTGGACTCAGGCGTTCAGCCCACCTGGCCGGTTGCTTTGGTGACATGCCTGAACATGGTGGTGGTCAGGCTGGTAGTTGTCTGGCCCCTGCTGATCTTGGTATTGCACAGGTTGCAAATGACTGTTTTTTTATCGTCTGCACTTTCTTTTAAAAAGCACCATACTGGGCAACACCTAACCATTGGCCTGGAAACTTGCTGCATGTGGGTTCTCAGGGGAAGAGTTGCCTGCCTTCTCCCTCTTACCACCCCACTGCCTCTTCCTGTCTGTTTCAGTGCTGCAGATCCATCCCCCTCTGTGCTCCTGTCCTTGCTCTGCATGTCACCTTCCCAGGTTGAGTCAGTGACTTCATCGTCCACCACCTCATCTTCCACTTCTGCACTTTTGGTCCTCTTGACTTGTGGACTTAACAATATCAGTTGTTGGCAACTGTGTTTCATCATCATGTACCTCTTGAGACACTTATTACTGTTCGCCAATGTCATCTTCTTCTGACTGTGGCTGTTCAAATATTTGGGCATCACTACACACAATCTCCTAATGTCCCTCTTGAAACATACAGGGCGAGAGGCCAGAATCAATAAATGGAAATGTTAAGAGCTCCTCGCAGCGTCTTAGTGTGGGATCATTTGTCTTTTGGGACTCACCATGTTGGAAGGAAGGAGGATCAAGGTGAGAATTATATAGTCCAGACTCTTGGCTAGTGAGACTGGACCGTGTGGAACATGAGGTGGTGCTGGGAAACATACTGGAAGATTATCTGCCATTCAACTGATCACCTGTTCGCACTGTTCTGGCTTCAAGAGTGGTGTCCCACACCCCCCTGCTAAGTGGGACAGGAACCTAGGTCTCCAGTATGTGCTGTAAATTCTTTCACACAAATTTGGGAAAGTTATGAAATGTTCTATAAATGTCTGTTCTGTTCCTGATCTAAGGATCTAGGCTTTTAGTTGAGATGAATCTGTGCTGCTCTTTATGTTCATGCTCAAGAGTAAGCCAGTGCTCTGGAGTCGGAGTCGTGAAGTCGGAATTCAGGGAAATTTAGGAGTCGGAGTTTTGGCTTACCAACTCCACAGCCCTGCTTACCACACGCATTGCACATTTTAAATTAGGTATACTGTATAATAGATGCCTGAAAACTTTATGGTATTAATAGGGAAAAGAAAATATGTAACCCAGAAAAGGATTATATATATATACCGTATTTTCCGGCGTATAAGACGACTGGGCGTATAAGACGACCCCCCAACTTTACCAGTTAAAATATAAAATCTTCTTAAAAGTCGGGGGTCTTCTTATACACCCTATGTCGTCTTATAGGGCCGGTGAATATGTGCCTTTTGGGGGGGGGGGGGGGGAGTGATCCTGATGCCGAGGGGGCGTCTCACAGGAAAGTGAGTATCCCCCATTACCTTATCGTAGCGGTGCAGCGTGGGGGTCTCAGTGCTGGGAGTGGCGGCGGCGGCTGCTGTGCTCTGGTGCGGCGGCTGCTGTGCTCTGGTGCGGCGGCTCCTCTTCTGTGTGGGGCCTCTGTGCTGTGAGGTGGCGGTGGCGGCGGCATATCTTTATCCAGTTGGGGCTCCTCCGGCATCTCCTTAGCCCTGGAGGCCCCGCCGCAACTCCATTGGTGCAATGCAGCGGCCATTTTCCCGGAGGCAGCTCAATAGGTGCGATGCGGTGGCCTCCGGGAAAATGGCCGCTGCTCAGATTCAGATCTCGTCCCGAAATCTCGGGACACGAGATCTGAATCTGAGCAGCGGCCATTTTCCCGGAGGCCACCACATTGCACCGATGGAGTTGCGGCGGGGCCTCCAGGGCTAAGGAGATGCCGGAGGAGCCCCAACTGGATAAAGATACGCCGCTGCCGCCGCCACCTCACAGCACAGAGGCCCCACACAGAAGAGGAGCCGCCGCACCAGAACACAGCAGCTGCCGCCGCTCCCAGCACTGACACCCCCACGCTGCACCGCTAGGATAAGGTAATGGGGATTACTCACTTTCCTGTGAGACGCCCCCTCGTCATCAGGATCACTCCCCCTCCCCACCCACCATATACACCGGCGTACACGACGATTCCCGGCGTATAAGACGACCCCCGACTTTTAAGAAGATTTTCGGGGGTTAAAAAGTCGTCTTATACGCCGGAAAATACGGTATATATATATATATATATATATATATATATATATATATTTACATATATATATATTTACATAACAAGTTGTTTGAACCTAAGTGTGGAGACACGGGGGCCAGTGGGTGCTCTCATCTCTCATCCGCTGTCCCGGCTGTCTTTAGAAACACTTTATGGACCAGGGCTCATACCACTGAACACACGCTCTCTTTTCCCATGGGCACAACACCACTCAGAAAAAACAGGGTGAGGGTAAAAAAGTATGGCAATACTTTATTGAACCACCATCAGACAGTAACATATAGAACAGTCACAGCAAAATACCTAAGATTGTGCAAAATTACAGTCTCACCCTTCCGCTGACTCGCCGGGATTACAGCAGCTGCGACTGTGGGGCTTCAAGGGCCGAATACCCTCACCAGGAGCACCCCGATTTTGGCAGGCTCCCACAGAGAGGAGGTAATGACAAGCTTAGGAAGCTAACATTCCGTTGAGGAACGTAGCCAGGCAACCAGATTGTCCCAACCTGGATTCTCCAAACGTCTCCATGGAGCCAGGTGACTGGATGGTCTCAACCTCATTTCCCCAAATATCTCCATGAGGTTAGGTGAACAGTAGGTGCCAACCTGGTTTTCCGAAACATATCGTTGATGCCAAATAACAGGATGGTCCCAACCTGGCTTCTCAAAATGTCTCCATGGAGCCAGGTCTCCGAACTTCTCCATAGGTTCCATGATAGTCAATGGACCAGATCTGTATTCTTCCAGCTGGAGCCGTGGTCCTCTAAGCTGACATCCTGTAGAAAGTCAAAACTGTATCCCTCTTGATGGATCCATGTTGTCCTGGCTGTTGCTCTGACAAGTCACTTGATTATCCTTGCAGAATGATAGAAATATCTTTTTATACTCATGTCTGTGGCTCAGGTCATCATCCACAGGTCAGGGGGGGAGGTGGGATGAGTTTAACTCTCATTGTTTGAGTATTTAATCAGTCTGCATAGTTTGTCCTTCTCTGTTTTGCAGGTCAACAAACAAGATACACTGGTACAATGTGTAATCAACATATTAACAAATATCGATTGTTCCATGACCCGGCGTCTCTGTCCTCCAGAGAAAACAGACAATAAGTTACAACAAACATCAACTCAAAAGTCAACATCCAGACTTGCACCAGCAATAGTCTGTGTTTCTTGACCAACCAAAGAAAAACACATAAATTAAAAAGTCAACTTAATGATAAAAGCATATGTCTACTGGCCTACTGAAAATAGGTGTCTGGATAATTAAGATTAAATGCTGCCACAACCCCTCACACAATATAATGGCCCCTACAGTAGTTTACCCCACACTGTGATACCCCACACAGTGATCTCCTCCACAGTATGACGCTTACTTCCTCCACACTGTATGATGCCCACAAAAATAGGGTAAAGTACAAAGTAGAATGCCCACACAGCAATCCACACAGTGTGATTGTTCCCACAAAGTTTGATGTCCCTCAAAGTCACCACCACACATTATGATGCCCCCACAGTCCCCACCACAAAGTATGATGCCCCCACAACCTCTTACAAGGAATGCACGTTTACGATGCCGGACCAGATGATGATCTGAACTGATGTTTGTCTCAGACAGATGTTCTTCAGGCAGCCGATCCTTCTGTGCGTCGTCTGTAATCTAGGATGGGTTGTGATTGATGGCAATTGCCATGTTTAAAAATCCTGACAGAGTGCACTACTTAAAAAAATACTTTTTTGTTAAATAAAGATATTTAGAAAATTGTTTAATATATAAATGTATATTTTTTTACATTACTTATCTATTTATTTCTCTGAGAACCCGTTTAAGGGTGTGGGGGTGTGTGTGTGTGTGTGTGTGTGTGTGTGTGTGTACACATGTTGATTTGTCACTTTTTGCCACAATTGCAAACATTTGGTAAAAATAAAAATGCAGCACTGATTTCTGCAACTAATACTTGCATTGTTTTCCAAAAAAAATACCAAGCTCCAGCAAAAAGGGAAAAATTCACTAGAGTGGGAAAATCTCAAGGATGCTGGAAACCTTTAGTAAGGCAGTTCTTCTGGGTCTAAATATGGGACCCAGAGTGCGCACCCTAGGAGATGGATTGATCTGTTATAAATGGTTTCTGTGTATTTATGCAAAAGCACATGTGGCTAATTTTGCAGGATGCAAACCCCATCCTCCTGGAGAACAATTTAGAATAGTTGGCAGTTATGATGTTCCTCACTTGAATTCCTCATTAGTTCAGCGCCTTTTGAATTTCTGCCATTTTTCTTTTGAGAGCGCCATATTTTTTACTTGAGCTTCTCATGTAGTGCTCATATACTGTATATCAATATCAATGTATTCAAACTAGTTTTCTCGAGAAGCTCGTTTGTCTTTCTCCACAGTTAGAAGCTGTGCCATATTCTTCAGTAGACAAGCCCAATCTTGTGGAATGCAGAACACACTACACTAGGATTGTATGACCTCTAATAAAACCAACTCAAAGGGTTGTCCTTCACTACGATATTGAAAATCTATCCTTGCGATAGGTCATCAGTTGCAGATCGATGGGGATTTGATACCTGACAACAAACACCTGTTTTTAGCTCTCACGAAAGTCTGGTGGCTGGGAGCATCCTGGTGCAGGGAAAAAGTGAAGGGAAAGCAGAACCCCAATCATCAAGTCATAGCATCTTCTAGCGATATGGCATAACGTAGCAAGATTAAATATTTTCTCTTATTATCTTCAGTAATTGTACTTTCTACAAGGGATTTTGTATGATGTTACACCAGCTTATCTTCTTTCTATTTAGATTCCGGCAATATTGGATCTTCTCAGTGGAGATCTTCTATATAAGAGAATTTTCCTGTTTGAGCTGTCAATGATGGATAGAATCAGAGACGGAAATATGGCAGAGACTATACTAAATCTCAGCCTAGAAATAATCAGGCGAATTACTGGAGAGGTGAGAGATTCTTATGATGTCAAATTACATCAACCATGGTTATAACAGATGATATGGCCGAAGAGGGGAGGACTCTGGAAATGTCTGAAGTAAGATATATTAATGTGTCTCTCCATAAACAGGATTACATGATAGTGAAGAAGACCCTTAGTGATCGCTGTCAGTCTCCTGTGCCTGAGGGACGGGTAGAAATCCTGAGCCCAATCACGGGGTCTCCATTGCACCCCCAGATACATGAGGACATCAATGGCCAGAAGATCCTAGAACTGACCTACAAGATGATTGAGCTGCTGACTGGAGAGGTGACACTGCTGGGAATGCTGGGAGATTATACAGTGACGCTATGAAGGGATCGGGGGGATGACGGTATCATTGTGTGTGTCAGGTTCCTATAAGGTGTCAGGACGTCACTGTCTACTTCTCCATGGAGGAGTGGGAGTATCTCGAAGGGCACAAGAATCAGTACAAAGAAATTATGATGGAGGTTCCCCAGCCCCGCACATCACCAGGTAACATGACAAAATGAGACTATATTTTTACATATCTTATGTATTGAATTTATTTTAAACTTATTAATACACTGACAAGTGTGGTGCAGCGGTGTTCACACTGTGCGGTGATGAGGCAGTGACCCAGGAAAGTTCAAAACAAAGTGTGTTTAATGTCCAAAACTCACAGAAAAAAACAAACACACAGTATCCTTCGGATCATGGCTGGAAACAAGACAGTCCACATCCGAGACTGGTTGCCATGGTTGACTACACCGCCGTGTACGCTCAGGGGTGCCATGTCTTTTGGCTCCACTTGCCTGTGTTGCCTTACACAGGTGGAGATGTGCAGAGCCTTCTGCTCTGCACGCTTGCAAAAACCAAGCTGATACACCCAACCCTCTGCTGCAGGGATTTCTACAAACAAACCTGTGGCCTTAGGCCACATAGAGAACCAAGGGTCGGGGAAGGAAATGGACCACCCCACTACCATCTTGTCCATTTCAAAAATAAAAGCCCATGGCGGGTTTTCTTAAATCTGCCTTGGACAAATAGCTTGCCCAAGACTGACACTTACTTCTATTCTGCCTTGCAATCACATCTATGCCTTTGACTGCAATGCACTCCCCTGGCCTCCATACGCCTCTTCGCACATCCTGGGGGACACATGGTGACCCTCACATATAACAGCGGTCATTGCCTCACTCAAGCAAAAGGGTAACAATGTTTTGAACTTTTAATTTTCAAGCTCCATAACTCTCCATCCACTACTGCTTAGAACATGAGAATACCATAATTTTATAACCAATTTTATTTATTTATTTTATTCACATATGCACTTAACAGACATTATAAAAACTGTCCACATTGGGGCTCACTATCTATATTCCGTATCAGTATCTCTTTGGAGTGTGGAAGGAAACCCATGCAAACATGGGGAGAACATGCAAACTCCTTGCAGATGTTGTCCTCAGGGATTTGAACTTAGGAATGCAGCGATGCAAAGCAACATTGCTAACCACTGAGCCACTGTGCTGCCTGGCTATTTCGTGTGAATTTTACTTGCAACCATATAGCATATGATTAATTATGCAGATTCTTGTCATGTCACTGCATTGTTATTGTTTTGCTCCTCAAAATCAAAATTTTAATTTTTATTATTTAGTTAGTATTTTGTGAATCCACCTCTAGCTTTCATCACCCTGGTCTCTTCTACACATTCCCGGAGTTAGTGATCACTGGTCGCCTCACTTGGGTACTGTATACAGCTTTTTCTTCAAATTTACCCACAAGTGTTGGATTGGCTTGAGGTCTGGGGATTGTGGGGACAATCCAGCACCTCTATTTCGTTGTCATTCACCCATTTCTTTGCCAATCTTGACGTATGCTTCATGTCATTGTCCTGCTGGAACACTATGTCGTCCTTTTCATATCCATACTAATCAAGTGTATGAAGTAACTTATCTTGTAAGATAGCTCAGCATTGCGACCACCATCGATCTTGGGCAAGTATCCAATGAATATTGGCTGTGAAACAGCCCCATATCATCAGGCTTCCTCCTCCAAACTTGACAGTCCTTACTTCTTGAGCGGTTAGCTCCTTTTTACTTTGTTTCTTCCACACCCATTTGCACCCATCAGAGCCTGGTCTATTGACTTTCTTCTCATAGCTCTAAATCACCCAATCTTCTACTGTCCACTTTTCATACTTTTTTGCAAACTCAAGCCTTTTTCACCTTTATTCAAGCAATCATTCCAGACTTGTGCAACGTACGTCACATGGTGCTTGCATGGACGTCTGTGATCTCACGATTATGAAACATACATGCCACCTCAACTGACGTGTTTGTCGCACCAGAACTGATGCACCTTGTGCTAAGCCGACTTGTTGACTCTGATATTTTGCCTGGACAGTCACCTCTCGGCTTATGAATGGAAGGAGGGACTTCATTTCCTATTCCTTCGTTTGCCATTGCACTCACATTTTCTTGGCCGAGAGACCACTATCAATGAGCTGGATGATGCTGTTTCTCTTTTTTGGGGAAATCTTCATAGCTGCTCCTCGATTTGAGCTATTGGCTTTTCACTTGGGAATCAACCTAATAACACACTTAGCTGTTAGGGAATGTGAGAACAGGTTGTAATTTGTAGTATTCAGGAAGAAAAAGATTCTTCCAGTACCAGTAATAAAACAGAAACAATGCAGAGACTTGACGATAATCTGCATAACTAACTAATCATATGCTAAATAGTTGCAAGTAAAAAAAAAAATTATGAGATACCAAGATGATTGTCTATAAACTTATGGTATAATCAATAGTGGATGGGGAGATTTGGAACCTGAAAGTTAAAGATTCAAAACATTGCACCCTTTGCTTCTCCGTGTATGCGTTATCATGTACATTTTTGCATTTTTCAAGGTTTCTATGTACGCCCCTGATAGCAAGACTTATGTAACACAATTGTGTATGTAAAAAACCATGAACTTAACTATGGGATCGTCTTCCAGTAATGTCTACTGAGAAATCTGAGTTAAGTTTGAAAAAAGCAAGAATTCCAGATTCAAGGTACAATAAAGTGTTGAAAGTGAGGTATTGTGGCACAGGAATAAAATAAAAATATAAGTGAGGCTATGTATAGTATGGATCCAATGAGGGGATGAGATGGTATAAATAATGAGTTGGGGTCTAACAGCCAGTGAACTGAAAATGGAGACCGAAATGAAATCTAGCTCTATGTAGAACCATGGTTTGTATGATTTGTGTCCACATCAAACGAGATCAGAAAGTGCCCCCCTAATATTAATAGCGTTGAAAAAAAAAGCATATTGACAGCATTAAAAAATAAAATGACTCCACTTTTTTCATCCTTGACGGTGTGGTGAGCTGGGAAGTTCTGAGGGTGTAAAACAAGTATGACTTGCGAATCACTAAGTGTTTGAGAGAGAATATGGCCATGAAATGGAAAGGAACCAAACAGGATACTGTCAAAAATTGAAAAGAGATATTAAGATTAGAGATGGGTGAACCAGAACAGTAAAGTTCGGTGTCTGTACTGAACACTGAGTACAGACATCGAACAACAAATTAAAAAAAACAAAACGGTGTGGGTTCCCCTGTGTTTTTGATAACCAGCCAAGCAAAACTGACAGCTGGGGGCTGCAACCCTCAGCTGTCAGCTTCAGCAAGGCTGGTTATCAAAAATAGAGGGATTCCCACTTCCAATTTTTTTAATCATTTAAATAAATAATTAAAAAAACAACGTGGGATCTCCTCCATTTTTGACAATAAGCCAAGCTAACGCATACAGCTGAGGGCTGGTATTCTCAGGCTAGTAAGGGGCCATAGATATTGCCCCCCCCAACCTAAAATAACAGCCAACAGCTGCACAGAAAAGACGCATCTATTACTTTCACTGGCAAGTCTCGTCCATTCTGCAATTTTTTTCTCAGTTCGGTCTGAGCTGAGAAAAAAATCGCAGATGAGCAGGGACTCATAAAATAACATTAGTCAGAGTGCAATCCGATTTATTTCTCGGATTGCACTCATCTGTTTTTCTCACAAATGAGTATGAGCCCTAACCTTGCGACTTGCTCTAACTGTAAGTTTGGGAAAGTGTTATAAAATAGAAACTTTTTTTAAGGTATTATTACTTAAAAAAAAAATTATTTTTGTCAGATGACTTTATCAGGAGCTCAGCAGAACCTCTGAAATCAGATTTCAAATCAGATAATCTTGATGTTACAACAGCTACATATGAAGGGCCTGCTGTTATCACAGATATATCTTCATCTTCTGATTCATCACAGACTGATAAGCAAAATGAAATTCACATAAGGGTTGAGGAACCTCAAACAGCTCAGAAAGGTGAGAGACCATTTTATGTTGAGAATGTGGAAAAAGTTATTACCAAGTTCAAAAATGTTTTTCCTGTGTGTGTGATTTTTTTTTTCTTAACTTACTGGGTTAGTAATGGGGGCGTTTTATGTCAGCTGACATTACAAAGCTTACCTCAACCTCAAAAACCATGACCTCGCTTGCCAATGCACCAGGGCAAGCGGGAACAGCTGAGGCTAAGTGCCAGAATTGGCACATTTAATAGATGCGCCATTTCTGGGGCAGCTGAGGATTGATATATCCATGGCCCTTTCCAGCCTATTTATATCAGCCTGCAGCTGTCTACTTTGCCTTAGCAGGTTATTACAAAATAGGGGGGACCCCACATCATTTTTTAGGGCCCCCTATTTTTAATAAACAGCTAAGGCAAATCAGACAGCTGCGGACTGATATTAATAGGTTGCAAAGCTGCATGGATATTGTCCCTTCCCAGTCTAAACATACCAGCTCACAGCTGTCTGTTTTCCCTTGGCGAGTTTTAAAACTGTGTGTGTTTTTTTTTCTTTTTAATTATTTATTTTTAGTGTCAGGCCAGGTCACATGTTGCACTGGCAAATCATAGCCATGCCATTAATTGACATGGCTGTGATGGAGCCGGCAGTGCCCACAACTTTGAAACATGTTGACTGGCTGCTCTGCAGTCTTTCAACAAGCTTTGTTAGACATCCGGACTCAAACAGAAAACTGAACATAGATTAAGTAGTCTTTGTTTCAGGTCTGGTACCGGACACTAGAAGTCCAGTACCGGACACTAGAAGTCCGGTACCGGACACTAGAAGTCCGGTACAAACTCTGAACTTTCTAGTTAGGGTTCGCTCATCCCTACTTACTATACATCAGAGAAGTCACACAGAGAGAAGCCATATTCATGTTTCGAATCAAAACTTGTTTTACATCAGTGAAATGACACACAGTGAAGAAGCCACATTCATGTGGGAAATCTTTTCACTAGGAATCACAACTTGTTATATTCAGCTCTGTCAAAAATTAGGACACTACCACATCAAAATCCTGCCATGGGCAGCTCAATCTCCAGACCTGAACCCCATTGAAAACTTCTGGAATGTAATCAAGAAGATGATGGATAGTCACAAGCCATCAAACAAACAAGAACTGTTTAAATTTTTGCACCAGAAGCAGTGTGAAAGACTGGTGGAAAGCATGCCAAGAAGCATGAAAGCTGTGATTAAAAATCATGGTTATTCCACAAAATATTGATTTCTGAACGCTTCCTGAATTAAAACATTAGTATTATTATTTCTAAATGATTATGAACTTGTTTTCTTTGCATTATTTGAGGTCTGAAAGCACTGTTTTTTTATTTTTACCATTTTTCTTTGTCAGAAAAAAATACAAAATTTATTGCTTGGAAATTCGGAGACATGTCAGAAGTTTATAGAATAAAAGAACAATTTACATTTTACTCAAAAATATACCTATAAAGAGAAAAATCAGACAAACTGAACATTTTGCAGTGGTCTCTTAATTTTTGCCAGAGCTGTATATAGAAGTCATATGAAGAAAACGATTTTCATACTCAGAATGTTAAAAATGTTTTACCCAAGAATCATATCTTTTTACTCATGACAGGACTCAGACGTGCCATGTTCAGAATATAAGAAATATTTTAATCACAAATTACATCTTGATTTGTCATTTTAACTGAAATTTCAGACAGTTTGGGGAAAATGTTACACAATATAAACAGACTTTTAAGGGATTATAACTCCAAAATAATAAATTTTATTATTGGCAGATGACTGTACCATGAACACAAAGGGACATCTTGATCTGAATATCAAAAGAGCTACATATGAAGAGCAAGCTATTATCACATCATCTCCTAATTCATCTCAAACTGATAAAATGTCCTGGAGTCTTCTAAACAGTGAACCAGATCACAAAGGAGAGAAGCCACATTCATGTTCAGACTGTGGAAAACATTATAAACTGAAAACGCATCTTATTATACATCAGAGAGTTCACACAGGGAAGAAGCCATATTCATGTTCAGAATGTGGGAAATGTTTTCCACATAAATCAACTCTCATTACACATAAGAGAAAACACAGAGGTGAGAAGCCATATACTTGTTCAAAATGTGGGAAATGTTATCACCAGAAATCACTTTTAATTATACATGAAAGAAGTCACACAGGGGAAAAGCCATATTCATGTTCAGAATGTGGGAAATGTTTTAGCCAGAAATCATATCTTGTTTTACATCAGAAAATACACTCAAAGGAGAAACCATATTGGTGTTCCGAATGTGGGAAAGGTTATATTCTGAAATCACGGCTTGTTATACACCAGAGAAGTCACACAGGTGAAAAGCCATTTTTGTGTTCAGAATGTGGTAAAGGTTTTACAAGTAAAGCACAACTTGTTATACATTATAGATGTCACACAGGGCAGAAGCCTTATTCATGCAAAGAATGTGGGAAATGTTTTACAGTTAAATCATATCTTGTTATACATCAGAGAATTCACACTGGTGAGAAGCCATATTCTTGTTCAAAATGTGGAAAATATTTTTCCCAAAAATCAAGTCTTCTTATACATGATAAAAGTCATACTGGAAGGAAGCTTTGTTCATGTTCAGAATGTGGGAAATCTTTTACTAAGAATTCAAGTCTTATTGCACACCAGAGAATTCACACAGGGGTTTTGCCATATTCTTGTTCAGAATGTGGTAAATTGTTTCGCAATAAATCAAATCTGGTTTTACACCTGAGAATTCACACAGGGGAAAAGCCATATTCATGCCCAGAATGCAAAAAATGTTTTACTGGTAAATCAAATCTTATTAGCCACGAGCGAACTCATAAAGAGAAGAAACCTTATTCACGTTCCCAATGTAGAAAATATTTTAAGCAAAAAGCACAGCTTATTAACCATGAGAAAAATCACACAGGGGAGAAACCATTTTCTTGTTCAGAATGTGGGATATATTTTAAACGGAAATGGAATCTTACAAGACATCAGAGAAGTCACACAGGGGAAAGGCCATTTTCATGTTCAGAATGTGGGAAATGTTTTAGTCTGAAATCGCATCTTGCTGCACATCAGAGAAGTCACACAGGGGAGAAGCTATATTCATGTTCAGAATGTGGGAAATGTTTTACAAATCAAACAAATCTTGGTAAGCATCAGAGAAGTCACACAGGGGAGAAGCCATTTTCATGTTCAGAATGTGGGAAATGTTTTACAAGTAAAACAAATCTTGATAATCATCAGAGAATTCACACAGGGGTGAAGCCATATTCATGTTCAGAATGTGGGAAACGTTTTAGAAATAAAACAGATCTTGTTAAGCATCAGAGAATTCACACAGGGGAGAAGCCATATTCATGTTCAGAATGTGGGAAATCTTTTAGCCAGAAACAACATCTTACTAGACATCAGAGAAGTCACTGATTGAAGAGGCCATTTTCATGTTCTGAATGTGGGAAATGTTTTGCACAGAAGTCAATTATTATTAAACATCAAAAAATTCACGTGTGGAAGTAGCAATTTTCTTTTTTCAATAGCAACTCAAACAAGATAAAAATAATTACAGTCATAATAAAGTTAAATATATAAGAGAAAAGAGACAAGCATTAAAAACTAAATGATTGCGAAATGCATGAAATTATCAATAAATGTGTGTTAAGCAAAAAAGCAAATAGAATCGTGAAAACACCCCTATATATCAACCGTGTGCGTAGAATATTTCACGTTAATACACTGCATATAATTGCACCTGGAAACTTGTTTCTAATTGTTCGTAAAAGTTTTATTAAAATATTTGCTATTATAAAAATGTGTATGTTTGTGTTTGTCTGGTTCCTTCTTTTTTTTAGATATTACATTATAGCCTCAGAACCTAATACCGTAACCGTACCGTGTTAGCCAGTAGATAGAAAAATATTTAGAATTGAGAGTCCTCAGTGGTTGATACCTTTTAATGGCTACCTGAGAAGATGGTAACAAATTTCAAGCTTTCGAGAATACTCAGGTCTCTTCATCAGGCATAGACTAATACAAAATCTGAAGAATCATATATTTATACACAACACAGCAGAAAGAAAATGCAATGGATAAGACAAGTGACGTGAAGCAGAGCTATCATTATGGGAGAGGGGGATAAACAGTTGTGTCCATAAATATTGGAACAGTTCATAGATAAGGAGTGTGAAAATTTTATTGTCCTCTGATTGGAGTCTGGTTCTGTGTTGTGATGCCCCCACAAGGTCTGATGAGCAAATTTCTTGATGTAAAAAGACCTAAATCCATGCAACACATTCATTCCTGCACCGAGTGTGTCAAAGGTTGTCATCAGTTTATACTCCCAGACTCTTCTGTCTCTCGGAGATTTTAGATTACCTTTTAATACAAGTAATTCCATGTCCATGGTGCTGTGATAAGGGAGACAAAAATGTTTGGCCACAGGTAGATCCATTCTTTTTTCTCTTATTGTGTGGCGATGAGAGTTCATCCTTGTTCTCAAGTTTTATTACTACATATGAAATGTAACTCTTAAAACATCATATCATAAAATTTCAGCTGCCCAACTCGAAATGTCACCTTTTGGCTTTTTAAAGGTCAGGTTGCTTTTCCTAAATGAGCTGGTAAAGCCTCTTCATGAGCTAATGGAGAGTAGTAGCTTCTCAAACAGGTAATGCCTGCTCATAAGTCATCGCCAGCAATGCTCACGATATTCCTGCCAATGCTACGACCAGAGCGTTCATTCGATCTGACAGGTTTTGTGCCTAAAGAAACAGTGCCATCTGCTCTAATACTGACCACAATAGAAGCATCAAGAATGATGAGCGTACAGCGAGCAATTTTCCGCTCAATGGGGATGAGCAATATTTAGGTTGTTTGAAACATCAGTTGTTTGAAAAATCAGTGCTTCAGCTTATAGACACAAAAGGTGTGATTTCAGAAGGTGTAAGTACTGTAAAGGAGGTGGTGGATAAGTGCCTCATGGTGCTGGAACCTTCAATGGACCCAGTGCAATGGTGATGTTAGGTTGTGGTATAATATGATGAACTTCAGGAAAGGATTCTGCTCGGATAAAATCCACACGGAGCAATTGGTTAGACAGCTGCAAACCTAAAGGCAACTTTTAATGTGGTCAGTGTTCCTTTTGCTGGTTCCATGCAACTGATAAGATACTTAAAATCGGGCACATTACTTACCAAGTTGAGGATTTCATCTCGTGTAGAACTTGCCTGGTAGTATATGTTATCTTTTGTCCCTGTAGTTTATTTTATATCAGTAAGACCTTTCACCCTTTGTTTGTCCATTTCCGTAAACATTACAGATCCATCATTAGAGGAAAAGGTTCCAGGCGACTTATTGATCACATGCAAGAAAAACATGCAGGGAATCCAGATTTGCTCATATTTGAAGGATTGGAAAAGGTTAATTTGCCTCCACAAGGGGGCAATCTCCATAGGTTACTGTTGTAAAAAGAGTCGATGGATTCTCTGCGCACGGGCGCAGGGTCCCTCTGGACTAAATGACAAAATAGATATGACGGTATTTCTGTAGAAGGGTATTATACTGTATATATGTTGTTTTTATTTAGAGGTATATCTGAATAACATTATTAAACGTTTTGTGGTTCATTTTCTGTGGGGGTTTTTCTGCTTTGCTGGGAGAAGTGACTTCTGGTTCTACACCCATGTTTGTTAGAATCACCTGTGAGGTATTCCCTATAATAGGGAACCTCGTCATTTCCTGATAGCACAGAACCCATTGAAGCGCAGTCAGGGCGAAACAGCCATCGTCAACAGAAGTACCCGTTTTATGGATTAAATAAAGGACTGTTTTAATTGGATGGTGAGTGCCACCTTTTTTCTTTTTTTGGACTATATTGGATTTATCTTTTTTTGTGTGTGTGCACCCGTATTCCTACAGTTGTCTTGTGTTCAGCTAACACACAGGTAGATTTTCAGTTATCAGAAGTTCCGGCAGTACACTCCTTATCACAAACAGATGTAAATAATTTATCCAGTGGACTGTGAAAGACATATACTGTCTCTAGCCATAATTGCCGCCACCCGCTCATACTTACCTGTCCGGACGGCGCGCTCCCGACGTCTCTCCTGGCCGCATTCTGCCCAGTTTCTCCGGCTCCAGGCGCTTCAGCGGTTTGCGCATGCACCGCAGCGCTTCTTCCGCCGCCTGAGATTCTGGGAGGTCGTGACCCGGTGGCTCCGCCTCCAATATGGCGGCGCCCACCCGGTATATCTGTCCGGCGCTTACCCAGGTAAGGCGCCTGTGAATCTTCGCTGCTGTGATGCCTTTTGTTTAGGTGTCCCTTCGTCGTCCTCAGGCCCTTCCTGTTCTCTCTGTTATCAGCCTACGTGCCCTTGTCCTTTTTGTTAGGTTGTTACCACTCCTGTGCCTTCCCTATTTGCGCCCTTTCCCTATCTTGTACTGTCCATGTCCTATGGTCCTACCCTGTGTCTGTTTTCTTCTGTGTTACCGTCATTTACTGTTTCTGTTTCATTTGCAGCTCCGCCTCAGCTATCATTGGTTCCTGCATATTCCCTTTCGTCCTGCTACCTCGTCTTGACCCAGTCGTCCCTTTGGCTCCGGCAGTTGTGGTTCCATCCTCTTAGGGCCTGTTCCTAACGCTCCCTGTATAGGGGGCACTTCCACCAGGTTTGCTCGCCCTTGGGGGCTCTGGGGCCGTGACCCAGAGGGTCCACTCCCGTGTTGTTTCTTCTCTCTGTAGCGTGATACCCGTTTTGATGGATGAGTACACCTTGCCACTCAACAACAATTTTAAGGATGTGAGAGTACAAAGAAGGAACAGGTTTCTTCAAGAAATAATGTTGGCTTCTTCCAATGAGCCTCAGCACACGCCATCATTTGCCAAAAGGTAATATGATCCACTAAGTTGTATGGATATGACTGCACCACCGGCTGCTTGGCCAGGTGGGAGTTGACTTTGCACACAAGTTCTTTCCTAACCACCCAATCAGGTAGGGAAAAATGACAATAAAGAGGAGGAAAGGTAGGACAAGCTTTAGATGATGATGATAATATAGTTGATGATGACGATGACCAGGATGCAGCAAAAGTTGATGAGGATGGGGTGAAGGATTACAGTCCTGCTTACGTGACTGGCCAGTTTGCTTTTCTCATGTCAGCTGGTGATGCCAATTCATGGTGAGATAGAGAGGTATAGTTTTTAGTTGCCAATCACAGGAACAGCAATGGCTTATTTTGTGAAAAAATATTTCTCACACCGCAGATGCCCACACAGTCACGACTGCAACGTCCACGAGCAGGGCTTTCAGTAGAAGATCTACTCCAGGAAGATTTTGATCTTATGACCATACATCAGCTCTGCTCTTTATCACCGATGCCACCACTCTCCTTCTCTGATGTTGTTCCTTCCTTGTCATTACGATCCTCTTTCCAGGTCATGTCCACCACCCAACCAGCATGATCGTTGTCATCATACCTGCAAGTTCTCTCACTCTCGGAATCGTCATTACCCATCTCAAGTATCTCACCTCTAAAATTCTTGAGAATATGGATTTTTGAAAAGTTTGAATCTATTTCTATTCCACGCAAGTAAATGCACCCATCTCTACTATCCATCCTATCATCCCTCTATCACAAGTATTCAAATTTGTCGACTTTGCTTCAAATCGATTTGCTCATCTCTATTGAGGGATGAAATAAGTGTCTTAATCTCACAAGATGTCTTGTTTTTAACAATTGATGCAAATAATCAAAGACTATTTCATTTTTTCATATATTTATCATTTTAAAATGTAAAAAACAGATCCAAAAAGTTGCAAAATTGCTGTTAGTTTTTTCATTTCCTGAATAAAAAAGAGTAATAAAATGTAAACAAATTACATATACCCCAAAATAGCTTCAATATATATATATATATATGCAAAATAAAAAAAATGTTTAATAAGATAATGCTTAAAATAGAAGACGTAGAAAAAGTGATATAAGGGATAAAGAAACAGGAAGGAAAGTGACATCCAGGATCCAAGTGCAAAAAACCCTCAGGACACGATCCCCCTGATCTGATAAATCCATTTATCCAGCACCATGACAACCAGCTCACGCTGAGCCTCCTGGTAAAGTGGTCCCGGACTCCTCCCACATGTGACAGATCACATGACTGTGACATCACCACAGGTCCTGTAAGCACAGTACAGCCATAGATTTAGTGTGCGACTCTGCAGGTGGAGAAGGTATGTGGAGATTCACTGTTACTAGGACCAGCCTACTTTTACTAATCAAGTATGTGTTTCTCAACAGTCAGAATTTTTCAGTTAAAAGTTTCTGAGGTAACGTTACCTTGGCATGCCAGAGCCGGTATGTCACTCTCCACATGGAGAAATGTTACTCCTTAGACCTTAGTCCAAAGCCTTTCACCTAGCCAAATCAGTTCTCATGCTTTGCACTGATGAGGGGCAACACCCTGAAACACGGTGACTGCAAATTGAGATTCTGATTTGGCTTTTATCCTAAATCACATTTCAAGGTTCGTTGAAGGGTCAGTAGTGACTTGTAGGATTGCTGCTTTCAACAGGTGGCGCTATAGAGTTGAAGTCTTCTTCCTCTTTGAAGAGGCAATTTGTATATCAGTTTATGTGACCGTTTGATGGCTGGTATTTTTTTCCTCCTAAATTGCAGCAGAACAACACAGTGACTACTCTACAACATCTCCAAGCTGGAATGAGGTGGAGCATAGCGGTCACTGTGAGGTCAGACCGATACTCTGTTCTCTGATTGGTGCTAAAGGATATGATCGCCCGATCGCTTCAATCAGTGCTGCGACGGGTGACAGTGCTGTTGATAAGCTCCAGCCAATGCTCGGTGCTGTTACAGTATCGATCATAGCTGGACTTCAGTGTTTCAGACTGTGTGGATGCGGGGGGATATAAAATAAACCCCCTGGCGATGAGCACAGGTGCCCTGCTGTCGGTAATAGCAGGCACCTTCATGCAATCACTGTGCCTTGAGTCACGGTGCCACATGATCGCCAGGACGTATCCATACGCCTAAGGTCTTGAACCCCTTCCCAAGCAGGACGTATGGAAACGGCCAAGATCGTGAAGGGGTTAAAGGCAGGGAGAGCGAAATATATAGTGGCAGGATCACAGTCATTTTGCCTCTTGAGACCCCTTAGTGTTCTTACCCACTACAATACCACTTTCATGTCCCTCATAGAGTATGATACCCCTAAAAATGCATCTCACACACAGTATGATTACCTCACATTGCCAACACACTATGATGTCCCTGTAGTATACCCACACAGTATGATGACTCTCCACCATGGTATGCTGCCCCACAAACTGTTTGCTGGACCCTATCGACCTTCACACAGTATACCGTCCCCACAGCCTCCACCACTACACACACTGTATGATACCTCCAGTCACACCTCCCACAATAAAATGCCTCTACACAGTATGATTGTCCCCACAGTATGATGGCCACAATAGCCACCCACACAGTATGATGCCTCCACAGATTTATATGCACAGTATGGTGGCCCACAGAAAGTATGATGGCTCCACACACAGTATGCTGCAGCCACAATATAATGGCCCCTACAGAATCCTACCCCACTCTGTCATGCTCCCACAGTGATCTCCCCCACAGTACAATGCTTTCACAGCCCTCCACACTGTATGATGCCCCTCAAAGTCACCAGCATACGTTTTGATGCCCCCACAGACTCCACCATAAAGTATGATGACCCGACACAATATGAAGCCCCCTACCATTTTGACGCCCCCACAATCTCTTACAAGGAATGCACGTTTATGATGCCTGACCGGATGCTGCTGTGACCTGAGGCAGATGTTCTTCTCATAGCCGATCCTATTGTGGGTCCTCTGTAATCTAGGATGGATTGTGATTGATAGCAATTGCCATGTTTAAAAATCCTGACAAAGTGCACTATATTAAAAAAAATGTTTTTTTGTAAAATAAAGGTATTTAAAAAATGTTTTTTTAATATAAAGGTGTATCTTTTATATTATATATCTTTTACTTTTCAGAGAACCCCAATAAGGGTGTGTGTACATGTGTTGATTTGCCACTTGTTTGCCACAGTTTCAAAGATTTACAAAAAAAAGCGCAATATTGACTTATGTAACTAATGTGTGCCAATTTTTTCCCAAAAATTACTAGCTCTTGAAGAAAGGGGAAACCTCTCTGAAGAGTGGGCAAATCTCCAGGGTGCTGCAGAAACCTCTAGTAAGGCAGCTTCTCTGGGTCTACAGTGAAAAGTAAAAGTTTGGGCAAAATTACTGCTATTGTGAACAGTTACGTAAGTTGAAGACTAAATGATCTCTGAAAGGCCTAAAGTTAAAGATGACACATTTCCTTTGAATTTTAGACAAGAAATATATATATATATAAAACTATATCCCCGTGTTTCCTCACCTGAGTTTTGCAAATTTTGAATTTCTGCCATTTTTGGGGGGTGAGCGCCATATTTTTCACTTCCGCTTCTCTTGTAGTGACTGTATATATCACTATCAATGTATTCAAACTAGTTTTCTAGAGTAGCTGAAGCACCATATTCTTCAGTAGACAAGCCCAATCTTGTGAAATACAGCGCACACTACACCAGGTCTGTATGACCTCCTATAAAACCATCTCAAAGGGGTTGTCCTTTACTACAATATTGAAGATCTATCCTTGCGATAGGTCTTCAATAGCAGATCTATAAGGGTTTGATACCTGACACCAAACACTTGTTTTTAGCTTCCATGAAAGTCTGCTGGCTGGGAGCATCATTATAAAGGGAAAAATAGTGCAGGGGAAGCAGCACGGAATCAGCAATGTGACTCTCTGGATCTATGGAGCTTCCAGAGATCAGAATCCCACCAATCATTAAGTTTTAGCATGTCCTAGCAATATGGCATCACGTAACAAGATTATAACCCTCTAAATGTTTTCCCTTATTACATTCAGCAATTCTATTTTCTACAAGGGATTTTGTATGATGTTACATCGGCTTATCTTGTTTCTATTTAGAGTCCGACAATATCGGATCTTCTCAGTGGAGATCTTCTATATAAGAAAATTATTCTGATTGACCTGTCAATGATGGATAGAATCAGAGACGGAAACATGGCAGAGACTATACTAAATCTCACCCTGGAGATCCTCTTCCGAATTACTGGAGAGGTGAGAGATTCTTATGATGTCACATTACATCATCTATGGTAATAACAGATGATATGACCGAAGAGGTGAGGACTCTGGAATTGTCTGAAATAAGATTTATTAATGTGTCTCTCCATAAACAGAATTACATGATTGTGAAGAAGGAACCTAGTGATCACTGTCAGGCCCCTGTGTCTGAGGTATGGATAGAAACCCAGGGCCCAATCATGAGGTCTCCACCGCACCCCCGGATACATGAGGACATCGATGACCAGAAGATCCTAGAACTGACCTACAAGATGATTGAGCTGCTGACTGGAGAGGTGACACTGCTGGGAATGCTGGGACATTATACAGTGATGCTACAAAGGGATTGGGGGATGACGGTGTCATTGTATGTGTCAGGTTCCTATAAGGTGTCAGGACGTCACCGTCTACTTCTCCATGGAGGAGTGGGAGTATGTAGAAGAACACAAGGATCAGTACGAGGATGTTATGATGGAGGTTCCTCAGCTCCTACCAACAACAGGTAGACATGACAAAATGAGACTATTTGATATATCTATTTTATGTACTAAAATGATTTTCAACTAATTAATAAGTCTTATTAGCTCCATTTTTGCACCTTCACACCTTCAGCAGTCACAGTTGCTTGTTATGACAGATGTATCTTTTAACCACACTTCATAATATGTTTTGAACACCAAAGAATAAATCTGCAAGACAAGAAGCTAACAACCTATCAGCTTAATCTACTGGGCCTTGCTGTGAGGTCTACTAGATTGTGATATATGTTGCCATATTGCCAATACTGAATCTTGCTACATCGATATTTTTATGTAGAAAGCTTATAAAATATATTTTTTTTTCTTTGAAAAAAAGACCATTATAAAATCAAAAAGAAGTCATAAATGGCCTACATATAAGCCAAAACAGAGATAAAACGCGACAATAAATGGAAAGGCACCGGGCATATGTTTCTGTGCCATGGCCATTTTACAGGAAATGTGCACGAATTCTGGCATCCATGGACAGTCTTGCAATAGCTCCAGGGAATGCTTTGTGGAGTTCATCCTTTAACAGGAATCTGACCTTAGTTGAATTGTAAAGATTCCTGGACTGCATCTATGGTGAAGCTGCTCGTTAGTGGAGCAAGTACAAATAGAATAGACAAAAAGAAAATATGGGGGCATTATACTGTTCGGACGGCTATGTGGCGGGGACATTGTGCTGTTTAGAGAGCTGTGGGGGGCATTATACTGTTTGGAGGACTATGTGGGGGACATTATACTGTTTGGAGGACTATGTGGGGGGTCATTGTGCTGTTTGGAGGGCTGTGTGGGGGGCATTATACTGTTTGGAGGGCTATGTTGGGGGCATTGTGCTGTTTGGAGGGCTGTGTGGGGCATTATACTGTTTGGAGGACTATGTGAAGGGTCATTGTGCTGTTTGGAGGGCTGTGTGGGGGGCATTATACTGTTTGGAGGGCTATGTGGGGGTGAATTATATTGTTTGTAAGGCTATGTGGGGGCCATTATACTGTTTGGAGGGCTATGTGGGGGGCATTGTGCTGTTTGGAGGGCTGTGTGGGGGCATTATACTGTAGGATGGCTATGTGGGGGACATTATACTGTTTGGAGGACTATGTGGAGGGTCATTGTGCTGTTTGGAGGGCTGTGGGGGACATTATACTGTTTGGAGGACTATGTGGAGGGTCATTGTGCTATTTGGAGTGCTGTGTTGGGGCATTATACTGTTTGGAAGGCTGTGTTGGGGGTCACAGTTGGGGCATCATACCATATTTTGCTGGGTGGATACAGTAGGGTCATCATACTGTGCATCTGGAGCGTGTTATGTAGCAATTCACTGTTTAAGTATCATATTGTGTTTGTGGAGCACTTTTGTTGCCATCATACTTTATGGGGTCAATGAAAGGGGAATCTAGAGCTTCAATAAGAGGAAAATTACTCCATAAGGACCGCAAAGTTGTGAGATATGCTCTTATGTGCCCCATAGAATATTATTTTTTCTTTCTTTTTTGGGAGGGGTTCCCGATTAGAACTTCTGCTATAGGGCCTGTTGTGAACTCTGTTTCCGGGCTCCCTCCTGTGGTCATGAGTGGTACTGTGTGAGTTCTCTCTTTGGGCTCCTCCTGGTGGCTCTTTTTGTTATTTTGCAGGTTTCTGGCAGGATCAGCTGTCTCGTCATCTGCTAGTTAGGTTTCCTATTTAATCCACCTGGTCCTTCATTCCTTGCCTGTTGCCGTTGTATTCAGTGCTATTCTGATTGCTCCTGTCTACATCCGTTATCAGTCTCTCCAAGAGAAGCTAAGTTCTGTTTGCTTATTTTTGCTCATCTGTGTTCAAGATGTTTCCTAGTATACGATGAGTTTTTGTCCAGCTTGCTAATATGTGATTTCCCTGCTTGCTGGTGCTCTGGGGTGCTGAGTTGCTCCCCCCACATCGTTAGTTGGTGTGGGGGGCATCTATATCTCTGGGAAATTTCTCTGAGGCTAGTGAGGTCTTTACTTTCTCTTTAGGGGTAGTCAGTTTCTCAGGCCGTGAAGAGACGTCTAGGATTTCAGGAAACGTTCCACGGCTGCCTATAGTGTGTGCGGTTAGGATCAGGTTTGCGGTTAGTCCAGTTACCACATCCCCAGAGCTCGTCCTATTATTTTCTACTTAGCTGGTTAGATTTGTGATCCTAAGCCACTGCCCAGGAGATTCAAAACAGCGCGGGCTTCGCTATTCGCCGTTTACCGGTGGGCGCGGCCATCTTTCCTGTGGCCGCGCGTGCGCAGATGGAGCGCTCTGCTGCCCGGGCTTCAGGAAAATGGCCGCCGCGATCTCCATCTGCGCACGCGCGGAATCCCGTGGCCATTTTCCTGAAGCCCGGGCAGCAGAGCCCTCCATCTGCGCACGCGCGGCCACAGGAAAGATGGCCGCGCCCACCGGTAAACGGCGAATAGCGAAGCCCGCGCTGTTTTGAATCTCCTGGGCAGTGGATCTTCGCTTTGGACATGCGCACACCACTACGCCACCAACGTAATGATGAGCAGGTTTCTGGGGGAGAAACAGCGCTGTAACCACGCCCATCCGACCTGACCAACTTGAGTGACAGGACAAAACGGCCACTTCACACAGGTATTTCGGCAGCCTAACGGGGGAATAAAGGCAACAAAAAGGCACTAATGTAAAGCCCAGCTCTGCCCCTATTTCACACTATTTTTATCTAATCTTTAAAAAACGGGGTGATAGGTTCCCTTTAAGATATTCCAATTTTGACAATGTATTTTGAAATTAGATAAAGCAGTATATTAGATAGATGGAGTGATAAATGTGCACGGGGGCTAAAGAGAAGGAGATCATTGAGACTTGTAGTTTTTACTGTAAGTTCAGCTAAGTTTGGGTTAAGCATTGTAAAATAGAAATATTTTTTTTAAGGTATTATTACTCAAATAAAAGTTTTATTTTTGTCAGATGACTTTACCAGGAGCTCAGCAGAACCTCTGAAAACAGATTTCAAATCAGATGATCTTGATGTCACAACAGTTACGTATGACTGGCCTGCTGTTATCACAGATATATCTTCATCTTCTGATCCACCAGAGACTGATAAGCAAAATGAAATTAACATAAGGGTTGAGAAACCTCAAACAGCTCAGAAAGGTGAGAAACCATTTTATGTTGAGAATGTGGAAAATGTTATTACCAAGTTCACAACTTGGGTTCTACTTACTGTACTTCAGCGAAGTCACACAGAGAGAAGCCATATTCATGTTTCATATCAAAACTTGTTATAACACACAGTGAAGAAGCAACATTGAACTTCAAAATGTGGGAAATGTTTTCACTAGGAATCACAACTTGTTATATATGATAGAAGTCATATGAGGGAAACAATTTTCATATTCGGAATGTTAAAAATGTTTTACCCAGGAATAATATCTTCACACTCATGAAAGGACTCAGATGAAGGCGAAACCATTTTCCTGTTTAGAATATACAATTAATTTTATTCATAAATTACATCCTAATTTGTGATTTTAGCTGTAATTTTAGCCATGTTCAGGCAAAATGTTACAAAATAGAAACAGACTTTTAAGGTATTATAACTCAACAATAACAAGTTTTATTCTTGGCAGGTGACTGTTTAATGAACACAGAGGGAAATCTCATATTATCAGATTTTGAAGCAGATGATCTTGGTATCATAAGAGCTACATATGAAGAGGAAGCTATTATCACATCATCTTCTAATTCATCTCAACCTGATAAAATGTACAGAAGTCTTATAAACTATCAACCGGTTCACAAAGGCGAGAAACCATTTCCATATTCAGACTGTGGAAATTATTTTAAACAGAAATCGCATCTTGGTACAGATCAGAGAATTCACACAGGGGAGAAGCCATTTTTGTGTTCAGAATGTGGTAAAGGATTTATAAATAAGGCACGACTGGTTATACATTATAGATGTCACACAGGGGAGAAGCCATATTCATGCAAGGAATGTGGTAAATGTTTTACAGTTAAATCACATCTTGTTACACATCTGAGAATTCACACTGGTGAGAAGCCATATTCTTGTCCAAAATGTGGGAAATGTTTTTCACAAAAATCATGTCTTATTGTACATGATAAAAGTCACACTGGAAGGAAGCTTTTTTCATGTTCGGAATGTGGGAAACCTTTTATCCAGAAGTCAAATCTTGTTGCCCACCAGAGAATTCACACAGGGGTGAAGCCATATTCTTGTTCAGAATGTGGGAAATTGTTTCGCAATAAATCATATCTTGTTTTGCATCTGAGAATTCACACAGGGGAGAAGCCATATTCATGCCCAAAATGCAGAAAATTTTTCACTAATAAATCAACTCTTATTAAACACGAGAGAACTCATAAAGAAGAGAAGCCTTATTCATGTCCCCAATGTGGAAAATGTTTTAAGCAAAAAGCACAATTTATTATGCATGAGAGAAATCACACAGGGGAGAAGCCATTTCCTTGTTCAGAATGTGGGATATATTTTAACCGGAAATGGAATCTTAGTAGACATCAAAGAAGTCACACAGGGGAAAGGCCATTTTCATGTTCAGAATGCGGGAAATGTTTTAAGCTGAAAACGCATCTTACTACACATCAGAGAATTCATACAGGGGAGAAGCCATTTTCATGTTCAGAATGTGGGAAATGTTTTACAAATCAATCAAATCTTAGTAAGCATCAAAGAAGTCACTCAGTGGAGAGGCCATTTTCATGTTCAGAATGTGGGAAAACTTTTACAAAGCAATCAAGTCTTGTAACGCATCAGAGAAGTCACACAGGGGAGAAGCCATATTTATGTTCAGAATGTGGGAAATGTTTTACAAATCAATCAAATCTTGATAGGCATCGCCGAAGTCACACAGGAGAGAAGCCATTTTTATGTTCAGAATGTGGGAAATCTTTTAACCAGAAAACACATCTTACTAGACATCAGAGAAGTCACTCAGGGGGGAGACCATTTTCATGTTCTGAATGTGGGAAATGTTTTGCACAGAAGTCCATTCTTCTTAAACATCAAAAAATTCACACGGTGAAGTAGCAGTTTTCTTTTTCAATATGTGTTACAGACAAATCGGCCAAAATAATAAATAAAAACATTTATAGTTACAATAAAGCTATGGTAAATGTACAAGAAAAAAGAGACAGAAATTGAAAACTAAATGAGGATTGTGAAATGCATGAAATTATCAATACATTTCTGTTAACCAAAAAAGCAAATAGAATTGAGATAACACCCCTATATATCAACCGTGTGCGTAAAATATTTCATGTTAATGTACTGTATATTATTGCGCCTGAAAACTTGTTTTTAATCTTCAGTAAAAGTTTTATTAAAATATTTACTATTATAAAAATGTATATGTTTGTGTTTTAGATGGTCCGCCTTTGATTTTTAGATATTACGTTATGGCCTCAGAACCTAATGGCGTTGAGGGAGAGCTAATGGGCATCACCAGGTGACTTTGCACCGTTCCTACCAATCAGAAGAGAAGCCATGGATGCCGGCAGTTAGGAAGAGCTTTGCAGGGTTCTGATCAAGTGACCATTGACTACCGATGTGGCCACTGGATCAGGATCTCGCAAGTCTTTGCAATTAACTATAGAAAATTATTTATACTTAATATACTTTTTTTTACTCTTTTGCAAAATAAAATCAGTTTTTATGGAAAAAAAAATGTTTTTTTTTTAATTATTTAAAGCAGCACTCCAGTAATATATTTTATCCTCTAGCCCCTCTGCCGCCTGTATTGTGCACTCGGCTAATGTACATTTACCGTTCATTCCCTTCTCCGGTTATCAGCCCCATTCTGGTTTTCTTCAGCACCACATGTCTGGCAGTGTGACAAGTCAGACCACACAGCAGCTTCTGTTTGGAACAGATTTTAAATCCAATAGTCAAGGCCCCAAAACTCCTAAATAAAACATAACTTGGAAATGTTAAATAAAAAAATGCGAGTAACTAATGCAAATCACATGTTCAGGTGCACATTAAAATTACACCTGAACACGGTCCTATAAATGTGTGACGAATCCACAACAGTCACATTGCTGCGCTAATTGACTCATTCACTTGTAATACACCTGTGAATAGACCTAACTATTTGTAGCTACGTAGGTGTACAGGTCCAGTAGGCTCGCATTGTATAACTAGTGTAGAGCAGAAGGTTCGCTGTCCATTATCTAACCATGAGTGATTGTATTATTTTTTGTGATATCTAATGACCAGAGGAATAAGGTGCTATTAAAATACAGAAAGAGCTTCCACAACATGTTTCACCCTTACGGGCTTCATCAGGGGAATGAGGGAAATGCAAACACAAATGGCCGAACAAACTATTTATAGCCTCCCCATCTGACATCAGACCAACCTCATCATTATGATTCTTACTCTCAGGCAATCTGAGCTTCCATTTTGCTGGGCCCTTGAACGTCTATAATAGTAGGTTCAGAGATTCATGTCACAGGTATATCTACTAACTATGGTAGATTGGCTCATTTGTGTAATGAGGTAGTCAGAGGAATGCTTTTCATTTAACTCTTCAATACATTTCATATAACTGTGGGGTCCTCCTGCCCAGAAACAGGATCAGCTCTGTTTAACATGAGCACAGCTCTGGAGGTCTAATCCCCTTTAGGCACCCAGAACACTGAGTGAGTTCAGAGGCTCTACCATTACCTCCTGGATCACGCCCTAGGGTGGAGATTTGGTGAAACCAACTTTTTAGCTATTCACAAAAACCCGGCTCTGAAATGGCCAATTAACCCTTCTCAGCACATAGCATACTGGAGCATACTTCCGGGTTCATAATACTGAAGCTAACAACCTCAGTGAAACATATCTCCCCTCCAGTATTTAAGCAGCGACCCTCTTACACTTAAAAGTGTTAATCACTAGTGATGAGCGAGTGTACTCCTTGCTCGGGTTTTCCCAAGCACGCTCAGGTGGTCTCCGAGTATTTATGACTGCTCGGAGATTAAGTTTTCATTGCCTCAGCAGCATGATTTACAGCTATTAGCCTGCTTGATTACATGTGGGGATTACCTAGCAACCAGGCAACCCCCACATGTACTCAGCCTGGCTAATAGCTGTAAATCATTCAGCTGCCGCGATGAAAACTAAATCTCCGAACACTAACGAATACTCGGAGGTCACCCGAGCGTGCTCAGGAAAACCCGAGCAATGAGTACACTCGCTCATTGCTATTAATCACCCATTTGATGGCCAAGCATTTTTCTGCAATGTCATAATTCCTTTCAGAGGAGGAGAGTTGTCTACTTAAGTATAGGTTTTGATGTTCTTCCCCATTTATTTCCTGTGACAATATGGCTCCAGCCCCAACTTGATTTCTGAAGCTTCAATCTGGAACACAAATTCCTTTTTGAAATGTTCATACAGGGCTAGCTTCAACTCCTAAAAATCCGTTTCTGCTTTGGAAGTCCACTTGACCAACCTCCTTAAGGACACAAAGTCATTCATGGCTAAGTGGACTTCCAAAGCAAACTATCACAGAATTCCCAGAAATGTCCTAACCTGTTTTTTGGAGAGTAGTTACAGTCAATTTTGGAACGCCTCCACTTTCTTCTCCTGTGGCTTGATTTTGCCCCTACCGACAATATAGCCTAAATTTTTGAACTCTTATTCTGCCTTATTTTCCCCATGGTGCACTTCTTAGAATTTATGGTAAACCTTCAGCAGATGACTTCCCCAATCAAGGCTGATGATCACAATTTTGTCCATGTAAGCTGCTGCATATTTCATGTGTGGAGCTAGGATCCAGTTCATGGCCCTCTGAAAGGTGGCTGGGGCTCCTTGCAGCCCAAAAGGCATATTAGAAGCAAACGTCAGGTGTAGAGAAGGCCTTCTTCACTTTGGCCGTTTGGGACATGGGATTTTACCAATACCCTTTTGTTAGGTCAAGGATGTGATTTCTAACATTAGACAGACAATGGAAAAGGCCAACGAATACAACAAGGAGATCTATTTTTGCTTTATCGACTACAGCAAAGTCTTCAACTGTGTTCATCTTTAGAAACTTTGGAATACCTCACTATGAACCTATACATCGACCTAGAAGCAACAGTCTGAACAGAACACAGTGACATCATATGGTTCAATGTAGAGCAAGTCTTCAGACAAGGCTGTACCCCGTCACCATTTCTCTTCAATTCATACAATAATGGACAAAAAGGGTGGAATGTTTGAAATTATTAAAAAAATGTATTTCTCCCAGAATATTATTGCAATTACACGTTTTGTTATACACATGCTTATTTCCTTTCTGTGTATTAGAGCAACAGAAAAAAACCAGAAAAGAAGGCAAATTGGACATAATTTTACACAAAACCCCAAAAATGGGCTGGACAAAATTGTTGGCACCTTCCCAAAAGTGTGGCAAACAACTTTGTTCAAACTCACTTGTGGCAAGTAACAGGTGTGGACAATATGAAAATGGCAACTGAAACCAGATACAAAGGGCAGACGTTAGCTTAATCTTTGCATTGTGTGTCTGTGTGTGCCACACTAAGCATGAAGAACTGAAAATAAGAAGAGAACTGTCTGAAGACTTGAGAACCAAAATTGTTGAAAAATGTCAACCATCTCAAAGTTACAAGTCCATCTCCACAGATCTTGATGCTTATTTGTCCACAGTGCGCAACATAATCAAGAAGCTTCCAACCCATGGCTGTAACGCTGGCAGGCAAATGAAATGCTGAGGGATGTGGACCCACTGCGCCACAGGCTGGGCTTACCAAGGCGGGGTGTGACTCAGGGCCTGATTTAAGAGGTGGGTGGCCCGGGGCCCATTTTGGAGGGAGGCCCATTTTTCAAGGTGCTACAATATGTAATGCAAAAACACAAAATGAAACGAATGCAAGTTTATTTACAAAAATCATTTACGCAGAGTAATTCAGGTAAAATCATTCATTTTTTACAATCCAGGCACTTTCCTTGATTTTCGTGCAGCAAAATCGCTAATGATGTCACTAAAGTCCAATTCACGCAGTATATCTGACTCAATGCTCATGATAGCCAAATTTACAAGTCGTTCCTGCTTCATGGATGTCCTTAATCGCTTTTCAACTAATTTGAGTTTTGAGAAGGAACGCTCACCACTGCAGTTTGTTACCATCAAAATTAGATATATCCTTAGAGCTATCTTAATATTTGGGAAAGTGTCCTGCACACCCTTTTCCATGATAAGCTTGCACATGAAAAGTTCAGTGCTGATATCTTTTGGATCCTCGTCTGTGAATAAATTGGCAAATGTTACAAACTGACACAGTTCATCGATAAATGTAATGCCCAAGTCATCTGATAAGACCTGACGAGTTGATCTGCTGTGGCCTTAAGCTCTTCTGAAGACAGTTCAGTCAGATGGCTAAAAAACCTAAATTGGCTTGATATATCTTTATATGCTTGAAGACGTTGATCAAGAGAAGCGATAAACTGATCAATGATAGGCAAGAAAGTTTCTGTTCTGTATTTTTCAGAAGGGCTGAGTTGTACTTCTTCCGTATGGCCATAATCCAATGGATTGAGACATACGTTTCGACGCCTGTGTCGAGTTATCATCTAAACATACTCAGATGAACTAGGCAGCTCTTCGCCTTGCTTCTCATAAATTTTGAAGGAGTCACGCTTTGATGCAACAGTTTTTTAAGCTGGTCAGTGACGCCACAGCAGTGTTTAGATCAGTTTTGCGTGTTGCTGAATAGGTAGCCCTAGAAGCTTCTGTTAGGATCGGAGAAGGCTGACGCATGCCATTAGCTAAGCATTAAGTACAGGGAGGGTACTAAGGAAGTCTGGCTAGGCTAGCCAGGTCAGTGGATGCTGACGCAGGTCAGGTGCCATGACTCTGCCGCTCTGCGCCAGCCACTGAAATGTAGGACCGTAGCCAGGTCCCTACACTTTCAATAGTTTCTCGTTTGTTAAATGTTCCTTAAAGGGCACCTGTCACCCCGTTTTTTCCGTATGAGATAAAAATACTATTAAATAGGGCCTGAGCTGTGCATTGCAATAGTGTATTTTGTGGACCCCGATTCCCCACCTATGCTGCCGAAATACGTTACCAAAGTAGTCGTTTTCGCCTGTCAATCAGGCTGGTCTGGTCAGATGGGCGTGGTGTCTTCCCCCAGATCTTGCTTAGTTTTCCGTTGGTGGCGTAGTGGTGTGCCCATGCCCAAGGTCCCAAATCCACATCACAGGGGAGTGAAAAGAGCGAGATGTGCTGTATTTCATTGGTGATCGGTGGGCACGGCCATCTTCCTTTGGCCGCGCGTGCGCAGAAGTGGCGCTCTGCTGGCCGCGGCTTCAGGAAAATGGCCGCGGGATGCAGCGCGTGCGCAGATGGAGATCGCGGCGGCCATTTTCCTGAAGCAGAGTTCGCATCTTGGCTTCAGGAAAATGGCCGCCGCGATCTCCATCTGCGCACGCGTGCCATCCCGCGGCCATTTTCCTGAAGCCGCGGCCAGCAGAGCGCCGCTTCTGCGCACGCGCGGCCAATGGAAGATGGCCGCGCCCACCGATCACCAATGAAATACAGCACATCGCGCTCTTTTCACTCCCCTGTGACGTGGATTTGGGTCCTTGGGCATGCGCACACCACTACGCCACCAACGGAAAACTAAGCAAGATCTGGGGGAAGACACCACGCCCTTTTGACCAGACCAGCCTGATTGACAGGCGAAAACGACTACTTTGGTAACGTATTTCGGCAGCATAGGTGGGGGGTCCACAAAATACACTATTGTAATGCACAGCTCAGGCCCTATTTAACAGTATTTTTATCTCATACGGAAAAAACGGGGTGACAGGTTCCCTTTAACATAAGAAATGGTTCACAGCAAAGAGACGTGAATTTTACATTTTTTGAGATATTTATCCCTATGTTAGTGGGAGGCCCCACCTGGTGGGTGGCCCAGGGACCGGGCCCCTTGGGCCCACCCCTAAATCCGGGCCTGGTGTGACTAAGCGACTACCTGGTTTTTGCTAGAACGTCTTGTGGTGAGGATAGGCTTGGACACAGGTAGTTGCCAGTTGCCACTTCAGGGCAGTCCCCGAGACTGCAGGAGCCCACCAGAAGGTCAGAGGCAGAGGAAAACGGTACAGGAGGGCAAAGACAAAAATGTGATTAGATGGTCCGAGGTCAAGGCAGGTAGCACAAGTTCAGGATATTAGCCGTCGTTAGGAGCGGAGAGGTCAGACAGGACAGGAACACGAGTCGGGTCAGTAATGAGAGAAACAAACAGACAATGCACAAACAGTATTATAGCTGAACAAACAGGCTGAGATTGAAATGTTCAAGCAAGGAGTGGTGGGTGGAGCTGCCAGGTATAGAGCCTGCAGACATGGGATTGGCCGGGTAACTTAATCTCTGCAGTACACAGGTTAAATTCCTGCAGATACTGACCACACCTCTCTAAGGCAAAATGGAAACCACCTTGAGTGCAGCAAGAGGCAAAAATCAGCAATCAACGTGATGACAACGGAGATTAGGGTGGCACTGAGGAGGCTTACAGTTTACCACCGGGACAATGGCATTGTAGCTAATCTGCCTGGACATGGATGACAGAGAATATGTAATAATTATAGGGGATAACTCAGGAGATTCTTTGCGTGGAACAAGACAACTACAGGAAACAGTTTTATAAGTGGTAAAGTCTATATTATCACACAGTGATTCAAACAGGTGCAGAGAGAAACTCAAGTCCACAACACTTGGTGCAAATAATAAACGCAGCTTAGCAGTCTATAGGAAACTTCAGAGGAAAATGCAATCACGCAGAAAGTCTGTGAAGCACAATTATTCTTGAGGATACTTGACACGAATAAGTCCTTGCTTAGTCCAAAACACAGATAGATATGCTTATAAGGCAGTTCAAATAATATCTTCGCTCAACCAGGGAGGCCTGGGTAATAGTCTCAGGTTCTTGCAGAGCCGCAACAGCTTACATGTCCAGCAAATGCAGATGGAAGTAAACACGAGCAGCAGATGAAGGAGGATTACTGGAACTGGTGTATGCAGCAGCAACTCAGAGCAGAGTAGCAGGATAACCCCACAGGTTCACAGGAGCAGGTATATAGCCAAGGAGTAACCAGAGGTCAGGAGCTGGATGCAAGGCAGAATACTCTAGCACAGACTGAAGGCTGGGGTGGAGTTTTATAGCAGGAAGACACACTGCACATGAGACCAAAGACGCCATCTTGGAAAAGGGTAGTAATGCACAAAAGGTAATAAAAAATGTTCAGAGTCCTGACAGAAAAATTGATAAAAGATTGCAATGCAGGATAGTCCAGATGGTGGATAAGCAGCCCCAATCATGCTCCAAAGAAATTTGTCGACATTTGAATGAAATTAAATGCTATGGAAGGACACCCAGAATCATAGAATGTTAAGAGTTGGAAGGGACCTCAAGGGTCATCGTGTCCAACCCCCTGCTCAATTCAGGATTCACTAATCCATCTCAGACACATGTTTTTCCATCCTCTGTGTGAAGTCTTCCATTGAATGAGAAGTCACCACCTCTCTTGGCAGCCAATCTGTTCTCCGAAAACAAAATGAAGCTCACAAAGAAAAGAACACAGTACCTACAATCAAATATGGTGTAGATGTTTTGGGGTTGTTTTCCTCCTCTTGCATTGGGTGCCTTGACTGTATGCAAGGCATCATGAAATCTGAAGATTATCAACGGATTTTGGGTTGCAATGTAGTGCCTACGGTGAGAAGGCTGTGTCTTCGTCCCAGGTCATGAGTCTTCCAGGAGAACAATATCCTGGTAACTTCAAGAACAGGTCTCCATTTCGATGCAACAACTTCCGACCCTGCAGCTTATGTGAGCGGGACAAGGTTTTTGCCACTTTGAAGTCTTCCATGTTAACTTTGGACTTCACCACCAGACAAGGAGCGTCCACAGGTTTCATGTCCTGCAAAGCCTTGATCAGGTTGACTTGGTAAACCAGGTAGAGCTTCATTTCCCAGGTTGACAAACTTTGCAATTTACTTCATCAACCTTTTCCACCACTTCACATTGGCCCTGCCACTTGGCCAGGAATCTGCTCTCCACCATGGGCACCAATGCTAGTACCTAATTCCCAGGATTGAACGGTCTTGCTCTAGACAACTTATTATACACCCTACCTATTATACCCCCTTGACTGTGCCTCTTGTGTTCTGAGGAGGAGCTTTTTCACAATGGGTATCACATTGGCAACTCTCTATTGCATTTGTGCCACATGTTCTATGACACTCCTGTAGGGTGTAGCCTAACCAATAGAAAAGACGCACAGCATCTATAGGATAAACAGATTCTAAATCTGTAATCAAACAAAACGCAACATAAAGAAAAGAAACTACATAATGATAATCTTTATCACACCTTTTACATACATTTACATCGCTGTCCCCAATGGGGCTCACAATATAAATTCCCTATCAATATGTCTTTGGAATGTGAGAGGAAATTGGAGTACAAGGAAGAAACCCACGCAAACACAGGGAGAACATACAAACTCCTTGCAAATGTTGTCCTTGATTTTTATTTCAACCCAGGATCCCAGCATTGCAAGGCTGCAGTGCTAGTCACTGAGTCACCATGCTGCCAAATGTGAACCCGTGCCACAAGATAGTTCTTGGCATCCCCATGGATACATGCCCACCACCTTCCCAGGGACAAGCAGACTTGGAAGTGTGGCCCACCCCCATCATTCCCCTCTGCCTCTGACTCAGCGCGTGCCAGCAGTGGAGCTGATGAGATGCTCTGCAGAAACCAGAGTAGCAGGGTAACGAGGAGAAGAGGTAAGTATTGTTTGTGTATGCATTATAGTGTGTGTGTGCGTGTGTGTGTGTGGCTGCTGCACTTTACTCAGTGTCAGGGGGACTGCACTATACTGTGTGTGTGGAGGCTGCATTATACAGTGAGTGGGAGGGCTGCATTATACTGTGAGTGGGGGCAGTTAATATACTGTGTATGTGGGGGCTGCACTATACTGTGTGTGGGGGGACTGCACTATACTGTGTATCTAGGGGGTGCATTATGCTGTGTGTGTAGGGGTGCTGCATTATACTGTGAGTGGGGGCTGCACTATACTGTGGGGGACTGCACTACACTGTGTATGTTGGAAGGCTGCATTATACTGTGTGTGTGGAGGGGACTGCACTATACTGTGTCGGGGGACTGCATATACAGTGTGTGTGGAGTGCTGCATTATACTGTAAGTGGGGGGCTGCATTATACTGTGTGGGGGGCTGCACTATACTGTCTGTGTTTAGGGGGGCTGCATTACACTGTGTGTGTGGTGCATTATAATCTGAGGGGGCTGCATTACACTCTGGAGGGTCAGCATTATACTGTGTGTGGGGCTGCATTGTACTCTGAAGGGGCGGCTTTATACTCTCGGGGCTCATTTATACTGTGTGTGAGGTTGCATTATACCCTGAGGGTGCTGCATTATACTCTGAGGGACCTGCATTATGCTCTATGAGGGGACTGCAGTATACTCTGTAAAGAAACTCGGGAACAAGCGTCAAAAAACTTCAATATTGCTGATCGCTCGTTTAACTGCCGGAAATCAGCCCATGTAAATGCAACTGAAACGTTTCTGTATGATAGTGCAATATGTCAGCATTTGGAGCTCCACTTTAAACTTTTCATCAGGGCCCCACTTTGTCAAAAACCAGCCCTGCCTCCAATTCTACCACTCTATGTATGACATTATTAATGATTATTGTGAAACGTGTTGGAGTCATTTTTGGATTACATGATTCTAGAAGTCAGAAAGTATCGGACTGTGTGCAGGACTGAATGTTACGAGTTTCGGCTCTCTGGCTGCTGGTGTGGCTGGGTTCCTGCAGGAGGGAGATACAATTTGCTGATGAGTCCATAAGAGTTAATGTGATTTTAATGCACATTACCGTATACAGCTCAGCTGCATGCACATCCCGCTCCGTCTGCTGTACAGTCATACACGGCTCTGACTGCTACATACAGCCTATCAGCACATCGCCTGACACAAACTTCACCTCAGCGACTGCAGATCACCGCTTATATACCCTGAGCACCTGGTCATGTGATCTCCTGACTCCTCCCACCCATGGTGACATCACCACAGGTCCTGTAAGCACAGATCAGCCATATACCCAGTGTGCTGCTCTGCAGGAGGAGGTATGTGGAGGTTCACTGTTACCGAGCACAGGGGCCATTAATTCCTTCACGAGCAGCCTGTTTTGAGCCGTAATTACTAAGATATTTTTTTTATACTTTTCTTTTTCAATTCTTGCAGTCGGAGAGAAAGAACTTTGTACTTTGAATAATCTGTGTGTATACTGTATATGTATTATGTGTGTATCTGCAGTATATATATCAGCATGCATCTACACTGCAGTATATAGTTATATTGTGTATCTACAGTTGTGCTCAAAAGTTTACATACCCCGGCAGAATTTTTGCTTTTTTGGCTTTTTTTTCAGAGAATAATAGACTATGTGCACACGTTGCGGATTGGGGCGCATAATTTTCCTCACAAAATCCGCATCTCCTGGCAGAAACCGCAGGTGCAGATTTGCCGCGGATTTGCCACAGATTTTGTGCAGTTTTGATGCGGAATTAATGCAGATTTTCTGGGGTTTTTACCACTGTGGATTTCTATAATGGAAGGGTGCAGAAATGCTGCAGATCTGCACAAAAGAAGTGACATGCACTTCTTTTCAATCCGCAGCGTTTCCGCGCTGATTTTTCCGCACCATTAGCACAGGTTTTTTTTCACTATTGATTTACATTGTACTGTAAATCACAGTGCAGAACTGCAGCTTTTCTGCGCGGAAAAATCCGCTGCGGATCCGCACCAATTCCGCATCGTGTGCACACAGCCAAAAATCTTTTTCTCCACTCGTGGTTACTGGTTGGGTGAAGCCATTTATTGTCAAACTACTGTGTTTTCTCTTTTTACATCATAAAGTTTTGGTGTTATTATTCTTATTCTCTGTAAAAAGGCCAAGAAAGCAAAAATTTTGCCGAGGTATGTAAACTTTTGAGAAGAACTGTAGAGTGTGTATCTGCAGGATATACATAGTGTGTGTATCTACAATATATATATACAGTATATATATATATATATATATATATATATATATATATATATATATACTGTAGTGTGTATTGTGGTGCAGTGACCCACGTTACAGCCAGGGGGCACTGTGTGTGTGCTTCAAGATGCGCTTGGAGGCATAAATGTGATGAGACAAAGTCCAGCAGGAGTGTAAATGGCCGGTGTGTGTGTTGCAGAGGAAGACACTCTGCGCTGTCAGTCTGAAGTTAGGTTGGTGTGCTGGGACCTGTAGTCCCACAAGTAGTTGTGTAGTTCTAATGGGAGATTGGCAGGGCTAGTTATGAGAGATGGGAGGATCAAACTAGCCACACACACCCACACTCCCACCCAGGGGAGTGGTTACACCTAGATAATGTGACCAGGGTGTGGGTCACATGGTCAGACTGCATGGATCTGTTGGATCCATGTGCAAGGTCCTGGATGGTCGGTGTTGGAGTCTCCTGGTATGGAGAAGTCCTGGAAGCACCTGAGACCGTGGACCTAGTGGAAGGTCAGTGTTGGAGTCTCCTGGCAGTGGAGATGTCCTGGAAGCACTGAAGAGAGTGAGTCCTGCAATAGCCTGTGTGTTGGATTGTCCTGGAGTGGGCTGGAGTCCTGTAAGCACTGCTGAGGCTATGGACTGAATGCTCGAGGGTGTTGGATTGTCCTGGTATGGGCTGGAGTCCTGCAAGCGCCTGGTAACAGTGTGAGTCCTGGAATGGTCAGAGTGTTGGATTGTCCTGGGATGGACTGGAGTCCTGCAAGCACTTGGTAAGATCATGGACTGATGGCCTGTGTGTTGGAAGTGCCTGTGATTGGACTTCCTGGAAGCGCATGGAAAGGCTGCATGTACAGAGCCTGAGACGGTTTCTATGTTGGGGAAGCTACAGTTTCTACTGTGGGTCTGGACTATCCGAGGGCCATGGGCAAAAGGACGGTGATCCCAGTGAGGCAGCTTCCCTGTGAACCAGCACTGGCAGGAGTCAGTGTGTGGAGCCGGAGCTCCTGAGAGGTAACCCCTGGTATGGGAAAAAACCTGTAATATACGGCAGAGATGTATCTGCCATTGGAACAGACTGTGGTGATTAATATGTTCCGTTGATGCATGTAATGAACTGTGCAGTCACCTGGTAACTGAAGAGATAAGGCGTGACTATTGAATGCTTTGTAAAGCCACACGTGTTAAAGTAACAGACTATGTGTTAGGTGTCGAGTTCCCGCCTCTGCACAGGGGGAATCTCGAACCATCTCCGCTGCGGTCTCCCATTCTTCTCCAGCCGCAGTGGAGTCTGCTCAGCGGAGACGTCGGTCCCAGCATCTTGCTCAGTCTCACTCTGTGCATAGGGTTACTGCTGCTTTTCCAGCTTCTGCCATTGAAGCCAGTGCTGGGCAGAGCTATAAAAGCTATAGAGTGCTGGGCAGAGCTATAAAAGGTTCGCATGACCGCACGGCCATGCGCTAGTGTACATATGTATATGTGTGTGTTGAGTGCAAGTCGTCCTTAAATTTCCCATCCCTATTGAATGACTGCTCGCGTAAGGTGGATGATTGATATCTAGCGCCCGACTTAGCCATCAGCACGTAACACATAAAACAGTGTCTTTTGCTGTGACCGCCAGTGTGGCGCCGTGCGCTTTCACAGCGCTTTCCTGACCCAAGCCTGGGTGGTTAGTGGCGTCCGCCAGTGCGACACCGCACGCACTCTCGTGCAACTTTATTAATATTATTTCTTTCTCTCTGACACCCCAGTTGCGGTGTCGAGCGCAAGAGGTCTATATGAACTCAAATCCTGTGTCTTGGGATTGAGTTCTGGGACTCCTTTCTTGAGCTCTTGGTGCGGTACCGCGGCCCTGTGACGCAACAGGGTTCACTTCCTCCACACAGGGTGAAGTTAACCCGTGTGTGTATCCACATTGTACCGCCATATAGTCCATCATTACTCAGCAGCAAGTTCCATGTCTGCACGGTGGACCCCGGGCTGCGAACGCACCTTACTCTATCTATTCTAATTATTTGGTGCGTTCCGCTAGCCCTAACACTATGTGTAAGCTGGTGATGTGTAACCTAGCTTACGGTACGGTTTATGAAGCTTTATTAAACCGGAATGGACATAATTTGTGTGAGATATCGTGCCTGTATGCGTTATTCCCTTGCAAAGCGAGTGTCCCCCAAGACCCGAATTAAGGGAAACGCTACAGTATCTACAGTATATATAATGTGTTTCTGCAGTGTATATATGTATATATACGGTGGGGTAAATAAGTATTTGATCCCTTGCTGATTTTGTAAGTTTGCCCGCTGACAAAGACATGAACAGTCTCTAATTTTAATTTTGACATTGAGAAATAGAATATCAAAAATAAAACCCAGAAAATCACATTGTATAAATTATATACATTTATTTGCAGTTTGCAGTGAGAAATAATATTTGATCCCTCTGGCAAACAAGATTTAATACTTGGTGGCAAAACCCTTGTTGGCAAGCACAGCGGTCAGACATGTTTTGTAGTTGATGATGGGGTTTGTGCACATGTCAGGAGGAATTTTGGTCCACTCCTGTTTGCAGATCATCTCTAAATCATTAAGATATTGAAGCTGTCGCTTGGCAACTCCCTCCATTAGTTTTCTATAGGATTAAGGTTTGGACACTGGCTAGGCCACTCCATGACCTTAATGCGCTTCGTTCGAGCCACTCCTTTATTGCCTTGGCTGTTTGTTTTGGGTCATTTGCTTTGGCTTTTGAGAAAGAACACCGGAGTGTATTTGAAACGTATAGCTGCTACAAATGCCTTTGTGAGCACTGTTCTGCCATGACGCTTTTTTATACCTGATTTAATAAATTTTGGATTTTTATTGGAAGCTGGAGCACTTTCCTTCTTTTTGTATTTGGCTGCGTGTGAGACTACATGGGTTCTGTGTTTCCGCACACCACGTGCCACTACAGGCGAGCTGATTTTTTATTTCTTGATTACCCTTGTCTACCTCCATGTGCAGCCAAGTGAGCCGACCTGCCACTGTGTGTATATTCAGTATGTGTATTGTGTATATACAGTATATGTATTATGTACAGTATGTATATTCAGTATATGTATGTATTTTTAGGTTCTTCATGCTATAATGATTGCGGCTACTAAATTTGAATTTCTAAAGATTTCCTCGTCTTTATTATCAGGTTAAAGAGAGGTCCAGGATTGTGCTATCAAATGTCTGCCCTTAGGATAGGTCATCAATATCAGATAGTTGGGGGTCCAGCAGCCCCACTGATCAGCTTCTATTAAAGAGACTGTGATATATCCCTGGGAACTATCACTATACGGTAGACGGAGTTGTGCTTTTTTCGCTCTGTAAATCCTACAACTGTGGGGAAAGAAATATCACAAGACAAGAAAGAAAAGTGACATAAAAAACTGCTGCGGTAATTATTTACACGTGTTTCTGGTCGCCGTCTTCCCTTTTATACAAGTCATCTGTTTACTGTCCGCTCCTAAATTACAAAACTGTCACCAAAAGAACCTGAAAGTAGAAACACACGCCAAATGTTAATTATTTATTTGTTAATTATTTGTAGTATTTTGGAGGTTTATATGATTTTGCATGGCTCGTCTCCTTTCCATACAGCAACTCTGATATATTCTATATAGAATCATTGTCTTGACGGACCCATAAAGAATGTATAAGGCCCCGGACAAGATGGCAGAGAGGATATTTCGCCTTACTCTAGACATTCTATTCTGGATTACTGGAGAGGTGATGTGGCATCATCAGAATTTTTCACATATTTCTCATCTCTGTTAATATCATGTCTGTAGTGATATCTATTACTGTGTCTCTCCATAAATAGGATTACACAGTGGTGAAGAAGACTTCCAATGAGCAATGTCAGGCCTCTGTGTCTGAGGGACAGGGAGGAACCCTGAGCCCAATCCCAGGGCCCCCACCGCACCCCCGTATACATAAAGACATCAATGACCGGAAGATCCTAGAACTCACCTACAAGATGATTGAGCTGCTGACTGGAGAGGTGACACTGCTGGGAATGCTGGGACATTATACACTATAAAGGGATCGGGGGGATGACGGTATCATTGTATGTGTCAGGTTCCTATAAGGTGTCAGGACGTCACTGTCTACTTCTCCATGGAGGAGTGGGAGTATCTAGAAGGACACAAGGATCGGTACAAGGATGTGATGATGGAGGTTCCCCAGCCCCGCACATCACCAGGTAATAGACAGGACTAAATATACACAACCTATAATTATCTGTATGTAAAGACTGAATTCAGTCCCTGTATGTTTTTCTTATAGTCCTCTACAGTGAGAGGACAACACCGGAGAGATGTCCCCGTCCTCTTCTCCCTCTGGATCATCAGGTAGATGGAGAAATTTTTCACTATGAAGTATGAAGGTCTTGTTGAAAGTTCAGCATTGTTTCATCCTCCAAGGGTCACACAATCCCAACTAGTTCACAAGAGAATATAACGTCACCATTATTTCCATGAAATACAATGTTTGATTCCCCAACCACCGTGAGTAATACACCCAACACCGAAACTATCCTTCATCACATCTATCTACAATGCCATGCACAGATATGCACAATACATAAAAAGTACACGAGGTAAGATAAAAATCAAATGTATACGCATGGTGTAAATTGCTTTAAAAAAAAAAGGTTTTGGTGTTTTTATGGCAGTTTCTCCCAGCTTCACCAAAATGGGTGGAGCTGGGACAGGACGGGGCGCAGTGGGAGTCACATTCTCCTAAAATGTTGCAAAATTTGCAGTGCGGTGGATAATGAGTTCAGATGTACAGAAAATGATTCCAGGAGGGGAGTAGTGTATGTTTGGGCAAAAGTTTATTGAATTTTTAAAATGTCGCACCTGATAAATCAGCCAAAAACATTTGAAAACTACATACCCTGCCCACTATGCCGAACATAAAAAACAAACAAACAGGCAAACACATAAAATATATTATTAAAGCGTTGTAAATACGTCACCAAAAGATTTCTATGAGAATCAAGGACAGTAATGCAGTTTGGGCCAACCAGTGGTTAAGAGGATGTCGTAATATATGGTCTCACTGAATTCTGCTGATATTCTTACCTAGTTCCTCAAAATGAATCCAAGGTCCTAATGCCTATTAGACATAGTATAAGTGTCAATCATCAATAAAAAAGAGGATTCAGTAGACAGATGGTATTATAAGGTTACTACCTTTCCCCTGGTTGGTGAAGTTGCAGTATGATCTTCTATAGTCAAGAAGTAGAAAACCTTCCGTTGATGTCCACACTGTGAAGGTGGCTTGCGGCAGCTATTAAATCAGTATAAGGCCACGGTCACACGGTCAGTATTTGATCAGTATTTTACATCAGTATTTGTAAGCCAAAAGCAGGAGTGGGTGAAATATGCAGAAGTGGTGACGTGTTTCTATTATACTTTTCCTCTGATTGTTTCACTCCTGGTTTTGGCTTCCAAATACTGATGTAAAATACTGACCAAATACTGATAGTGTGACCGTTGCCTAACAGAGCGCTGTCCCTGTGGTGTTGTCTTATTAGCAGCTGATACGTTCCCTGTTACACTTGCGCCTCTAACTACCCTACACATAAAATAGTCTTTAAAAAAGTTGAAAATTGAAAGAATAAGACGCAAATGAAAAACAGGAAAAAACACCAAAAACTAGATATCAAAAGGCATAAATGCAATAGTAAAATGGGCCCATAATCTGCTTATCCTCGTAATAAATTTTGTTACCAGGGAAAAAAAAGTAATAAAAAAAAGCGCAAACGCAAGGCCCTCGCATTGCCCAAACTGTGGTGACAAAACAAAAAAAGTCTATAATTTTCTTTTGACTTCTGCATTTTTTTTTTAATCAGGATGAAGATCTGAACTATAATAATGCTCCGGACATAATAATAAAAGTAGAGGACATGGATGTCTGGGGAGAGGAGTGGTGTAAAGAGGAGATCCCTACCTATAGCCGCTCCGGTGAGTAGTAGATGCAGATTACAATCGTGTATTCTATTGTTTTACTGATTACTGTTGTGTAACATTTTTTAAATGGAACCTGTCACTAGAATTTCAGTGGTGGAGCTGACTCCATATTATTATAGGGCTTTTTAATAATGTGCTAAAAATATTTAAATATATAATTTTACAATGCGCTTGAAGTCAATCAGCCAGAATATGATGAAACACAACCAAAAACAGCAGCAAAATGCTGTGTGGCAAAATCCATTATTTACACTTATTTACTAATGTGTCTGGTAACAACAACAGAACTGTTGAAAATAAGGATTTCTTGTTAAATAAGATTCAAGAAAAATCAGCAGGGAACTTTAAAAATACAATGATTTTCCTTGTTCTTATTGAAATGTGCAAATTACAGATTCAGACTGAAGGAAGCAAAATGATGAAGAGAAAGAGATGGAAACAAGGCGTAAAGAAACGTGTGAAACAAACCAGAATATGTGCTACACCTTAGATTCCTGAGAGTACCCCCCTTGTAGGAAGTGAAGAACCATGCGACTTCCTCTTCACTTCCTGGCTTTGCTGTGCTCTACCAGCAGAAATCAGCACCCTCTGGATGCAGGCTCCTCGGTGATTCATTACCAGGCCTACGTGGAAGATCTCACCTCCTCTTTTTACTCAAATACTTTGATGACAGCTTTATACCCCCTTGGTATTTTTATCTTCAGCTTTATCAGGTCGTCACCAGGAATGGCTACCAATGAACAGGTATGCCACGTAAGGAGGTCACATGTGGAATTACCGGCCTTCAGAAAGTGTATGCCACCACCTGGTGTGTTTTGCAGAGGCAGTGTTGGTACACAGCTTCAAAAGTGCTGAGCTCTTTTTCACATCTCAGCCAAAATATGGCAAGAACCAATCAACTAAGAGAAACGATAGTCCATCATTACTTTAGGACATGAAGGTCAGTCAACCTGGAAATTTGCTAGAACCTTGAAGGCAAAACCTAGGGCACTCATGAAAACCATCAAACGCTATGAAGAAAATGGTTCTCATGAGGCCACGCCAGAAAAGGAAGACCAAGAATTACATGTGCTGCAGAGGATAAGTTCATCAGAGTTACTAGCTTCAGATAGCACAAATTCACTGCACCTTAGATATCTGCCCTCATAAATGATACAAAGATATCAAGCAGCAGACACATAAAGTTGTGCTAAAAATGTACATACCCTAGCAGATTTTTGCTTTCTTGGTCTTTTTTCAGAGAATATGAATGATAACAACAAAACATTTTCTCCATTCATGGTTAGTGGTTGGGCAAGCCATTTATTTCAAACTACTGTGTTTTCTCTTTTTAAATCATAACCACAACCCAAAACATCCAAATGACCCTGATCAAAAGTTAACAAACCTTGATGATTTTGGCCTGATGACAAGCACAGAAGTTGACGCAAATGGGTTTGAATGTCTACTAAAGGTAACATCCTCACCTGTGACCTATTTGTAATCAGTGTGTGTGCATAAAACATAAGTGACTTTCTGGGATCCAGACAGGCTCTTGCATCTTTCATCCACTGACGTTTCTGGATTGTGAGTCATGGGGAAAGCAAAAGAATTGTCACCGGATCCGGGAAAAGGTAGTTGAACTGTATAAAACAGGAAAGGGATACAAAAAGACATCCAAGGAATTGATAATGCTAGTCAGTAGTGTTCAAACTGTGATTAACAAATGGAAAATCAAGGGCCCTGTAAAAACTAAACCACGGTCAGGTAGACCAACAAAGATGTCGTCCACAGCTGCCAGGAAAATTGTTTGGGATGCAAAGAAAAACCCACAAATAACATCAACTGAAATACAGGACTTTCTGAAAACTAGTGGTGTGTTTCAAGATGCATAATAAGGAGGCGCTTGAAGAAAAATAGGCTGCATGGTCGAGACGCCAGAAGAAATCCATTACTGCGCAAATGCCACAAAGTATCTCACCTACAATACACAAAAAAGAACACAAACAAGCCTCAAAACTTCTGGAGCAATGTAATTTGGAGTGATGAGACCAAAATTTAACTTTTTGGCCACAACCATAATCGTTACATTTGGAGAGAGGTCAACAAGGCCTATGATAAAAGGATCACCATTCCTACGGTAAAGCACGTAGGTGGATCGCTGATGTTTTGGGGATGTGTGAGCTACAAAGGTCACAGGAAACATGGTCAAATTTGGAGGCACATTTGCAAACATCAGCCCGGAATGGGACGTACTTGGACATTCCAACATGACAATGATCCGAAACACAAGGCCAAGTCGACTTGTCATTGGCTACAGGAGAACAAAGTGAAGGTTCTGGAGTGTCCATCTCAGTCTCCTGACCTCAATATCATTGAGCCACTCTGGGGAGATCTCAAGTGCGCAGTTCATGCTAGACAGCCCAGGAATTTACAGGAACTGGAGGCTTTTTTCCAAGAAGAGTGGGCAGCTTTACTATCTGAGAAAATAAAGAATCTCATCCACAACTACCACAAAAGACTTCATGCTGTCATTGATGTTAGAGGGGGCACATGGTATTAAGAAATGGGGTGAACTTTTGATCAGGGTCATTTGGATGTTTTGGGTTGTCATTATGATTTAAAAAGAGAAAACCCAGTAGTCTGACAAAAATGGCTTCACCCAACCACTAACCATGAGAGGAGGAAAAGTTTTGGTGTTATCATTCATATTCTCTGAAAAAAGGCCAAGAAAGCAAAAATTGTGCCGGGATATGTAAACTTTTGAGCACAACTGTATCAATATGAACTGTCCAGAGGAGATTGCGAGAAGCAGTCCTAATTGTCAAATTGCTGTGAAGAAATTGCTATAGAGAACAATGAGAATAGACTTGTTAGGGACGAGGACTGCACATTAGATCAGTGAAACTCTGTACTGTAGTGCAATAAGTCAGAATTAGAGATTTTAAGTCCTAACTGCCATATCTATGTAAAACTCAGAAAAGGTGAGAAGATGGTTTTTACATGTGTTGGATTAATGGAGGGCAGCGTTGGATGGCATAGCTTCCACAATAACCCTGCCTCAACCCAATGGAGATTTGGGATCAGTTGGACACAGAGTGAGGGCAAAGCAGCCAACAAGTGCTCAGCACCTCCAAGAAACTCCTCCAAGACTGTTGGAAGCCATTGCAGGTTATAAAGCTGGTGGAGAAAATGCCAAGAGGATGTGGAGTTGTCATCAAATTAAAGAGGTCACTTTGAAAAATCTGAGGTTTAATTCACATTATGGTTTGTTTTTCACATGTTTCCTTACTCTTTTTTCCTAATGTTTGCCCTCATAGTTGTGCTGCCTTCAGTCTGAATATATAAAATGTGCACCGTGCCACAGTCCAATATGAACATGACAAATAACGACATGAACAGATGTATAAATTAGAAATGAGTGAATCTACCAAGATTCGAATTTGATAGTACTCTTAAATTTGGCAGAGAAATTTGATTTACAAAAAAGTTAATCAGAGCAAAGCAAATGTTCTTTATTATGTTCTGGGATCTCTTCGGACCATCAGCATAATAAACATGGGGTTAAAAAAATAACTATATATTCACATCAACCCGTACCAGTCCCACCACCTATCATTTGGATAAGTAATGGCCACATAGAGTGACACATTCTAGTTTTAAAAAATGAAGTAGCATCAAAATATGAAGTACAAAAAGGTGATAAAAGTATATGCTTAATTTGTTCAAAGATAGTAATAAGTTTTGTTCTTTGCAGATGACTTAACTACGATCTCGAAGAAACATCTGATCTCAACAAACTTCAAAGAAGAAGATTCTGACATCACACAATATACACATGAAGAACGTGGCATTTTTTCACATGAAACCTCAGCCCTTCACAACAAAGATCTACAATCTAAGGCTCTTGGACAGGTCCTATCTTCTCATTTATCACAAACTGTTAAGGAAAAGGAAATTCACATTGTGGGTCAACAAAGATCTCACAAAGGAGAGAAGCCATTTGTATGTTCAGAATGTGGAAAATGTTTTCGCCATAAATCATATCTTGTTATACATGAGAGAATTCACACGGGGGAGAAGCCATATTCTTGTTTAGAATGCGGGAAATGTTTTATCCAGAAATCGCATCTCGATAAACATGAGAAAAGTCACACAGGAGAAAAGCCATTTTTATGTTCAGAATGTGGAAAATGTTTTAACCACAAAACAAATCTTGTTTTGCATCAGAGAATTCACACAGGGGAGAAGCCATATTCATGTTTAGAATGTGGAAAATGTTTTACAGATCAATCAAATCTTGGCAAGCATCAGAGAAGTCACAAAGGGGAGAAGCCCTATTCGTGTTTAGAATGTTCGAAATGTTTTATCCAAAAATCTGATCTTCTTGTACATCAGAGAACTCACACAGGGGAGAAGCCATTTTCATGCCCAGAATGCGGAAAATGCTTTACTAATCAATCAAATCTTATTAAACACGAGAGAGGTCACAAAGAAGTGAAACCGTTTTCATGTTCCCAATGTGGAAAATATTTTAACCAAAAAGCACATTATATAATTCATGAGAGAAGTCACACAGGGGAGAAGCCATTTTCATGTTCAGAATGTGGGAAATATTTTAACCAGAAATCGCATCTTACTACCCATCAGAGAAGTCACACAGGGGAGAAGCCATTTTCATGTTCTGAATGTGGGAAATGTTTTACAAGGAAATCAATTCTTCTTAAGCATCAAAAAATTCACATGGGAAAGTAGGTTTCTTTTTCCAATATATGTTGCTGACAAATTAGACAAGATAAAAAAAAACCATTTACAGTCACAATAAAGCTAAATGTATGTAACTGGAATGGTGGAATCACTGTGCCACGGTCCGATGAGAGCCTGGAGGGGCATAACTATGTGAGCACCTGACCTTTCACTAGAGACCCTGATGGTGGATTAAGGCTTGGCTCCCGATGAACACCAGGTATTACTTCAGGACAGATCACGGATGCACGGCAGCTGACCCTAAGGGACTGGCAGCTGGAACAGCCAGAGAGAAAAAACAGCTGATTCAGGCAGGCACTGGTGGGTGCGGAATGATACGGCTGATATGCACTCTGGCACAGCAAGTGATGGCAGGTCCGACGGATGTACAGACTGGCACGACAGGTGCTGGCAGGTCCGGCTATAATACAGATTGGCACAGCAGATGCTGGCAGGTTCGGCTGTAATACAGATTGCCACGGCAGATGTTGGCGAGTCCAGCTGTAACACAGATTGTCATAGTAGTTGCATTGGGTCAGGCTACTATACCGATTGGCACTGCGGGTGCAGGTGGGTCCGTAATACAGAATGACAAGGCAAATACTGGCAAGGCTGTTAGAAATGGACATATACTACTGGGATTAGTGGACAGGGACCTGAGAACTTACAAGCATTTTTAGGTACAGACTAACACCATTGCACAGCACCACCATGCAGGTGAAGGTGTGTTAAATAATAAGTGTCCTCCAGCCATTGGCTTCAAACACTTTAGGACGGCGTGCCTTGCTCCTTTTAAGAAGTTGAGAGCGAGTGCCCACCCTAATCACAGTACTCGGGGATCTGCACGCCATGTGTTTCCAAAATGTATAAGAGTTGTTTAGATGTTCTTTTGCATACTTCTAAATGCTGAATTTTATGGTGAGGACGCAGGAGTGGTTTTCTTCTAATGACTCTTCCATGAAGGCCATATTTGTGCAGGTGTCTTTTAACAGTAGAACAATGTATCACAACTCTAGAGTCTGCAAAGTCTTTCTGAAGGTCTTTTGCAGTAAAGCTGGTTCTGATTTGCCTCCAGCAATCTTACCAGCAGTTCTCTCTGAAATTTTGCTTGGTCTTCCAGACCTTATCTTGACCTCCACTGTTCCTGGTAACTGCCATTCCTTAATTACATTTCAAACTGCGGAAAGGGCAACTTGAAAGCGCTTTGCTATCTTCTTATAGCCTTCTCTTGCTTTTTGGGCCTCCACCATTTTCATTTTCAGAGTGTTAGGCAGCTGCTTAGAAGAACCCATGGCTGCTGTTTTTTGATACAAGGTTGGATGAGGCTGGGTTTTCATAAAGCTGTAAATTTGCATCACCTGGCCTCTCCTATCAATGATGGTGAATAAGCCATAATGCTAACAGACGAATTAAGGTCTGAAAGCTTACACTAAGTTATCTGAGCACATAAATCTCCAAAGGTGCCCAAATTTTGTATCTGCCCATTTTCCTTTTTGTAATTTTTAAAATGTAAAAGATGACAATATGTATCTATACTTTTGCCTAAAATACAAATGAAATATGTCCTTTTTATCTTTAGGTATTTTGGAGATCATTTCATTTTCAACTTGCTTAACTGTTCACAACAACAGCAATTTTCACCAGAGGTGCCCAAACTTTTATGTGCCACTGAAAATCTCTTTCAAAGGGCTCGCATTAGCATATAAATTGGACTAGTGCCATGCGTGAAAACATTGCATTGCACTCTGACTAATGCTAGTAAATTATATATATATATATATATATATATATATATATATATATACTGTTGTGAATTCCGTTCTCGGACTCCCTCCTGTGGTCATGAATGGTACTGTGGTGAGTTCTGTCCTTGGACTCCCTCTGGTGACTTTGAGTGGAACTGCTGGTCCTTGAGGTTGGCTTTCTCAGCTGCCCTCGTTTATTGCTATGCTGGCTTCCCTATTTAACTCCACTCAGATCGTTACTTCATGCCAGCTGTCAATGTCTCAGTATTGGTTCAGATCTCTCTTGGACTTCTCTGATGACCTGTCTACTCCAGCAGAAGCTAAGTCCCTGATAGTTCATTTGTTGTTACTGCTTTCTGAATATATTTCTTAGTACTGCTAAATTCTAGTCCAGCTTGCTATCATGATATTTCCTTGCTAGCTGGAAGCTCTGGGGGTGCAGAGTTGCACCTCCACACCGTGAGTCGGTGTGGAGGTCTTTTTGCATAATCTGCGTGGCTTTTTGTAGTTTTTTGTGCTGACCGCATAGTTCCCTTTTCTATCCTCTAACTATTTAGTGAAGACTGGCCTCCTTTGCTAAAACCTGTTTCATTCCTGTGTTTGTGACTTTCCTCTTAACTCACAGTCAATATATGTGGGGGCTGCCTTTTCCTTTGGGGAATTTCTCTGAGGCAAGGTAAGGCTTCTATTTCTCTCTTTAGGGGTAGTTAGCTCTTAGGCTGTGAAGAGGCGTCTAGGGAGAGTTAGGTACGCTCCACGGCTATTTCTAGTGTGTGTGATAGGAGTAGGGTTTGCGGTCAGCAGAGTTCCCCCTTCCCCAGAGCTTGTCCTCATTTCTGGTTTAATCATCAGGTCATTCCGGGTGCTCCTAACCACCAGGTCCATAACAATACACACAGTGGGTACGGTGGGTACGGAAAGTATTCAGACCTCTTTAATTTTTTCACTCTTTGTTTCATTGCAGCTATTTGGTAAATTCAACAAAGTTCATTTTTTTCTCATTAATGTTCACTCTGCACCCCATCTTGACTGAAAAAAAGAGAAATGTAGAAATGTTTGCAAATTTATTAAAAAAGAAAAACCGAAATATCAGATGGTCATAAGTAGTGTTGAGCATTCCGATACCGCAAGTATCGGGTATCGGCCGATATTTGCGGTATCGGAATTCCGATACCGAGTTCCGATACTTTTGCGATATCGGGAATCGGTATCGGGATCCATATTCATGTTTAAAATAAAGAATAAAAATAAAAAATAGGGATATACTCACCCCTCCGGAGGCCCCTGGACCTTAGCGCTGTAACCGGCAGCCTCCGTTCCTAAGAATGAGCGCATGAAAGACCTTCGATGACGTCGCGGCTTGTGATTGGTCGCGTGAGCGGTCATGTGACCGCTCACGCGACCAATCACAAGCCGCGACGTCATTGAAGGTCCTTCACGCGCTCAATCTTAGGAACGGAGGCTGCCGGTTACATCGGTAAGGTACAGGCTCCGTCGGAGGGGTGAGTATATCAATATTTTTTATTTTTATTCTTTATTTTACACATTAATATGGATCCCAGGGCCTGAAGGAGAGTTTCCTCTCCTTCAGACCCTGGGAACCATCCAGGATACCTTCCGATACTTGGTGTCCCATTGACTTGTATTGGTATCAGGTATCGGGTATCAGTATCGGCGATATCCGATATTTTTCAGGTATCGGCCGATACTATCCGATACCGATACTTTCAAGTATCAGAAGGTATCGCTCAACACTAGTCATAAATATTCAGACCCTTTGCTCAGTATTGAGTAGAAGCATCTTTTTGAGCTATTACAGCCGTGAGTGTTCTTGGGAATGATGCAACAAGTTTTCACCCCTGGATTTTGGGATCCTCTGCCATTCTTCCTTGCAGATCCATTAGGTTGGATGGTGAACGTTGGTGGACAGCCATTTTCAGGTCTCTCCAGAGATGCTCAATTGGGTTTAGGTCAGGGCTCTGCCTGGGCCAGTCAGGAATGGTCACAGAGTTGTTCTGAAGCCGCTCCTTTGTTATTTTAGCTGTGTGCGTAGGGTCATTGTCTTGTTGGAAGGTGAACCTTCGACCAAGTCTGAGGTCCACAGCACTCTGGAAGAGGTTTTCATCCAGGATATCTCTATACTTGGCCACATTCATGTTTCCTTCAATGACAACCAGTCATCCTGTCCCTGCAGCTGAAAAACACTCCCATAGCATGATGCTGCCACCACCATGTTTCACTGTTGGGATTGTATTGGGCAAGTGATGAAGTGATGAGCAGTGCCTGGTATTCTCCCCACATACCGCTTAGAATTATCACCAAAAATGTCTATCTTCGTCTCATCAGACCAGAGAATCTTATTTCTCATAGTCTGAAAGTTCTTCATGTGTTTTTTAGCAAACTCTATGCGGGTTTTCATATGTCTTGCACTGAGGAGAGGCTTCCATCGGGCCACTCTGCCATAAGCCCGACTGGTGGAGGGCTGCAGTGATAGTTGACTTTGTGGAACTTTCTCCCATCTACTGCATCTCCGGAGTTTAGCCACAGTGATCTTGGGGCTCTTCTTTACCTCTCTCACCAAGGCTCTTCTCCCACGATTGCTCAGTTTGGCTGGATGTCCAGGTCTAGGATCTAGGTCTGGTGGTCCCAAACTTCTTCCATTTAAGGATTATGGAGGCCACTGTGCTCTTAGGAACCTTGAGTACTGCAGATATTCTGTTGTAACCTTGTCCAGATCTGTGCCTTGCCACAATTCTGTCTCTGAGCTCCTTGGCCAATTCCTTTGTCCTTATGATCCTCATTTGGTCTGACATGCACTGTGAGCTGTGAGGTGTTATATAGACAGGTGTGCGCCTTTTCAAATCAAGTCCTTGCAGTTTAATTAAACACAGCTGGACTCCAATGAAGGAGTAGAACCATCTCAAGGAGGATCACAAGGAAATGGACAGCATGTGACTTAAATATCAGTGTCTGAGCAAAGGCTCTGAAAACTTATGACCATGTGATATTTCAGTTTTTCTTTATTAATAAATTTGCTAAAATTTCTACTTCTTTTCTCAGTCAAGATGCGGTGCAGAGTGTACATTAATGAGAAAAAACATGAACTTTTTTTTAGTTTAACAAATGGCTGCAATGACACAAAGAGTGAAAAATTGAAAGAGGTCTGAATACTTTCAGTACCCACTGTATTCACAACCTAGTTATGGTCTTTATATGGTCACGACTTATAAATTATTATTTTTGTGCTGGTCTAAATATTTATTTCCATCTTCAATATGGAGATGTCGGCCTCCTGGGCAGGTTGTTCGTTGCAAAGGACGTATGAATCAAGCCGCATACAAGGTTATCCTGGAAAAACAGTTGATTCCTTTTGCTCAGGCAATGTTCCCCAACTCTGAGGACTGGTTTTTCCAGCAGGACAATGCGCCATGCCACACAGCTAGGTCAAGCAAGGTGTGGATGAAGGACCACCACATCATATCCCTGTCATGGCCAGTCCAACCTCCAGACCTGAACCCCATTGAAAAGCTCTGGAATGTAATCAAGAGGAAGATGGATAGTCACAAGCCATCAAACAAAGAAGAACTGCTTACATATTTGTACCAGGAGTGGCATAAGGTCATCCAAAAGCAGTGTAGAAGACTGGTGGAAAGCATGCCAAGACGCAGGAAAGCTGGGATTAAAATTCATAGTTATTCCACAAAATATTGATTTCTAAACTCTTCCTGAATTAAAACATTAGTATTGTTGTTTCTAAATGATTATGAACTTGTTTTTTTGCATTATTTCAGGACTGCAAGCAATGCATTTTTTTTGTTATTTTGACCATTTCTCATTTTCAGAAAATAAATACAAAATGTATTGCTTGGAACTTCGGAGACATGTTGTCAGTAGTTTATAGAATAAAAGAACAATTTACATTTTACTCAAAAATATACCTATATAAAGAGAAAAATCAGACAAACTGAAAATTTTGCAGTGGTCTCTTAATTTTTGCCAGAGCTGTATTAATGCTACTTATTATCTTGTCCACACTGCCCAAATTTTCTTTTTATGTGGGTTTTATGAATTTTTTAATGAGTTTTTTTGCTTTTGTGTAAACTGATTGTTTATAATAAAGGTTTGATATATTTTGCTTTTTACTGTAATTATTTAGGTCGTAGTTATATGATTATGTATTGGTGTTTCTGGTACCTTCAAAAACTAGCTTCATAAAATTTGGCCATAATTTAATATGGTATAATATTTGACAAATAAATAATTATTTGTATTACCTGACGCTTTCTGCTCCCCTTAGGATTGTTTCCACGCCTATCTGCCATTTATATAATTATGGTTTGAGGCATTGTTTTATAGTTTGTGTATTGTTTGTCTTCAATAAAGTTATAACTGTTTTAATTAAAAAAAAGTATAATACTTTTTGATTCTGCAGACAGTTTAATAATTGTTGAGCGGATGAGTATGTTTAATAATTTAATATGGGTCTAGCTTTCCAGTTTTGTTTTTACAACTGACTGATATAAGGAATCTTCATTACCTCCTAGATACAAGTAAGAATCTCAGTATATACTTATATAAAGGAGAAAATGTTCCTCAAGTTGATACACCAAAAAATATTGGGCACGTGACACAATCCAATTTTGGATGCGTGGCAGCTCTGGTTCCACTGTTTTAAATGTAACTTTTTTCCTTTCAGGACCAGCGGGGGTTAATCTTAGTGTCCCTTGCTGGCTGTGTAGTGCAGTTGCAGAGTTGCTAGGTCAGTTGATGTAGGTGGTGACCACTCCCACCATCCTTTAAATAGTCACCTGATACATCAGCTGACTGCTGATTATAGAGTTTCACTATGGAGACCAGCCGTGCAGTTGCAGCTCTCTGGTGTCTGCTGTTTCTGGAGCTTGGAGTCTGGCTTCTGTGTCATCTGCAGTGTGGAGCTTGGCAGCAGAGTCTGGAAGCTAAGAGTGGTGTTTTTTACTTGTCTATCTAGTGTTTGTCACTGTCCCCTGTTGTGATTTTGCTTTTTGCTCCCTCTAGTGGTCATTAGTGATTTGACTCTGGAGCTTCTGTCTTTTCCTATATCCTCACCTGGGCCGTTAGTTCAGGGGCGTTGCTATATAAGCTCCCTGGACCTTCAGTTCTATGCCTGGCATCGTTGAAATCAGAGCTAATCTGTTGTGCTCTTGTCCTATGATCCTGGTTCCTGTATTTCAAGCTAAGTCTGCTTCATTGCTTTTTGCTTTTGTTTTGTTTGGTATTTTTGTCCAGCTTGTTCCAATCTGTATCCTGACCTTTGCTGGAAGCTCTAGGGGGCTGGTGTTCTCCCCCCGGACCGTTAGACGGTTCGGGGGTTCTTGAATCTCCAGCGTGGATTTTTATAGGGTTTTTGTTGACCAGATAAGTTATCTTGCTATATTCTGCTATTAGTAAGCTGGCCTCTCTTTGCTGAACCTGGTTCATTTCTGTGTTTGTCATTTCCTCTTACCTCACCGTTATTATTTGTGGGGGGCTTGTATCTTGCTTTGGGGTCCCTTTCTCTGGAGGCAAGAGAGGTCTTTGTTTTCTTCTCCTAGGGGTAGTTAGATTCTCCGGCTGGCGCGAGTCATCTAGCGATCCGTAGGCATGATCCCCGGCTACTTCTAGTGTTGGCGTTAGGAGTAGCTATTTGGTCAACCCAGTTACCACAGCCCTATGAGCTGGATTTTTGAATCTCGCAGACTTACACGTTCCTCTGAGACCCTGTCCACTGGGGTCATAACAGTATGCCAGGCCAGTATTAAATGTTTAATGCATTGCAGAAGTGGGATTATAAGAAAGAAAATTTTGAGGGTTTTTTTTCCCTCTCTCATTTTTTTTTTTTTTTTTTTCTTTTCCCCTTTACCTCAGAGTGGCTTAAGCTTGCTGCAGACATGAATGTCCAGACCTTGATTACAAGTGTGGACCAGCTTGCCGCTCGTGTGCAGGGTATACAAGATTATGTTACCAGAAATCCTAGGTCTGAACCCAAGATTCCGATTCCTGAACTGTTTTCAGGAGACCGATTTAAGTTTAGGAATTTCAGGAATAATTGTAAATTGTTTTTGTCCCTGAAACCTTGTTCGTCTGGAGACTCTGCTCAACAAGTAAAAATTGTTATTTCATTCTTACGGGGTGACCCTCAAGATTGGGCTTTTTCGTTGGCGCCAGGAGATCCGGCATTGGCTGATATTGATGCGTTTTTTCTGGCGCTCGGTTTACTTTATGAGGAACCCAATCTTGAGATTCAGGCAGAGAAAGCCTTGCTGGCTATGTCTCAGGGCCAGGACGAGGCTGAGGTGTATTGCCAAAAATTTCGGAAATGGTCCGTGCTGACACATTGGAACGAGTGTGCACTGGCCGCTAATTTTAGAAATGGCCTTTCTGAGGCCATTAAGAATGTTATGGTGGGTTTTCCCATTCCCACAGGTCTGAATGATACCATGTCCCTGGCTATTCAAATTGACCGGCGGTTGCGGGAGCGCAAAACCGCAAATTCCCTCATGTTGTTGTCTGAACAGACACCTGATGTGATGCAATGTGATAGAAAAACCGCAAATTCCCTCATGGTGTTGTCTGAACGGACACCTGATTTGATGCAATGTGATAGAATCCTGACTAGAAATGAGAGGAAAATTCATAGACGCCGGAATGGCTTGTGCTACTACTGTGGTGATTCTACACATGTTATCTCAGCATGCTCTAAACGTATATCTAAGGTTGTTAGTCCTGTCACCGTTGGTAATTTGCATCCTAAGTTTATTCTGTCTGTAACTTTGATTTGCTCACTGTCATCTTATCCTGTCATGGCGTTTGTAGATTCAGGTGCTGCCCTGAGTCTTATGGATCTCTCATTTGCTAAGCGCTGTGGTTTTATTCTTGAACCATTAGAAAATCCTATCCCTCTTAGGGGTATTGATGCTACGCCATTAGCAGAAAATAAACCGCAGTATTGGACACAGGTTACCATGTGCATGACTCCTGAACACCGCGAGGTGATACGTTTTCTCGTTCTACATAAAATGCATGATTTGGTTGTTTTGGGGCTGCCATGGTTACAGACCCATAATCCAGTCCTTGACTGGAAGGCTATGTCAGTGTCTAGTTGGGGCTGTCGTGGTATTCATGAGGATTCCCTGCCTGTGTCTATTGCTTCTTCTACGCCTTCGGAAGTTCCGGAGTATTTGTCTGACTATCAGGATGTCTTTAGCGAGTCCAGGTCCAGTGCATTGCCTCCTCATAGGGAATGTGACTGTGCAATAGATTTGATTCCAGGCAGTAAATTTCCTAAGGGAAGACTGTTTAATCTGTCGATACCTGAACATACCGCTATGCATTCATATATCAAGGAGTCTCTGGAGAAAGGACACATCCGTCCGTCTTCTTCCCCTCTTGGTGCGGGATTCTTTTTTGTGGCTAAAAAGGACGGATCTTTGAGGCCTTGTATTGACTATCGGCTTTTAAATAAGATCACTGTCAAATTTCAGTATCCTTTGCCGCTGTTGTCTGACTTGTTTGCCCGGATTAAAGGTGCCAAGTGGTTTACCAAGATAGACCTTCGTGGTGCGTACAACCTTGTGCGCATTAAGCAAGGGGATGAATGGAAAACCGCATTCAATACGCCCGAAGGTCATTTTGAGTACTTGGTGATGCCTTTTGGGCTCTCTAATGCCCCTTCAGTTTTTCAGTCCTTTATGCATGACATTTTCCGGAACTATCTGGATAAATTTTTGATCGTTTATCTGGATGATATTCTGGTTTTTTCTGATAATTGGGACTCGCATGTGGAGCAGGTCAGGATGGTCTTTAAAATTTTGCGTGAAAATTCTTTGTTTGTCAAGGGCTCAAAGTGTCTTTTTGGTGTACAGAAGGTTCCCTTTTTGGGGTTCATTTTTTCCCCTTCTGCTGTGGAGATGGACCCAGTCAAGGTCCGAGCTATTCTTGATTGGACTCAGCCCTCGTCAGTTAAGAGTCTTCAGAAGTTCTTGGGTTTCGCTAACTTCTACCGTCGTTTTATCGCTAACTTTTCTAGCATTGTGAAACCTTTGACGGATATGACCAAGAAGGGCTCCGATGTGGTTAATTGGGCTCCTGCTGCCGTGGAGGCTTTCCAGGAGTTGAAACGTCGGTTTACTTCGGCGCCTGTTTTGTGCCAGCCTGATGTCTCGCTTCCCTTTCAGGTTGAGGTGGATGCTTCAGAGATTGGAGCAGGGGCCGTTTTGTCGCAGAGAGGCCCTGGTTGCTCTGTTATGAGACCTTGCGCCTTTTTCTCTAGGAAGTTTTCGCCTGCGGAGCGAAATTATGATGTGGGCAATCGGGAGTTGTTGGCCATGAAATGGGCATTTGAGGAGTGGCGTCATTGGCTCGAGGGTGCTAAGCATCGTGTGGTGGTCTTGACTGATCACAAAAATCTGATGTATCTCGAGTCTGCTAAACGCCTGAATCCTAGACAGGCCCGCTGGTCATTGTTTTTCTCCCGTTTTGACTTTGTTGTCTCGTATTTACCAGGTTCAAAAAATGTGAAGGCCGATGCTCTTTCCAGGAGCTTTGTGCCTGATGCTCCTGGAGTCGCTGAACCTGTTGGTATTCTTAAGGATGGTATTATCTTGTCAGCTATTTCTCCAGATCTGCGACGTGTGTTGCAGAGATTTCAGGCTGATAGGCCTGATTCTTGTCCACCTGACAGACTGTTTGTGCCTGATAAGTGGACCAGCAGAGTCATTTCCGAGGTTCATTCCTCGGTGTTGGCAGGTCACCCAGGAATTTTTGGCACCAGAGATCTGGTGGCCAGATCCTTTTGGTGGCCTTCCTTGTCTAGGGATGTGCGGTCATTTGTACAGTCCTGTGGGACTTGTGCTCGAGCTAAGCCTTGCTGTTCTCGTGCCAGCGGGTTGCTCTTGCCCTTGCCTGTCCCTAAGAGACCTTGGACACATATCTCCATGGATTTCATTTCTGATCTTCCGGTGTCTCAAGGCATGTCTGTTATCTGGGTGATATGTGATCGCTTCTCCAAGATGGTCCATTTGGTTCCTTTGCCTAAGCTGCCTTCCTCTTCCGATCTGGTTCCTGTGTTTTTCCAGAACGTGGTTCGTTTGCACGGCATCCCTGAGAATATTGTGTCAGACAGAGGATCCCAGTTCGTTTCCAGATTCTGGCGATCCTTTTGTAGTAGGATGGGCATTGACTTGTCGTTTTCGTCTGCTTTCCATCCTCAGACTAATGGACAGACGGAGCGAACTAATCAGACTTTGGAGGCTTATTTGAGGTGTTTTGTCTCTGCTGATCAGGACGATTGGGTGACCTTCTTGCCGTTGGCTGAGTTTGCCCTTAATAATCGGGCTAGTTCCGCCACCTTGGTTTCGCCGTTTTTCTGCAACTCTGGTTTCCACCCTCGTTTTTCTTCGGGTCATGTGGAACCTTCTGACTGCCCTGGGGTGGATTCTGTGGTGGATAGGTTGCAGCGGATCTGGAATCTTGTGGTGGACAACTTGAAGTTGTCACAGGAGAGGGCTCAGCGCTTTGCAAACCGCCGCCGCGGTGTGGGTCCCCGACTACGTGTTGGGGATTTGGTGTGGCTTTCTTCCCGCTTTGTTCCTATGAAGGTTTCCTCTCCCAAATTTAAACCTCGTTTTATTGGTCCTTACAAGATATTGGAAATCCTTAATCCTGTATCCTTTCGCCTGGATCTTCCTGTGTCGTTTGCTATCCACAACGTGTTTCATAGGTCCTTGTTGCGGCGGTACGTTGTGCCTGTGGTTCCTTCTGCTGAGCCTCCTGCTCCGGTGTTGGTCGAGGGCGAGTTGGAGTACGTGGTGGAGAAGATCTTGGATTCTCGTCTCTCCAGGCGGAGGCTTCAGTACCTGGTCAAGTGGAAGGGCTATGGTCAGGAAGATAATTCCTGGGTGGTCGCCTCTGATGTTCATGCGGCCGATTTAGTTCGTGCCTTTCACGCCGCTCGTCCTGATCGCCCTGGTGGTCGTGGTGAGGGTTCGGTGACCCCTCACTAAGGGGGGGGTACTGTTGTGATTTTGCTTTTTGCTCCCTCTAGTGGTCATTAGTGATTTGACTCTGGAGCTTCTGTCTTTTCCTATATCCTCACCTGGGCCGTTAGTTCAGGGGCGTTGCTATATAAGCTCCCTGGACCTTCAGTTCTATGCCTGGCATCGTTGAAATCAGAGCTAATCTGTTGTGCTCTTGTCCTATGATCCTGGTTCCTGTATTTCAAGCTAAGTCTGCTTCTTTGCTTTTTGCTTTTGTTTTGTTTGGTATTTTTGTCCAGCTTGTTCCAATCTGTATCCTGACCTTTGCTGGAAGCTCTAGGGGGCTGGTGTTCTCCCCCCGGACCGTTAGACGGTTCGGGGGTTCTTGAATCTCCAGCGTGGATTTTTATAGGGTTTTTGTTGACCAGATAAGTTATCTTGCTATATTCTGCTATTAGTAAGCTGGCCTCTCTTTGCTGAACCTGGTTCATTTCTGTGTTTGTCATTTCCTCTTACCTCACCGTTATTATTTGTGGGGGGCTTGTATCTTGCTTTGGGGTCCCTTTCTCTGGAGGCAAGAGAGGTCTTTGTTTTCTTCTCCTAGGGGTAGTTAGATTCTCCGGCTGGCGCGAGTCATCTAGCGATCCGTAGGCATGATCCCCGGCTACTTCTAGTGTTGGCGTTAGGAGTAGCTATTTGGTCAACCCAGTTACCACAGCCCTATGAGCTGGATTTTTGAATCTCGCAGACTTACACGTTCCTCTGAGACCCTGTCCACTGGGGTCATAACAGTCCCCTGTGTTGTACCATCTGCAGTGGTGAGGCTAGTGCCGTTGCCGGCCAGGGCAGTGCTAGGTAACAGCGAGGGATGAAGTTCCTGACGGCGGTAGGGGGAAGGACCCACTTAGGGCATCAGGGGAGTGCAGAAGGTGTCCATCCCTCTTTCCCTATTGGTATGGCCTTCCTCTCCCCTATACCATCCCGTTGTGTGTTTCTTGTGCCATCCGCTGACCGACTTCCGTATTTCATGACATTATCATCAACCCATACGTTTTTTTTTTCCGGTGAACTGATGGCTCAAGCACCGGCTTTTGCTCAGCTGATCCAGACCCTCATGTTCTCCTTCTGACTTCTAACCCCGCAAACATTTCATCCATAGAGGAACTTTTACTTCCTCTATCCTCATAATATTTCTATGCTTCATCAAAGAATAACTTTACTCAGTCCTCTGCAGTCCGATTCCTGAACTTCCTGCAAAGTTATTTTCTCTGTTTGAAGCCCCTTCAGACTGTTGGGGGCATCTGGAAGAATTCTTGTCGGGAATAGAAAAGGTGAGGCTGCCATGAGTCCTGTGTCTGCCAACAGTAAAGCCTCCCGAGACCACTCATGTGTGGGGGCTTCTCATCCATGGAGGGGCTCGCTCACAATGTGTGTGGACTTCTCATACATGGAGGGAGTAACTCACAATTTGAGGGAGCTTCTCATCGATGGAGGGGGCTCATTCACAATGTGCGGGACTTCTCATCCATGGAGGGGGATCAATCAGAATTTTGCATAAGATCATGGCCATGAATAAGGAATGGGATCTTATTCTCCTCCAAGAGCAACTTCTCCCATCATTCAGATCAATGTGGTCATGTTGCATTTTCCCCCATGATGGAGGCCGTGTCACAAGGCAAAAGTGAGAACTAAATGGCTCGGGGAACAAAACATTGACACTTTGGGTCCATGATCAGGAAACTCCCCAGATCTCAGTCCCAGTGAGAACATGAGGTCAATTCTCAAAAAGTGACCAATAAAACCCAGAAATTGTGATAACCACTGAGCCCTGATGAGACAAGAATGGGTGGCCATCAGTCCGGATCTGCCCAGAAGCTGTTACCCAGCTGCCGGTGGAAGGGCAGAAGTCTGGAGGATAGGGGGCAGCACTTGGAATATTGAGGCATCACAGAAACTTTAAAGACTTGTCAATAAGTGTAAAAACTTCTGAAATATTTATAATTGTCCATCAGTAACCAAAGAAACATCCGACTAAAAGAGTGAAAAACAGTGAAAAAAAATGGAAAAATGTGAAAACCAAAATTTGTGTCAGTCTCAAAACTTTTGGCCGTGACTGTACAGGGTTGTTCTCTACGTGCGCACACAGCTCAGCATACAAACATCACACACATACGGCTCTGCTCCATCCACACTCCAAACATCAGCTCATCCAGCACCATGACAACCGACTAACACTGAGCCTTCTGGTTACGTGACCGCCTGACTCCTCCCACATGTGACTGATCACATGACTGTGACATCACCGCAGGTCCTGTAAGCACAGAACGGCCATATATCCAGTGTGCGGCTCTGCAGGTAGCGGAGGTAAGTGGAGACTCACCTTTACCGGGACCATTAACCCCTTCAGGAGCGGACCATTCTGGCCTTTAATAACAAAGATCGCGTTCCAATTTTTTTTTCTATTGCGATATTCTCAGAACATGAATCGTTTTTACTTTTCTGCCATTGTAACTGTATGAAGGCGCAATTGTGTTTATTATTATTTTTGCTGTATGTGTTATATTTTTATATTACTTATCTCAGAAAGAAATACAGAAAAAAATCCCCCCGCGCCCACCAAAGATTTATTCATTATTATTATTTTTTTCGAGGTATGCCAGCTACAAAAAATTCCAAAACTCCCTGATCCAAAAGAAAAGTAGGAAAAACTCAAAATATATTTTATTACATACAATATACTTTAAAAAGAGCGGCAAGGAATAAACACCATAGAGAGAGCGAGGCATGAAGTAACAATGTGTGTGTATGACTGCGGGCAAATTATAATGGTGATGCAGGGAAACACCCTGAAAAAGAAGCTACTAATCATGGAAACGGTATAATACGCCATAATGGTGAGCGAGGCTATAAATGACAATCGAGACCACAGCTAATTATGGAAGCCGATATATATAAGTAGCAAATAAAAACAGATAAACATTAGTGATGAGCGAACGTTCCCGGATAAGGTGTTATCTGAGCATGCTCGAGTGTTATCCGAGTGTCTCGAATAATATGTTCCCGCATCGGCTTGTCTTGCAGCTGTTCGACAGTCACAACACATGCCGGGATTGCCTGTTTGTTAGACAATCCCTACATGTGTTGTGGCTGTCGAACAGACGTGAGATATGCAGCGGCAGGGACTCAAACATACTTTTCGAGCACACTGAAGACCCTTGGTTAGCACAAGAGCATGCTCAGTTAACACCTTATCCAAGCACGCTCGCTCATCACTAATTGACTATATGGTAACAATATATCCAAGCACAAAGAATAGCGTACACGAGTTTTAATACAGACCCATAGCATGGCCGTCCTGTTCCTCATCTGCGCACGTCCATTGTCCCTTCTTTATGCTCTATTTTTGCATAGCACAATTTTGGGGTACATATAGCCTAGTGATTACCTTTTCATTTACTATTTTTGATGGGGCAATTAGGAAAAAATATAACAATTCCTCTATTATTTTTGTCTTTTAAATTTACACCACTCACCATTTTATTGCTCTGTACCATTGTATCGATAAATATGTAGAGATTTTTTTATTTTTTACTATGTCTGCACACAATAACAACGCATTTGTGTTGCTGCAATCAAAGAGCTAGAATTTTCCTTCTTTCTGTAATTGTTCGGTCCCCATAGGGCTTTTAGGTTGTTTACCGCATGATACCATATAGATTGTAACAATTGCATCGATGATTTATATATATATATATATATATATATATATATATATATATATATATATATATATATATAATTACACTTTTTATATATATTTATATACTGGATACATATATATACAGCTCAGGCAAAATTAAGAGACCACTGCAAAATGTTCAGTTTGTCTGATTTTTCTCTTTATAGGTATATTTTTGAGTAAAATGTAAATTGTTCTTTTATTCTATTAACTTCTGACAACATGTCTCCGAAGTTCCATGCTATGAATTTTGTATTTATTTTCTGAAAATGAGAAGTGGTCAAAATAACAAAAAAAAGGCATTGCTTGCAGACCTCAAATAATGCAAAAAAAAACAACAAGTTCATAATCATTTAGAAACAACAATACTAATGTTTTATCTCAGGAAGAGATCAGAAATCAATATTTTGTGGAATAACCATGATTTTTAATCCCAGCTTTCCTGCGTCTTGGCATGCTTTCCACCAGTCTTTCACATTGCTTTTGGGTGACCTTATGCCACTCCTGGTACAATAATCAGCAGTTCTTCTTTGTTTGATGGCTTGTGACTATCCATCATCCTCTTGATTACATTCCAGAGGTTTTCAGTGGGGTTCAGGTCTGGAGATTGGGCTGGCCATGACAGGGATTTGATGTGGTGGTCCTTCATCCACACATTGATTGACCTAGCTGTGTGGCATGGCGCATTGTCCTGTTGGAAAAAGCAGTACTCAGAGTTGGGGAACATTGCTTGAGCAGAAGGAATCAACTGTTTTTCCAGGATAACCTTGTATGTGGCTTGATTCATATGTCCATCGCAACAACAATCTACCCAATTCCAGCCTTGCTGAAGCATCCCCAGATCATCACCGATCCTCCACCAAATTTCACAGTGGATGCAAGACACTCAGGCTTGTACGCCTCTCTAGGTCTTCGTCTAACCATTAGATGACCAGGTGTTGATCTGGGGATGCTCCTATCACCACTGGAATCACTGTGGCCTTCACCTTCCACATCTTCTCCAGTTCTCCTTTGAGGCCCTGGTATTTCTCCAACTTCTCATATTCCGTCTTTCTGATGTTGCTGTCATTTGGCACTGCCACATCTATTATCATTGCTGTCTTCTGATCCTTGTCTACTATCACAATGTCTGGTTGGTTAACCAACAACTGCTTATCTGTCTGGATCTTGAAGTCCCACAGGATTTTAGCCCTTTCATTCTCCACCACTTTCTCTGGGATCTTCCACCTGGACTTAGGGGGACTTAGACCATATGCTGTGTAGATGTTCCTGCATACAATTCCCGCTACTTGGTTGTGGCATTTGGTATATGCTGTTCCTGCTTGCATTTTGCATCCTGCCACTATGTGTTGGATGGTTTCTGAGGTTTCTTTGCATAGTCTGCACCTTGGGTCTTGTCTTGGGTTATAGGATGTTTCGCCCCCAGCAGTTCGCCCCCGGGTACATTTTGCCCCGCATTTTGTCCCCAGCATTTGGCCCCCAGGATGTTTCACACCCGCACATTTCACCCCCACACATTTCGCCCCCAGCAGTTCGCCCATTTTACCCCCAGCAGTTCGGCCCCGGAGGTCTTCTGCTCATCTTTGCCTGATCTTCTCTTGGCTGTGTGGGCTGGTAATCGATCGCCATGCTGGATCCGGAGGCCACCACGAGTCCTCTCCCTCTTCCCAGCTTCCTGTTCTTCTGCCTGATTTCATCGGGGCACTGCGCATGCGCAATAGTGTCTTGGTGACAGGAGAGGCATCCTGCCCCCTGGATTGACTGATGAATGGGGCAGGAGTGAAGTCATGTCAGTGAGCAGCCAGGAGACATTTGGCCTCACTGCCACGGCATTCATCATGCTTCATGGATCAGTGATCCAGGCAAGATGAAAAGACAGCCAGAAGCAGGAGAAGACGTCACTGGGAACCGCTAGACTGCACTCTGTGAACCAAGGCTGTCTTTTCATCTTTCCTGGATCACTGATCCATGAAGCCTGATGAATGCCGGGGCAGTGAGGTTGAATGTCTTCTGGCCATTCTGCTGGGGGCAAAATGTGCGGGGGTGAAATGTGCTGGTGCAAAACATCCTGGGGGCCAAATGCCGGGGATGAAATGTGCGGGGACAAAATGTACCCGAGGGCGAACTGCTGAGGGTGAACTGCTGTGGGCGAACTGCTGGGGGCAAAACATCCAAATCCCCTTGTTTTGTGTGGTAGATTCCTGCTTCTGTGGATCAGGTACTTAGTGCTTGCTCTTTTGCCGCTATGATTAGGGTCTCGGAGTCACGCTTTCTCCAGCCATTGTTTAAATATAGGAGAAACTAGAGTTTTTCATATAAAAATATCGTTTATTAAGTAAAAAACATCAACAGACAGAAGGATTTCATTACTTATATCATATAGATTATATATAGATTATATATTTACATGAAAGAATAGAAAGGAATAATAGTGTGATCCTGATGTTATCAACGCAAAGAAGTCGTTATCATGGACTAGAATGGGCAGCAAAAAGCAATTTTTACTTACAAGTGGCTATAATTGTGGACATGAAACAAAAGGAACTCCTAATTATGCATGTGCTAAAAAGAGGAAGGAATATCCTCCTTATAACGATTCAATTGGTTTCAGCCAACTAAAAAATGCCACACATGTGAGCAAGAGCTGCCCATGAAGATAGTAAAGTAAACGGTTAATTACCCATAGTGTGTTAGGATCAGTCCAGGAAACGACCTCTCTCCCCGACGCGTGTTTCGCGAGAATAAATCTCGCTTCCTAACACACTATGGGTAGTTCCCTTTGCAGGTGGGAATCTGTGCCTACCTTCCTGCGCTTGTGTGTTGTGGTCCTCCCCTGCTGTGCTTACGGGATAGTACCCACAACTGTTGTGTCTGTTTCTCGTGTTCCCTCACAACTCGATTCTGATGTTCTCCCTCTACGTCCCCCTGATCTTACGGTTAGGACGCACCCGTATGACGGGGAGGCTCGGAGCTCTTCCGGGACTCTAGCGTCGCCCCACTCCTGTTGTTACCCCCCTGTGTCTTCCTGGGTCTGGGTGAGACAGCCCGCCTCTAACTGACTGTCCTGCCGTAGGTTTGAAGTTTGGCCTGGAGCTCTATACTTCCTCGGCATTCCGGCCACCGGTTATGCGCCTCAATAGGATGTTGCCTCGTCTTACAGCACGACTCCTACTGGTATTCTCCTTGTTGCGTTGATCTCGTTTCTCACTCAGCACAATAAACTTCGCTTCTTATCCTTTCTTGGGGTACCGCCGCTATATCGTGCAGGCGCGGTCCCGTAACGTTCTCTCTGGTTGCTAGGCCTCTGTCAGGATCCCACCCCTGACAGGGACCCCTCTGAATCTTCCCCTACAACACCCTCTGCCACAGGATGTTGCCTGGTTCCAACCCAGTCAGCTTCTGTCTAACTTCCTATCTAACCCCCAGTTTTACCAGACTGTGAGGAGTGGCCTAATAAATAGAACCCTTAGCTCCCCCTGGAGGCCCGACTGTGAAATGTATTGGTGTCTGTGATACCTGGTCAGATGAACTCCTTCAGTGCCATCAGACGTACCATAGCCCCCCTTAGCGGCGGAGCCACAGTACTGCAACGACCAGGACTCTGGGGCGCTGCATGTACATAGCTGGTTCTTTTTATATGTTATGCTAAATTTCTCCAGCCATTGGTAGGATTTTTCCATGTCAGCCACCTTCATTATCTGTCGATGGTACGTCCCATGCAGTGGCTTGCCTTGCCATGGCGCTTCATGTTCCTGTTCTTCCTTCCAGATCTGTTGTTGCTCCCTTAGGCTTTCTCTCAGCATCTCATCTTTTGGTGACATTTTTCTGATGTATTTCTTCATACTCCTTGTTTCATCCGTGATGGTGGCTTGGATGCTTATCAAGACTCAACTACCCTCCTTTCTGTTGGTATACAATCTTTGGATGTTAGACTTTTAGGGTATGTGTCCACGTTCAGGATTGCATCAGGATTTGGTCAGGATTTTATGCAGGTAAAATCCTGACCAAATCTGCACCTGAGGTCACTAGCAGGTCACCTGCGTTTTTCATGCGTTGTTTCAGCATTGTAAGGACATGCTGCATTCTGAAAAGACGCGCCGCATGTCCCTTTCCGCGGGTGTGCTGCATGCGTCTTTTAATGCATAGTGGAGACGGGATTTCATGAAATCCCCTCCACTATGCTGTAACATCTGGACGCTGCATGTTTGACGCTGCGGCTCTACGCAGCTTCAGACACGCAGCGTTTCCTGAACGTGGAAACATACCCTTAGGGTGGAGACCTCCATGCATTGTGAGGCGCTTCACATCTGCAGCTTCCATCTCTTCTTTTGGCCAGCACACTATGCCAGCAGGGTATCTGATAACTGGCAAGGCATGTGCATTGATGGCGTGGATTATAAATAAATAAATAAATAAATATATATATATACTGTATAAATGATAAGCCATCAATGACAAAGAGCACTGCTGGGAAGGGATAAACAGTGAAGGGGAAACACATGACTGAATTAGGCTACGTTCACATTTGCGTTGTGCGCCGCAGCGTCGGCGCCGCAACGCACAACGCAAACAAAAACGCAGCAAAACGCATGCACAACGCTGCGTTTTGCGCCGCATGCGTCCTTTTTTTGATTGATTTTGGACGCAGCAAAAATGCAACTTGCTGCGTCCTCTGCGCCCGGACGCGTGCGCCGCAGTGACGCATGCGGCGCAAAACGCAAGTGCGACGCATGTCCATGCGCCCCCATGTTAAATATAGGGGCGCATGACGCATGCGGCGACGCTGCGGCGCCCGACGCTGCGGCGCAGACCGCAAATGTGAACGTAGACTTAGTGCTGTGACTCCTTCATTCAAAGGATCGTGGGTCGCCCCAGACATCAGACCCCCACCATACATGCAAAAAAAAAAATAAATTGAGCTTAACTTGAGTTGGTACACATGCAGAGGTTAAACGCATGTTCACATTGGCCACAAAACATTAAAACCTACAAGAGAAAAAAAGTAAGCAAAAACCCTGATATCACTAAGTAAAAAAGCAAAAGTGAATTGAAATAACACAGAGTTTTTAGTAATACTGTTTTGATAAAAAAAAAGCACAAAAGCCAGCCCACCTCGTCAAGGTAACTCTAATAGGGACAGCCCTACACTGTCTAATATTAAAACCTTACCATGTGTCAATGTTGACCTCAGTGTGAATAAGGGCAGACAAAAGGACTGGGCCCAACCAGTGAAACACTAGACTGTGGAAGCCTTATATACATGTACCTAGCAATATGTCATTACTATACCATCAATTTAGAAGCTTCTCCATATTGTCTCTGTTATTTTGTGGGTTTTTGTACGATTTTACATGTGCTCATCTTTTTCACACAGCTTGACTGATATAGTCTATATAACGTCATTTTCCTGACTGATCCATCAGGGATGGATAAGGACCGAGACAAGATAGCAGAGAGGATATTACAACTCACTCTAGAGATCCTCTTTCGGCTAACTGGAGAGGTAATGTGGCATCATCAGAATTTCTCACATCATTATCATCTTCTACTATATAATTGTCTAAGGGTCACTTCCGTCTTTCTGTCTGTCTGTCTGTCACGGAAATCCCAAGTCACTGATTGGTCGCAGCCAGCTGGCGGTGTTATATACTACGCGGCTGTGCTATATACTAGGTGGGCAGTGTTATATACTATGTGGGCTGTGTTATATACTACGCGGGCAGTGTTATATATGCGTGGGCTGTGTTATATACTACATGGGCAGTGTTATATACTATGTGGGCTGTGTTATATACTTCATGGGCAGTGTTATATACTACGTGGGCAGTGTTATATACTACGTGGGCTGTGCTATATACTGCGTGGGCAGTGTTATATACTGCGTGGGCAGTGTCATATACTGCATGGGCTGTGTTATATACTACGTCGGCAGTGTTATATACTACGTGGGCAGTGTTATATACTACGTGGGCAGTGTTATATACTGCGTGGCCTGTGTTATATACTACGTGCCTGTGTTATATACTTTGTGGGCTGTGTTATATACTACGTGGGCTGTGTTATATATTACGTGGGCTGTGCTATATATTACGTGGGCTGTGTTATATACTACGCAGCTGTGCTATATACTACATGGGCAGTGTTATATACTAAGTGGCTGCTATATACTACGTGGCTATGCTATATACTACATGGCTGTGCTATATACTACGTGGCTGTCTGTGTTACGTGGGCTGTGTTATATACTGCGTGGGCTGTGTTATGTACTGCGTGGGCTGTGTTATATACTACGTGGCTGTGCTATGTACTACATGGCTGTGTTATATACTATGTGGCTGTGTTATATACTACGTGGATGCTATATACTATGTGGCTGCTATATACTACATGGCTGTGCTATATACTGCGTGGCCACTATATACTACGTGGGCAGTGTTATATACTATGTGGGCAGTGTTATATATGCATGGGCTGTGTTATATACTACGTGGGCAGTGTTATATACTACGTGGGCTGTGCTATATATTATGTGGGCTGTGTTATATACTACGTGGGCAGTGTTATATACTACGTGGGCAGTGTTATATACTGCGTGGGCTGTTATATACTACGTGACTGTGTTATATACTTCATGGCCTGTGCTATATATTACGTGGGCTGTGTTATATACTATGCTGCTGTGCTATATACTACGTGGGCAGTGTTATATACTAAGTGGCTGCTATATACTAAGTGGCTGCTATATACTACGTGACTATGCTATATACTACATGGCTGTGCTATATACTATGTGGCTGTCTGTGTTACGTGGGCTGTGTTATATACTGCATGGGCTGTGCTATGTACTGCGTGGGCTGTGTTATATACTATATATACTACATGGCTGTCCTATATACTATGTGGCTCCTATATACTACATAGCTGTGTTATATACTACGTGGCTGCTATATATTACGTGGGTTGTGTTATATACTACATGGCTGTGTTATATACTACGTGGCTGTGTTACATACTACGTGGCTGCTATATACTACGTGGCTGTGCTATATACTACGTGGCTGTGCTATATACTACGTGGCTGTGCTATATACTACGTGGCTGTGCTATATACTATGTGGGCTGTGTTATATACTACGTGGCTGTGCTATATATTACGTGGCTGTGCTATATACTACGTGGCTGTGCTATATACTACGTGGGCTGTATTATATACTACGTGGCTGCTATACACTACGTGGCTCCTATATACTACGTGGCTGTGCTATATACTATGTGGTTGTCTGTGTTACGTGGGCAGTGCTATAATATGTGGCTGCTATATACATACATACATACATACATATTCTAGAATACCTGATGCGTTAGAATCGGGCCACCATCTAGTTAGTAATAACTATAAATGAGCAATTTTATGCAATTATTAGATTAACCCTCTGAATTCGAACAATATGTGATTTGCTTCATGTAAATGGCCAAAAATGGATGGCTGCCACAATTTTACACTTTGCTAAATTTTGCGTCAGCCATATATAGCTTACCTGACCTCAGGCACGGCTGCGTGGGCTACCCAATAATACTGTACAGCCATCACATAAAATAGCCTAGCTTATCAGGAGGGACTGTCATAGCCAGTGTGAAGCAGACAATGGAAATGCTGTAGCCATTTTATAATGAATCTGGATAGAGAGAGGAAATCACAGCTTAGCCATAGAGATAGCAAAAGAGTGAACAAAAAAAGAGAGTCATGAAACCCTGAATAAACTGTCATGGCCAAAAGTGTTGTCACCCTTGAAATTGTTCAAGAAAATTAAGTATTTCTCCATGAAAATTATTGTAATTACACGCTTTGTTATGCACATGTTTATTTCCTTTGTGTGTATTGGAACTACACAAAAAAAGGAGAAAAAAAGGTGAATTGGACATAATTTCACACTAAACCCCAAATATGAGCCAGACAAAATTTGTGTCACGTTTCCAAATTATGGGTAAACAACTTTTGTTTCAAGCATGAGATACTCGTTGAAACTCACCTGTGGCAAGTAATAAGTGTGGGCAATATGAAACCAGATAAAAAGAGAAGGAGAGCTTGACTCAATCTTTGTATTGTGTGTCTGTGTGTACCTCATTGAGCATAGAGAGCAGAAAGAGAAGAGAGAGAACTGTCTGAAGATTTGAGAACCAAAATAGTTGAAAAATGTCAACAATTTCAAGGTTACACGTCCATCTCCAGATTTCTTGAAAATTGCTGAAAGTTTGCAAGGCAAGATAGTTTGGATGATGGATAAGCAGCCCCAATCAAGTTCCAAAGAAAATCAAGCTGTCCTGCAGGCTCAGGGTGCATCAGTGTCAGGGTGAACTAACTGTCCACATGTGAATGAAATAAAAAGCTAAGGCAGTAGACCCAGGAGGACCCCACTGCTAACACAGAGGCATAAAAAAGCTAGAGAGCAGTTTGCCAAAATGTACATGAGTAAGCCAAAGTCCTTCTAGGAAAGCGTCTCGTGGACAGATGAGACCAAGAGAGAGCTTTTTGGTAAAGTACATCATTCTACTATTTCCTGCAAATGGAATGAGGCCTTAAAAGAACACAGTACCTACAGTAAATATGCTGGCGGGTCAGAGATTTTTTTATGCCTCTGGCACTGGTGCCTTGACTGTGTGCAAGTCATCATGACATCTGAAGATTAGCAAAGGATTTTGGATGGCAATGTAGTGCTCAGTGTAAGAAACCTGGGTTGCGTCCTAGGTCATGGGTCTTCCAGCAGGACAATGTCCCCAAATTTACTTGAAAAAGCTCCCAGAAATGGATGGAAACAAAGTGCTGGAGAGTTCTGAAGTGTTAATGGCTTTAGGTAAGCAATTGATAGCAGTTCTTTATTCCAAAGGGTGTGCAACCAAATATTAAGTTGAGGGTGCCAACAATTTTGTCCAGCTCATTTTTGGGGTTTTGTGTGAAATGATGTCCTTTTTTTCTCTGTTTTTAGTGTTGTTCCAATACACACAATGGAAATAAACATGTTTAATTGCAATAATTTCTGGGAGAAATACTTCATTTTCTGGAACAATTTCAAGGGTGAACAAACTTTCAGCCATGACTGTATAGTGTGTGCCAGCACAATAGTGAAGAATGGTTACGATCCGTTTACCCAGAGCCAGATATGCTGAGGTCACTGTGACATTACTAAGGCTCTGTTTGTGTTAAAGAGACTGAATGTGGCTGGATACAGTCCTAGGAGTCCTTTAGAGTTATACACATCTTTTTAGGGCAATTTGGATGCCTTGGAGTAATTTTGAGTCTCCACAAATCGAATGACCTGGCAGAATCTGGCAATGCCGACAAATCTGAATTGCAAAAGATTTGCTCATTTCTAATAATACAGTTGGATATGACTGAAATGATGAGAGATCCTGGAAATTTCTGTAGTGATATTATTAATGTCTACATACACAGGATTACACAGTAGTGAAGAAGAACTCTAGCGATCATTGGCAGGCCCCTGTGTGTGAAGGATGGGGAGGAACCATGAGTCCAATCCCGGGGTCTCCACTGCACCCTCAGATACTTGAGGACATCGATGACCAGAAGATCCTAGAACTCACCTACAAGATGATTGAGCTGCTGACTGGAGAGGTGACACTGCTGGGAATGCTGGGACATTATACAGTAACGCTATGAAGGGATCGGGGGGATGACGGTATCATTGTATGTGGCAGGTTCCTATAAGATGTCAGGACGTCACCGTCTACTTCTCCATGGAGGAGTGGGAGTATCTAGAAGGACACAAGGATCATTACAAAGACGTGATGATGGAGGTTCACCAGCCCCGAATATCACCAGGTAATAGACAGGACTAAATACACATGGCTTATAATTATCTGTATGTGAAGAATTAATGCAGTCCATGTATGTGTTTCCTACAGTTTTATCCGCTAAGAGAACAACTCCAGAGAGATGTCCCAGTCCTCTTCTTCCTCTGGATCATCAGGTAGATGAAGACGGAGACGGATTTTGTGTTCAGTCTTGTTTTATCCAACAAGATTCCCACACTTACAACTATTTCACAACAAACGATAATATCTCTGAAATTGCCATGAAATACAATGGTTGAGTCTCGAACCACCAAAACTATCCTTCCATACTTCTGACAACAAATGTCAAGCACAGGGATTAAGAATACATAGAAAATTTACACGTTAGCTAAAAATCAATCAAATAATCTTATTCTTATGACAAGATTTGTGACCAAGAGAAAGAACGCAATTACAAAAATATAGAGCAACGTAGGCCCTCAAAACTTCTGAACTGTGGTTATTAAAAAAAACAACATAGTAATCAATTATCTTTTGACTTTTACAATATTTCTACCATAGTTTTCTGATGAGGAAGAAGATCTGGACCATAGTCCAATTCTAAAAATAAAAATAGAAGAGATCGATTTGTGGGGTGATGAGGAGTGTAAAGAGGAGATTCCTACAGATAACTGCTTGGGTAAGTAATGGCCACAGGTTAGATTCACATTCTACTTATCCACTGGCTGCAACAATATTGTGTTTAGTTTTTTCAAGGTAACTTGTTTTACAGTTTTAGTGATTAAATTGACTCCATATTGCTATAGTGCTTGTTAATAATTTTATAACCTTCAATTTTACAATAAAAGGTGAGGTCTAAGGGGTAATGTCTCTCCTTGTGAAGAGTGACCAGCCAAGCCTGGCATGTCAGAGGGAAGAGACTTATAAACCAAGCATCGTCCCCTAGAAAATTAAATATGCAAATTTGCCTCTTCAGAGAGGAACAGGACTAGAATTCTAGTGCCACCTATTGTAAGCAGAGATCCTAAAAGTCAATATCAACTCTTTAACGAGCCTTGCAATATGACTTAGGATAAAAGCCAAACCTGTATCTCCCCATTGCAGACATCATGTTTCTGGATGTTTCCCCTCATCAGTATAAAGTGTGAGATCTGATTTGCCTAGGTGGGAAACTATGGACTGGGGAATAAGTTGGAATCGTTTCTCCTTCTGGAGAGTGACAAGCCAAGCCTGGCATGTCAGAGTAAGGCTATTTTCACACTAGCGTCGGGCTTCGCGTCGGGCCGAGGTTACCGACGCTAGCGTTCTCTGCGCCGCACAATGGGGGCAGCGGATGCATTTTTCCAGCGCATCCGCTGCACCATTGTGAGGTGCGGGGAAGTGGGGGCGGAGTTCTGGCCGCGCATGAGCGGTCGGAAAAAGCGGACCGTCGGCGGCAAAAAATGTTACATGTAGCGTTTTTTTGTGCCGACGGTCCGCCACAGCACGACGCAACCGTCGCACGACGGTTGCGACGTGTGTCAATCCGTCGCAATACGTCGCTTAATGTTAGTCTATGGGGAAAAAACGCATCCTGCAAGCACTTTTGCAGGATGCGTTTTTTCCGCATTGTGACGGATTGCAGTTAACGCTAGTGTGAAAGTAGCCTTAGGAGACTCATAATTATAGATGGGCGGACACCTGGATGGTCGGGTTCGGCCAAACAGTTACAAAACATTTGGGTACCAGAACAGTACGCAGACCCGAACCTGGACCCCATTCACTTGAACGGGGGCCCAAACATCTAAGGGCTTGGCTGTAGACTATGGACTTTTTAATGTCTTTTGGGTGGAAGCTGTCCCATCTGAGGTATATGGGATGGTCAATTGGTTTCCAATACAATCCGATTACTGGATTGAACCATTTTGAATTTTTATGGTGGTATCTAGAAAGTTGATTTCTATTTTTGAGTGGTCCAATGTCAAGTTTGTTGTGGGATGAAATGTATTGAATTGCTTTTCCCACTGAGAGCATTCTTTTTTTCATATAAAGTGACACATGCTAGTTTTGGAGAATGGAATTGCGTCAATATGTGAAGTAGAAAGTACATGGTTATGTTATCCAAAGCCAGTAATATTCATTTTTATTTTCGGCAGATGACTTATCTAGAAGCTTGGAGAAACATCTGATAACTTTAGATTTTAAGGAAGAGGATTCTGGTATTACACAATATGCACATGAAGAACATGTTGTTTTTCCAGATTTTGACTCCGCTACACACAACAAAAATATACCATCTGATTCATTTAACCAGGTCCTATCTTCTCATTTATCACAAACTGTTAAGGAAAATGAAATTCACAGAGGCGGTGTGGCTCAACAAAGACTTCACAAAAGAGAAAAGTTATTTATATGTTCAGAATGTGGGAAATGGTTTCACCAAATGTCTGATCTTGTGAGACATGAAAGAAGTCATGCAAGGGAGAAGCCGTATTCATGTTCAGAATGTCAGAAATGTTTTTATCAGAAATCACATCTTGTTACACATCAAAGAAGTCACACAGGAGAGAAGCCGTATTCATGTTCTGAATGTGATAAATGTTTTAACCACAAATCAAATCTTGTTAGACACCAGAGAATTCACACAGGAGTGAAGCCATATACATGTGCAGAATGTGGGAAACGTTTTGCAGATCAATCAAATCTAGGTAAACATGAGAGAAGTCACAAAGGGGAAAAGCCATATTCATGTTTTGAATGTTCAAAATGCTTTATGCATAAATCAGATCTTCGTATACATCAAAGAACTCACACTGGGGAGAAACCATACTCATGCACAGTATGCGGAAAATGTTTTGCACAACAGTCAGATCGTATTAAGCACGAAAGAAGTCACAAAGACGGAAAGCTTTATTCATGTTTAGAATGTGGAAAATATTTTAGCCAAAAAGCACATTTTTCTATACATAAGAGAAGTCACACAGGAGAAAAGCCATATCCGTGTTCCGAATGTGGGAAATATTTTTTCCAGAAATCGCATCTTACTACACATCAGAGAAGTCATACAGGGGAGAAGCCATTTTCATGTTCAGAATGTGAGAGATGTTTTTCACGGAAATCAATTCTTCTTAAGCATCAAAAAAGTCACAAAGGGAAGTAGCAGTTTTCTTTTATATATATTTTACTGACTAATTATACAAAAATCATTAGAAAAGGTTTTATTAAAACATTTATGATTATTAAAATGTACATTATTACAATGTATTTGGGCTTATCTTCTTTTATTTATTTTTTATATTGCATTATAGCTTGAGGACTTATAGAGCATGGGCATTTTGAATGTAGTATTTTGGAATGGACGTTAGGATAATCACCACACACATCCCGTGACTCAAGAGTCCCTCCATGTCTGTAGTGTGCCATGGTGCCAAGGAACCGACTCTTGCCCATGACTACCTCGTTACAAAAACAGAAGTTCATCAAGTTGCACCTATAACCTAACATTTATCCTGGGGATACCTCATAACGCAAATCCCAATTGCCCCATGTTATTGTAAAAATTCTCCTTTACTTTCCTCATAGGGCAATCAAACTAATTCCCTGGTTCAATTTCCCATCACTATAATCGATTTGTATGATTCGGTCTATCGGCCATGACAGCAATCTCTGATAGCTGGACAGGAGCCATGAGAACCACCTCTTACCTGAAGGCATCCGTGACCCTTCTTTTGATTAGCCACTCTGATGTGACATCATTATTGCTGCATGATACCATGCAAACTAATCAAAAGAAAAGCAGCAGGTGACATTACGTAATAGAAATGACTCACGACTCCACATATTACTGTCGAGGCAAATGGACCAGATCGTGTTAATAGATTTGCATCAACTCTACACATTACCGAACCTAGTAAAAAAGGTATAAAATTAACCATTATCTCAACTGGAATTTTGGATCTTCTGCAAACTGCTCCAGGTCTCATATTTGAGACTGCAATTTTAAGTTCTCTCAACAGGTGTTCAATGGGAGTTAGATCCGGACTTATTGCTGGTCACTTCAGAACTCTCCAGCGCTTTTTTCCATCCATTTCTAGGTGCTTCTTGAAGCTTGTAAGTACTGTGTTCTTTTTCTTTGTAGGTCTCATTCTGTTTCAGTAAACAGTAGAATGATAAGCTTTACGAAAAAGCCCTATATTGGTCTCATCTGTCCACAAGATGTTTTGAAAATTTTAAAAAGTTCCATCTCCTTCAATAGAACCCAAGGTTTGTTCAATTTAAACATGTTGAAAAGCTTCAGAACAGCACTCATAACAGGGGATGCACAGTGACGCGTTTCGATCACAAAGCTGTGATAAAGATTGTTCTGCGATCGAAACCCGTTGCTGTGCCTCCCTGTTATGAGTGTGTAGTATGTTAGCAGGTGCGTAGGATGCAGTGACACACAGGAGGCAGAGCAAGGGTTAACAGGTACTTTGATATAAAACAGAGGTATTACAAACAGGGAGGTAAAGGGTGTGAACTTGCGGATTGGGAAAGTCAAATGCAGAAGGTAAAAACTTATCAGTCTCTGTGCAGTGGAGGAAGATGGCTGGAAGATCCCTCGGCGACGCCGCAGGCGGCTCGAGATGTCTCCGATCCACTCCCGCAGATGGGTGATGCACTGTCTCCTTGCGATGACGAGTCCTCTGGGTCCTTCGACATGTGGTCTCCTGATCCAGGTACACGATTGGGTAGAGATGATGGTCGGCAGCACAGTGAAAGAAGCAGAAATTTCAGTAGGCAAGGCCGCAGTAGAAGTACACAGTCCAGTGGACACAGCCATAGGCACGGGTCGGTCCTCAGCAGGCACCGCAAGGATGGGACTAAGCAGTGCTTCCGCGATGGCAAGCGGAGCAAAGGTATGCGCTCTATCCTGGTCACTACCCGCTGCGGATGTCTCTCTGGGCTGAGGGTAGGATGTGTCAGCAGTCTCCCTAGCCGGGAATACAGGCGCAGCTAGCTGGCATGGGTCCGTCGAGAAGGAGTCAAGCGAGTTCACAAGCGCCTTCCCCGCTAAGTGTCCATTCTTCCCGCTCAGACAGCTATGTAGGACCCGCCCCCATCAGTCAGGTGTCCTGAACTGCTCCAGTCAGAAATCTCTTCCCTCTGCAACAATGGTGACAGCTCCGGCCCAGACATGCAAGAGAGATGGTTAGCTTGGCTCTCCTCCCTACAAGTGCGGTTCTGAAGCTTTTGAACATGTTTTAGTTTAATTTGAACAAACCTTGGATTTTACTGAAGGAGACGGAACTTTTTGAAATTGTCATAGTTAACTACGTCAAGACAGGACAGAGTTCCACGCACCTGCTGCAGCTGTCGGTGAGCTGGCTTTAACTTTTTCCATTCACAAGATTCTTTCTCAGAATGATTTTGGCTTACTCAAGTACATCTTGTCAAACCGCAGTTTAGTTTTTTATGTCTCTGTGTCAGCAGTGAGGATCTCCTGTCATAGTGTTTCATTTCATTCAAATCTCGACAGAGAGTTCACGCTGACACTGATGCACCCTGAGCCTGCAGGACAGCTTCCACCATCCGGATTAACTTGCGTTGCAATCTTTCATCAATTTTTCTCTGTCATCTATGTCCAAGGAGATTAGCTACAGTGCCATGGGTTGTAAACTTCTTCATTATGGAGATGGACTTGTAGCCTTGAGAATGTTGATATTTTTCAACAATTTTGTTTTTCAAGTCCTCAGACCATTCTCCTTTCTTTCAGAGACACACACTGGTTTCAGGTGTGATTTTTATACTGTCCATACCTGTTGCTTGCCACAGGTGAGTTTAATTGAGCATCACATGCTTGAAACAAAGTTGTTTACCCACAATTTTGGAAAGGTACCAACATTTGTGGAGTTTTGTGTGAAAGTTTGTTCAATTTTCCAATCTGATTTTTTTTTGTGTTGTTGCAATACACACAAAAGGAAATAAACATGTCTATAACAAGACATGACATTGCATTAGTTTTCTGGGAGAAATACTTCCTTTTCTGGAACAATATCAAGGGTGGCAACACTTTAGGCCATGACTGTATATACAGCTTTCAAAAATTACCACTGACCCCGCTTTAGTAGAGCAGTTTATGACTGTATTGGAGTTACAAGTTATTTTAAGGCCAAAAACTCAGATTTAGACTTGTTAGGATGGTGAATGTGAACGATTATGCAACAAGAGTAAATCTTGTTCAATAATGTTTGGAAATCATCCACTGATGGGGACCTTGATTGGATTGGTGACTCTAATGGAACCACTGATGTCCTAGATAAGATATTCGGATCGTATGCCTGCCCCCATATTCTCTGACTAACGAATATAAATCCTACAGTTCCTGTTCAGAAAAATTGAGGACACTATATTGGGTAGACAACATAAGTGATTTGAGAGGATAAATCTTGAATAAAATGTTTTCTGACTGTTAGTAGTCGAATAACCTTATTCACATCCAGGAGAGTCCTTATAAATCAAATTTAAGAGGGTACAAATTTAGAACCTTTTTGCAATGCAGAAAGTTGATCTTTTGAGAGGATAGTGGTTGATGGAAACAACTTTCCATATTGAATCTAATAGAAGTTCATGTTTCCTGGGTCTGCCTCAATACCTACGTTGATTTTGACTTCTGGCATTCTGATCTCCGTGTGCATTTTTTTTTCTTCTCGGGCACTTTTGTATGTTAGAGTTAGGGAAGAGTCAGACGGTCGTATAACTCAGACAAGGATCACAACTAGTGTTGAGCGATACCGTCCGATACTTGAAAGTATCGGTATCGGAAAGTATCGGCCGATACCGGCAAAGTATCGGATCCAATCCGATACCGATACCCGATACCAATACAAGTCAATGGGACTCAAGTATCGGACGGTATTCCTGATGGTTCCCAGGGTCTGAAGGAGAGGAAACTCTCCTTCAGGCCCTGGGAACCATATTAATGTGTAAAAGAAAGAATTAAAATAAAAAATATTGCTATACTCACCTGTCCGACGCAGCCGGGACCTCAGCGAGGGAACCGGCAGCGTTGTTTGTTTAAAATTCGCGCTTTTACTTGGTTACGTGAGGTCCCGGCTTGTGATTGGTCAGGGCGGCCATGTTGCCGGGACGCGGACCAATCACAGCAAGCCGTGACGAAATTACGTCACGGCTTGCTGTGATTGGTCCGCGTCCCGGCAACATGGCCGCCATTAACCAATCACAAGCCGGGACGTCACTGGAGGCTGGACACGCGCGCTTTTTAAAATACGCGCGTGTCCAGCCTCCCGTGACGTCACGGCTTGTGATTGGTTAATGGCGGCCATGTTGCCGGGACGTCACTGGAGGCTGGACACGCGCGCTTTTCAAAATACGCGCATGTCCAGCCTCCCGTGACGTCACGGCTTGTGATTGGTTAATGGCGGCCATGTTGCCGGGACGCGGACCAATCACAGCAAGCCGTGACGTAATTTCGTCACGGCTTGCTGTGATTGGTCCGCGTCCCGGCAACATGGCCGCCCTGACCAATCACAAGCCGGGACTTCACGTAACCAAGTAAAAGCGCGAAATTTAAACAAACAACGCTGCCGGTTCCCTCGCTGAGGTCCCGGCTGCGTCGGACAGGTGAGTATAGCGATATTTTTTATTTTAATTCTCTTTTTTACACATTATTACATTAATGTTGTTGCGATACCCGATACCCGATACCACAAAAGTATCGGATCTCGGTATCGGAAATTCCGATACAGCAAGTATCGGCCGATACCCGATACTTGCAGTATCGGAATGCTCAACACTAATCACAACGCAATAATTGGACTGGCCGTCGGCTCTTCCAACCCGAGCATGACAGCTGTATAGAAATATTCTCTGCCACACTCGGGTCAGGAGAGCCGACAGTCAATCCAAGCATTGCGGTACAATTCTTGTCCAAGTTGTTATATGGCCATTTGTCATGCTGTGACAGTAGGAATGCCGGGGAAGAGGGACCCTATACTGTCCCTAATCTAGGGAAGCCATAGTCTATCCATAACCCTGGGGTTACTCTTGAAGCTACCCAGCTCTCGTACCTGCTGCTATGTAATCCTATACAGCTTCCACCCTCCCCCCCCCAGTGAGGGAAGAGGCAGGGAGTATAAGGGGTAACACCAACTGGACAGACGGGCAAATCAAGGCACAATCACACAACAGGCACACAGGATAGAATACAAAGGGAAGATGGGTGCAACGTAATGGTGAAGAAAAGCAACATGAAGGACTGATAAAGACAAAGAAACGTTATGTGAAATTCTGGGCTTTCTGTTCTGATGAGTCAGTTTGGCTTCTCAATATGGAATGGGGTAAAGTCCCACTATGTTTCTTTACACATATTCATCACTCTTTACACACACTACAGCTCAACAGCATGCATATTGCACATATATACACATATATCTCACCTCCTTACTTACTAAAATCCCACACTGTCTGTCTACTATTTCAGCCTTCTTTTCTGCTCGCTTACTAAAACTGAACATGGACAAAACAGAATTCATCATCTTTCCCCCATCTCACTCTACCCCTCCACCAGACCTATCCATCAATGTCAATGGCTGCTCGCTTTCCCCAGTCCCACATGCCCGGTGCCTCGGGGTGATCCTCGAATCTGCCCTCTCTTTCAAGCCACATATCCAAGCCCTTGCCTCCTCCTGCCGTCTCAAACTCAAAAATATTTCCCAAATCCGTACATTCCTTGACCGCGACACCACAAAAACACTAATGCATGTGCAACGCCCCAGAGTCCTGGTCGTTGCAGTAATGTCGCTCTGCCACTAAGGGGAGTGATGTTACGTCTGATTGTACTAAAGGAGTTCACCTGACCAGGTATCACAGTCACACACTACACTTCACACTCCGGCCACCAGGGGGAGCAAAGGGTTCTATGTATTAGGCCACTCCTCACACTCGGGTAAAACTGGGGGTTGGATAGGAAGTTAGAGAGAAAGCTGAATGGAGAGTTCCAGGGAGGACCTGTCAGGGGTGGGATCCTGACAGCAGCCTAGCGAGAGATAGAACGTTACGGAGCTGCGCCTGCACCTCCTTGCGGCAGCATCCTAAGAAAGGACAAGAAGCGAAGTATATTGTGGAGAAGTGAAAAACGAGATCACAGCACTAGGAGATAATACCAGAAGGAGTCCTGCCTTAAGAACGGCAACTTCCTTCTGAGGTGCGTAGCCGGTGACCGGAACGCCGAGGGAGTGATTGGCTCTACGCATTACTCCGAACCACGGCAGGGCAGTTAATTCCAAGTTGGCTGTCCAACCTTTACACCTATGAAGACAACGGAGGCAAATTGTGGGAGAGGGGCGTCTCTAGGGTCCCTATAAAATAGCTCCAGGCCTACCCCGTCAAACGGGTGCGTCCTATCGATATCATCTGGGGGACGGAGAGAGAAACAGAAACATACATGACAGTTGTGAGGACTATCCCGTGGTGCTCAGCAGGGAAGTACTACAACACACAGGAGCTAGTAGGAAGGCTACTGATTTCCACCTGTAAAGGGAACTCTGGATGTGCCTTCGGATCGGCCGGTCTCAGCCAGCCCTGTTAGCAGTGCTCTGGATTGTGGATGCTGAAGTCTGCAACCCTGTGTCCTCATTATTTACTGCGACCTACACCATCATCATCTACCTTACTGGGAAGCCCTGGGGACATACTTCACCTGTGGGAAGGTATACCATCTAGCTGCCATAACATCACCCCAGTGGACCCCTAAGCAGCGCCGGTCACCCTGACCGAACACCACAGGTGGCGTCACGAACACTTGACAAACTACACCTTTAATTGGGCGCCCCTTAGCAGGGCCACCGTGACATCCCCAGAACTGAGACAGAAGGGACCCGGTACTGAGTACTCCACTGCCCTGCGACACTTCACATGCCCTTATCATCTCCCGCCTTGATTACTGCAACCTCCTACTCTCAGGACTCCCCTCTAGAACTCGGGCACCACTCCAATCCATCCTACACTCTGCTGCCTGACTAATCTACTTGTCTCACTGCTATTCCCCAGCCTCTCCCCTATGCCAAGCCCTTCACTGGCTTCCTATCGCCCAAAGACTCCAGTTCAAAACTCTCACAATGACATACAAAGCCATCCACAACCTGTCTCCTCCATACATCTGTGACATGGTCTCTCGGTACCTACACGCAACCTCCGATCCTTTCAAGATCTCCTTCTCTACTCCCCTCTCATCTCTTCTTCCCACAACCGCATCCAATAATAAATAAAAAAAAATTTATTTATATAGCGCCAACATATTCCACAGCGCTTTAAAAATTATAGAGGGGATTTGTACAGACAATAGACATTACAGCGTAACAAAAACACAGTTCAAAATAGATACCAAGAGAAGTGAGGGCCCTGCTGCTCGCAAGCTTATAATCTATAGAAAAAAGGGAGACACAAGAGGTGGATGGTAACAATTGCTTTCGTTGTTCGGACCGGCCACAGTGTAAGGCTCGGGTGTTCATGTAAAGCTGCATGAACCAGTTAACTGCCTAAGTATGTAACAGTACAGACACAGAGGGCTATTAACTGCATAAAGTGTATGAGAACATGATGTGAGGAACCGGATTATGTTTTTTTTTTTTTTTTTTATGATAGGCCACACAGGGATCGTTAGGTTAATGCGTTGAGGCGGTAGGCCAGTCTGAACAAATGCGTTTTTAGGGCACGCTTAAAACTGTGGGGATTGGGGATTAATCGTATTAACCTAGGTAGTGCATTCCAAAGAATCGGCGCAGCACGTGTAAAGTCTTGGAGACGGGAGTGGGAGGTTCTGATTATTGAGGATGCTAACCTGAGGTCATTAGCGGAACGGAGGGCACGGGTAGGGTGGTAGACGGAGACCAGAGAGGAGATGTAGGATGGTGCTGAGCCACGGAGTGCTTTGTATATGAGGGTAATAGTTCTCCCGTGCTTCCTCTATACTCTGGAACTTTCTACCCCAACAAATCGGACTCTCGCCTACCATAGAAACCTTCAAAAAGAACCTGAAGACCCACCTCTTCAAACAAGCCTACAACCTGATCCTCAACCTACTGAACCACCGCACAACCAGCTCTACCCTCTCCTAGTGTATCCTCACCCATCCCCTGCAGACTGTGAGCCCTCGCGGGCAGGGTCCTCCCTCCTTATGTACCTGTGTGCCTTGTTTTTGCTCATGTTTAATGTATTTGTCTATATTTGCCCCGTATTCACATGTAAAGCGCCGTGGAATAAATGGTGCTATAAAAATGTATAATAATAATATATCTCTGTGGCAGATACGTATACATTATATATACACGGCTCTGCTCTACGGGGCCTAAATTCAGAGCTTCATCCACACTACTAGTCCAGCACCATGACAACCAGAACAGCAGTCCTGCAAACTGAGCTTCTAGATCATGTGATCCCTGACTCCTCCCACACATGTGACTGATCACATGACTGTGACATCACAGCAGGTCCTGTAAGCACAGAAAAGCCATATCTCTTGTGTGAGGCTCTGCAGGAGGAGGAGGTAAGAGGAAATTCACCGCTATCGGGCGCAGGGGCCATTAACCCCTTCATGAGGGCCTTGTTTTGATTCCTAGTGACTGATCGTTTATTTATTGCTGCTTTTCATCGTCTCGTTCACTTTCTGATTTTTCTATCATTGTAGCCTTATTTCTTTGCTGGACGTGTTGTATTTCTATCTACCACCATTTCGAGATGCATATATTATATATAATGTGTTGTTTACGTTTTTTTATTTAAGGAGTTATTGGGGAATAAAGCAACTTCTTTTTGTGGGTTTTAAATTTACGCCATTTGCGACGTGTGTCAAATATTGCTACTTTTATTCTGGGGGTCGCTCCGATTACCAAATATGTATAAGGATTTTTTTTTACATTTTCACCGTCTGTCGCTATTCGCCATTGGAGAGGCGAAGGGGCTCAGTGCATCGTTACCCCCTCAGTCTGCATAGTGGGCACCCTCACATGGTGTCATTGTCGGCTCCTGTCCTCAGGACAGCACAGAGCGGCAGCTGCAGACCGGAGCCGGCGATGGCAACATGTGATCGCTGCTATAAACTGTGAGAGGTGGGGAGTAACAGGGCACTGAACTCTTGGCCACTTCAAGAGTGCACCGAAATCCCACATCAGCATACAAAATACATTATTTTTTATAGCAACTAAATCACTATAATCTATATTACAGGAATGATTTGTGTTGTATAGGGGCTATATCCCCTACATACCTGTACAAGTGGTTTAGTTCGTGTTTTGGGGGCGACAGACTCCCTTTAGGCTTCTTTTACACTTACCGGCTTTTTTGCGGTCCGTTATTGCCGCAATTTTCATGGCCTGACGCAATACCAGACCGCAAAAAACTTGCAGATCGCTGTTTTTCGGGTTTCCAATACTATGAAAATCAATGGGGCCACAAAAACAACGGAAGCTTGTTTTTGCGGTGCACCGTGAATTCCGTTTTTGCGGATCGCCGTTTTTTTTTTGGTCCTTACTTTTTCCCTACTATTCTAATTCAGAAAAACGCAGATCCGCAAGATTTTTTGCGGCAGACCGGGAAAATTACAGTGATACGGTCCGCAAAAACGGACTGCTAAAATCACGGTAAGTGTAAAAGAAACCTAAGCCGTGAAAAAGATTGAGCAGGCTCGATCTTTTTTCACGGCCATACGGCCGTTTTTGCAGCCCCATAGAAATCTATTGGGGACGCAAAACCATGGAAAGTGTTAAAGGGGTTTTCATTTGCCGGCTTGAGCTTTGTTTCCACATCAAAATTGATTGGTGCCGATTACGTTTCAACCCCCGCACCTTTGTGCATGATCCCCACCGATAGTGTGGATTGTAATGTCACTGGCATCTCTCAATTTCCATGCAGCTACATACGGTGCCAAACAATCTCTTTTGTTGCTCCTTAATGTGAGTACATTTCATTTGAACCTGTCATGTCCCCAAATGCTGTTAATCTTTAGATGTATGCAGGGCTGTGGAGTCAGTAAGCCAAACCTCCGACTCCTCAAATTCACTGACTCCCGACTCCACAGCCCTGGTCACTACTTAGCATGGACATAAAGTGCAGCACAGATTCATCTCTGCTAAAAGCCGAGATCCTTAAATCAGGAACAGAACAGACATTTACATGACATTTTATAACTTTCCCAAATTCTTATGAAAAAAATTACATCACATCCTGCACTGAACTACAGAGTTCTTTTATTATATATTTTAGGAATCGGAGTCGCTCCATTCTATTCTGACTCCGACTCCACAACCCTGGCTATATTGTTAATTTTCATGTTAATTGCATTAGAAAGTTGCCCACTACTGGGAGAAAATGTTAACTTTTATTGCTCTCAGGAGCCACTAAGTTTCAGATCAACCTAATATCTGCAGGACAAAATTTTGTGTATAAACCCGCCCATAGAGTGAAATCCATTTCAGAAAAAACTGTATAAAACATGAAGATTTTTGCTGCTGAAAATTCCACCATAAATCTGCCAGTCTCGCTGTTAATTCACTTAATTGTCAGTAATCCCTGTGGGCGGTCAGTATCGAGCTGCGAACTATTTAATGACATTTGATGTCACAGCAGAGTGGCGGCATGGTCACAATCTGGAGTATCACAGCAGCGTAACAGCACAGACACTATCTGGGGCACCACAGCAGCATAACAGCACGGACACTATCTGGGGCACCACAGCAGCGTAACAGCACAGACACTATCTGGGGCACCACAGCAGCATAACAGCACGGACACTATCTGGGGCACCACAGCAGCATAACAGCACGAACACTATCTGGGGCACCACAGCAGCATAACAGCACGGACACTATCTGGGGCACCACAGCAGCATAACAGCACGGACACTATCTGGGGCACCACAGCAGCATAACAGCACGAACACTATCTGGGGCACCACAGCAGCATACGGACACTATCTGGGGCACCACAGCAGCATAACAGCACGGACACTATCTGGGGCACCACAGCAGCATAACAGCACAGACACTATCTGGGGCACCACAGCAGCATAACAGCACGGACACTATCTGAGGCACCACAGCAGCATAACAGCACGGACACTATCTGGGGCACCACAGCAGCATAACAGCACGGACACTATCTGGGGCACCACAGCAGCATAACAGCACGGACACTATCTGGGGCACCACAGCAGCATAACAGCACAAACACTATCTGGGGCACCACAGCAGCATGGTGGCACGGACACTATCTGGGGCACCACAGCATCATACGGACACTATCTGGGGCACCACAGCAGCAAAACAGCACGGACATTATCTGGGGTATCACAGCAGCATAACAGCACGGACACTATGTGGGGTACCACAGCAGCATAACAGCACGGACACTATATGGGATACCACAGCAGCATGGTGCCACGGTCACAGTCTGGGGTACCACAGCAGCATGGTGACATGGTCACAGTCTGGGGTACTACAGCTGCATGGCGGCACAGTCACATTCTGGGGTTCCACAGCAGTGCGGTGGCACGGTCACAGTCTGGGGTACCACAGCAGCATGGTGGCACAGTTACAACCTGGGGTACAACAGCAGCGTAACAGCATGGACACTATCTGGGGTACTACAGCACCATGGCGGCACAGTCACAGTCTGGGGTACTACAGCACCGTGGTGGCACGGTCACAGTCTGGGGTACCACAGCTTGCTTGTACTTTTAGTTACTAAAAAACAACAGGCTCATTTCCACCTCAAATGTCTTAATATGGTTTGGACATGATGGAATCGCTGGGAATTTACAGTTAAGATTCTGCCCCGCAACTACTCATTGATTTACCGAATGATACACAATGTTTTTCATTCACATGCAACAGTATGCTCGTTCCTATGCAGATTCTGGCCTGTTGATTAATAGCCTGTCTACATAGGCCAACCCTACTTTTGATGCGCAGAGGAGGCGTATATAGGTGTGATTTGGGGGACATTGCCCTGTATTTGCTGTTCTACCGTTCAGTTTTCAGTTAAGACTCTGTCTCTGATGACATAACACTGACAATTTACATGAGATGTCTGTTGATATCTTTCTCTAACGTTACCGACTCCACCATACACAGGGACGCTCGGCGGTGAGTGAGCCGGTGCCGAACGCTCAGACAGCAGCTTATCTGATGGAGAACAGAAGAATCAGTCTTTTATAAGCAACAAGCTGGATCCTTATGTCCTTCCGACATTATTTTTCAGGGGAGAGTCGGGAGACCCCCATACACATTAGAGGGTTGACTGATCCCACCAAAGTCAGTGTATTTGGATGAGTTTTATCCAATGTGTATGGGGGCCTTAATGGGTTATTCCCAAAATATAAACAAATTATCCCCTACCCATAGGATGGGGAATAACTTGCTGATCACTGGGTGTCCGAACTCTGCAATCCTGAGATCAGGGCTTAAGAGCCTTGAGAACTCAACTCTGCAGCTTTGCCTCCCCGGTCAGGCTGCTGCTTTTATGGTACTGGGTCACGGAGGTCCAAGTGCTGGTCAAATCCTACCTGGGGCGTCCCGGTCTTTGTCAATTATGTGGTTACTAATAATATTAATAAAAAGGTTTGCGACTCCAATTGGGATGTTCAGCCTGGTACGGCCGGGCACTGATGAAGGTCCCTGGGAGTTAGGTGGTGATGGACAGTGCCCGATGATTAACCCCTTCCCAACTAGGGCTGGCTCCCAAGGCAGTAGGAGCACGAATGATGCAGCAGAGAATAATCAGCGTTAGACGGGGTAATGATCACTTTGTACCTTTTACTGAAGTTCTGCAAACAGTTCCAGAATTTTCCATACAATTCACATACAGGTTTTTGGTCAGGCCTCCATGGTGAGAGTTCAGTCTGCTGCGACATAGCGAAGCCATCCTGATGCTAATTATACCTCTGGTAAATGATTCCTTGGACCCCCAGTTACTGGATCCTTGATCCCTTCCAGTGAGCAGGCAGCTCGAATCCTGTGGAAAACTCTCTCTTTTACTCTTCGCCACGACAGCACCCCACTGGAGAGAGGGATCCGCCCCGCAGGAACAGGAAACCTATTGAGAAATAAAAGGGGGCGGTCCGCCTCTCCTCCTCAGTTTAGGTTTCCTGTTCCTGCGGGAACGACAGGATTACTATTAAGAGAAATACCTGGGCATGCACGCCGCCTGTGCGGTATCTTTAAGAACGGCAGGGGCTGCAGTCCAGAGGCAGCGTCGGGGGAGATCCGTTTGACGGCTCCCTCCTCGGTCTGACAAGAAGCCCGGATGATGACCTGGTCCGGGTGAGGCCGCCGGGCATCATTTCCAAAAATGGGTGGCGGAAGCAAGCGCCGGAATCCTCGCTGGTCAGGTGAGGCAGCGTTCCGGAAGTAAGTCCGAGGAAAATCCCGGACTGCGCATGCGCCGACCACCACCACCAATGATTTGCCCGGAAGTATAGCCTTGGACTTCCGGAGCATCCAAGCTGCGGCCAGCCGCGGGGGGGAGGCGCGGCCTTCGCGCATGCGCAATGCCGCAAAAGTAAAAAAAAAAAAAAAAAGGACGCTCAAAACGCCCTATATAAATCAAACGAGCACCATTATTTGGCGATGCACGATGTCATCCCCAGGTGCCATGGACCCTGTAACAGGAGACCAAGTACCCCCCGCCAAGGATCGTCCCAGCAAAGGATCTTCAGACACCGGTCACAAGAGCGGCTCGGTGGATAGATCCAGGACAGGATCACAGGCTTCTGATCCGGTATTATCAGCTTCACTGGGTGAGTGTGACTAAACTCTACCTATTAAGCTAATGCTATCTCCCCTCTCTCTCTCTTCCTCCTTCTCTCGTCAGCGCACCACGGGTCAGGTTAAAAAGCGACAAAAAACAAAACATAGGGAATGCGCCTTATGTAGCCAGCCCCTACCGGACTCATACCCCAAAAAACTCTGCAAGGACTGCATAACTGAAACCACACAAGAAGCGGCAATGTCCGTTACGGACTTGCGTACCATTATCAGGGAGGAGTTGAGGGCTATGTCCCAGGATAAACCTCATAAAACTAAACCCACAAGACCAACACCCTCGTCAGATTCAGATAGTGACCAGGCTGTATGTTCAGACGATTCCCCACCATCATCATCATCGTCCTCATCGTCTGAAATTGAGGGACGTTCTTGTTTCCCGGTGGAAAGTGTGGACAACTTAGTGAAATCTATACGAGACACTATGGGGTGTGAGGAAACAAAAGGTGCACAAACCACGCAAGACATAATGTTTGCGGGTTTGGCAGAGAGAAAAAGGAGATGTTTTCCAGTCATACCAGCAGTAAAAGCATTAATAAAAAGGGAGTGGGAAAAGCAGGATCAGAGAAGCTTCCTACCCTCAGCGTCAAAACGAAAATATCCGTTTAATGACGAGGAGCTTCTTACATGGACTAAAGTCCCTAAGGTTGACGCTGCCGTAGCCTCTACCTCGAAGCAGTCAACCTTACCTGTAGAAGATGCGGGACTGCTCTCTGACCCTCTGGATCGCAAAGCCGAGTCCTCCCTAAAAAGATCCTGGGAGGCGAGTACAGGAATATTTAAGCCGGCAGTAGCAAGCACTTGCACAGCCAGATCGATGCTCATATGGATCGATCAATTGGACCAACAAATTGAGAATAAGATCTCAAGAGAAAAATTACGGGCAGCTATCCCCTTGATACGAGGCGCAGCAGCCTTTATGGCAGACGCATCCGCGGACTCCCTTCGGTTAGCGGCAAGATCTGCAGGTCTGGTAAACAACGCAAGGCGTGCATTGTGGAGGAAAAGCTGGAAAGGCGATGCGCAATCAAAATCTAAGATATGCGCCATCCCATGTGAGGGTGAGTTCCTCTTTGGCAAAACTCTAGACAACATACTAAAAAAAGCAAAAGACAGGAAAAAAGCTTTTCCTGACTCTTCTATTCCCTTTTATAGAAGAGCCTTTAAAAGGAGACCGTTTGGCAAAAGAAGGCAAACGGATAGGTCTACAACATGGACCGCTAAGGACGACAAGCAGAGAGGTACCATGTTTAGAAGACCCAACCCCCCAAAAGACAACAAATACTGAGAATATACCAGTTGGGGGCAGACTGAAGTTTTTCGCCACTCAATGGGAAAAAATAACATCTAGCTCGTGGGTTTTAAATATCATCCGAGATGGAATTAAACTAAAATTCTCTCGTGTTCCCCACGAGTCTTATATTATAACATCCCTCAGCTCGCCTATACAGCAACAGGCGCTAGAGCTTGAAATTCAAACCCTATTATCAAAACGGGTCTTAGTCCAAGTTCCGGTGGGGCAGGAGGGTAGAGGATTCTACTCTCCCCTATTCCTAATTTCTAAGCCCGACGGTTCTTTCAGGACAATCATAAACCTTAAAAAACTCAATTCATTCATTGAAAACTATACATTTAAAATGGAATCCATTAGGTCCACCATAAAGCTCCTCTTCCCAAACTGTATGATGGGGGGCATTGATCTAAAGGATGCTTACTATCATCTCCCTATTCATGACAGGTACCAAAAATTCCTCAGGGTGGCAGTAAAAATCAACAACGAGGTTCGTCATTTCCAATATGTGGCCTTGCCCTTCGGCCTCTCAACAGCGCCGAGGATCTTCACCAAGATTATGCTAGAGGTGATGGCCTACCTTCGCCAGAAGGAAACCTTGATTGTGCCCTATCTGGATGACTTTTTGGTAATAGGAAATTCAGTTACTCAATGCACTGATCGTTTAGCTCACGCAATTTCCTCTCTACAGGACCTGGGCTGGATAATCAATACCGACAAATCCAGACTCACTCCACTTTCCCGTCAGGCATTCTTGGGGTTCCATTTAGACTCCATATCTCAAAAGTGTCTCCTGCCACAGGTAAAGATTCTACTGATCAGACACAAAGTCCTAGCCGCAATAAATAATCCACGGATATCCCTAAGACAAGCTATGTCATTATTAGGGTCTCTTATCTCTTGTATACCTGCAGTGAGATGGGCTCAACACCATACTCGAATGCTACAACATCAAATTTTACAAGAGGATAGACGGTTATGTGGTCACCTAAATGCAAAAATAACCTTATCTCAGGAGGTTTTAACTTCCTTAGAGTGGTGGCTAGACTCAAACCATTTGATGAGTGGGGTTCCATGGGTAATAACGCCATCTCATACCATAACCACTGATGCCAGTCCTCATGGATGGGGCGCTCATATGGGGAATGATTATTGTCAAGGGTCATGGAACATGGAGGAAAGCTGCAGCTACTCTAATGTTAAAGAACTAAATGCTGTAAAATACGCCTTATATCATTTCCTCCCACAGCTTCGAGGGAAAGACGTCAGAGTCCTGTCCGACAACACCACCACGGTGGCGTATCTAAACAAGCAAGGAGGCACGCGATCAGAGACTCTGATGTCTTCTGCTACAGAAATCTTGAATCTAGCAGAAAGTCACCTAACATCCCTTACTGCACTGCACATAAGAGGAGCAAACAATCAGCAGGCGGACTTTTTAAGTCGACACACCTTGAGACAAGGGGAGTGGTGCCTAAACCAGCAAATTTTTCTGGACGTAATATCTCTTTGGGGCCGTCCTCAGATAGATCTCTTCGCCACAAGAAGAAACAGAAAAGTCCAGAGATTCGCCTCCTTATCTCCAGCGGATCATCCGGACATTCTGGACGCGCTCCAAGCCCCTTGGCAGTTCAGTCTGGCGTACGCGTTTCCTCCGATCATATTGCTACCTCAAGTCATACGCAAAATCAGAGAAGAAGGAGCGAGAATTATTCTGATAGCTCCATTCTGGCCCAAGAGACCATGGTTCTCATGGCTACAGACCATGTCGGTCTCAGATCCTTGGGTCCTCCCCTCAACACCCAACCTTCTCTTCCAGGGTCCGTTTTTCCACCCTCAGGTGGACAATCTCCACCTGACGGCCTGGAATTTGAGAGGCAGATGCTAAGATCGAGAGGATTCTCGGGGGGTTTGATTGATACACTTCTCCAAAGTATAAAACCTTCCACCACGAAAATTTATACGAGAGTATGGAAGAAATTTTTACAATTCCATACATCTACCAACATATCAGAAATTCCGATACATTCTATCCTGGAATTTCTTCAAAAAGGGAGAGAACTAGGGTTAACTGTAAACACCTTAAAAGTTCATGTTTCAGCATTAGGAGCCCTCTATGGCCATAACATTGCGGGGGATAGATGGGTATCCAGATTTATTACAGCCTGCGAGAGAATAAATCCAGTTAACATACCTAGGATTCCACCCTGGGATTTAAATTTAGTTTTACAAGCTCTAACTGCCTCTCCTTTCGAGCCAATAGACTCAATACCCATTAAATGTCTATCACTAAAAACGGCCCTCTTGGTAGCACTGACTTCAGCTAGGAGAATCAGTGACATCCAAGCACTTTCTGTAGATCCACCTTTTTTGTTGACTTTTCAGGATAAGTTAATTCTTAAACCAGACCCTTCCTACCTTCCCAAAGTAGCAAAAAAATTCCATAGATCACAAGAAATAATCTTGCCCACTTTCTTCAGTAATCCCTCCACTCCTGAAGAACAGAAATATCACACTCTAGACGTTAAAAGAGTAGTGTTAGAATACATTGAAAGGACCAGCAGCTGGCGACAGAGTAGGGCTCTGTTTATTTCCTTCCAGGGTCACAAGAAGGGTCATGGAGTAACAAAAAGCACCTTATCCCGGTGGATCAGAGAGTCTATCAGACTGGCTTATTCCGCGAGGAAAGAAAACCCTCCGGAAGGCATAACAGCACACTCTACCAGAGCGATGGCATCCTCCTGAGCAGAGAGGGGAGACGTCCCAATTGAAACTATATGTAAGGCGGCAACTTGGTCAAATGCTTCTACATTCTATAACCACTATAGGCTAGACCTATCGTCAACTTCTGACCTAGACTTTGGCAGGACTGTCCTCAGCACGGTGGTCCCCTCCCTAGGTGATGGTCTCTGAAAGATCTCCAGTGGGGTGCTGTCGTGGCGAAGAGTAAAAAGCCGGATTACTCACCGGTAATGCTCTTTTAGTGAGTCCACGACAGCACCCTCTTACATCCCTCCCTAGATTTATATAATACATATTATTTGAGTAAAATCCTTTTAATCATAAGCAAATAAGTTTAAAGAATGAAATAAATGATATTTGCCTAATACTGGCGGTCCTCTGGGTACTCTGAAATCAAAACTGAGGAGGAGAGGCGGACCGCCCCCTTTTATTTCTCAATAGGTTTTCTGTTCCTGCGGGGCGGATCCCTCTCTCCAGTGGGGTGCTGTCGTGGACTCACTAAAAGAGCATTACCGGTGAGTAATCCGGCTTTTTGCAGCAGTGTCCCTGTCATTATATGAAAACCGAGCAGTCTTTCAGTTTAGCATGGACCCTGGAAGTCTCTGTGCTCTACGGACTGATACTCTACCCTGGCATGCAGCTTGTCCTGGCAGAGAGAGCACGATCTTCTCCTCGGCCTGCAGACCTCCATGTTCCCACCTCTAAGTTTGGCTATGTGCACACGTTGCAGATTTGACTGTGGAATTTTCTGTGCAGATTCTGCATTTCTTGGCAGAAAATGCAGGTCAGAATCTGCGCTTTTTTTTTTTTGGTATGTGCACACGTTGCAGATTTTTGTGCGGATTTCTTCCTTTTTTTTACCCCTGCAGATTTCTATTATGGAATGGGTGCAGAAACGCAGCAGATCTGCATGAAGAATAGACATGGTCCTTTTTTGAATCTGCTGCGTTTTCCGTGCAGATTTTTCTGCACCATTAGCACAGCGTTTTTCTTTGCCATTTACATTGTACTGTAAATCACTTGTGGATCTGCAGCGTTTCTGCACAGAAAAAAAAGCTGCAGATCTGCAGCAAATCTGCAACATGTGCACATCTTCACTGGCTGCTCAGCACATTGCAACCTCTCAGAAGCACCTGGTCCCCTCTCAGGGATCATGCACACTTCCTGGTTCAGGCAAAAGTGCACAATCTTACAGTAAAGGATCTGGTAAAATGTGTGGATGCAGTTTTTCCCAGCAGAGAAACCAGCACTCACCATAGCTGGCAATATACAGTTAGGTCCATATATATTTGGACAGAGACAACATTTTTCTAATTTTGGTTATAGACATTACCACAATGAATTCTAAACAAAACAATTTAGATGCAGTTGAAGTTCAGACTTTCAGCTTTAATTTGAGGGTATCCACATTAAAATTGGATGAAGAGTTTAGGAGTTTCAGCTCCTTAACCTGTGCCACCCTGTTTTTAAAGGGACCAAAAGTAATTGGACAATTGACTCCAAGGCTATTTCATGGACAGGTGTGGGCAATCCCTTCGTTATGCCATTCTCAATTAAGCAGATAAAAGGCCTGGAGCTGATTTGAGTTGTGGTGCTTACATTTGGAAGGTTTTGCTGTGAAGTAAACATGCGGTCCAAGGAGCTCTCCATTCAGGTGAAACAAGCCATCCTTAAGCTGCGAAAACAGAAAAAAACCATCCGAGAAATTGCTACAATATTAGGAGTGGCAAAATCTACAGTTCGGTCCATCCTGAGAAAGAAAGAAAGCACTGGTGAACTCATCAATGCAAAAAGACCTGGGCGTCCACGGAAGACAACAGTGGTGGGTGATCGCAGAATAATCTCCATGGTGAAGAGAAACCCCTTCACAACAGCCAACCAAGTGACCAACACTCTCCAGGAGGTCGGCGCATCAATATCCAAATCTACCATAAAGAGAAGACTGCATGAAAGTAACTACAGAGGGTTCACTGCACGGTGCAGCCACTCATAAGCATCAAGAATAAAAAGGCTAAAAACATCTAAAAAAGCCAGCACAGTTCTGGAAGAACATTCTTTGGACAGATGAAACCAAGATCAACCTCTACCAGAATGATGGAAAGAGAAAAGTATGGGGAAGGCGTGGTACAGCTCATGATCCAAAGCATACCACATCATCTGTAAAACACGGTGGAGGCAGTGTGATGGCTTGGGCATGCATGGCTGCCAGTGGCACTGGGTCACTAGTGTTTATTGATGATGTGACACAGGACAGAAGCAGCCGAATGAATTCTGAGGTCTTCAGAGCCGCCATACTGTGTGCTCAGATCCAGCCAAATGCAACCAAACTGATTGGTCGTCGTTTCATACTACAGATGGACAATGACCCAAAACATAAAGCCAAAGCAACCCAGGAGTTAATTAAATCAAAGAAGTGGAATATTCTTGAATGGCCAAGTCAGTCACCTGATCTCAACCCAATTGAGCCGCATTTCACTTGTTAAAGACTAAACTTCAGACAGAAAGGCCACAAACAAACAGCAACTGAAAACCACCGCAGTGAAGACCTGGAGTAGCATCAAAAAGGAGGAAACACAGTGTCTGGTGATGTCAACGAGTTCAAGACTTCAGGCAGTCATTGCCAACAAAGGGTTTTCAACCAAGTACTAGAAATGAACATTTTATTTAAAATTATTGAATCTGTCCAATTACTTTTGGTCCCTTTAAAAACAGGATGGCACATGTTAAGGAGCTGAAACTCCTAAACCCTTCATCCAATTTTAATGTGGATACCCTCAAATGAAAGCTGAAAGTCTGAACTTCAACTGCATCTGAATTGTTTTGTTTAAAATTCATTGTGGTAATGTCTATAACCAAAATAAGAAAAATGTTGTCTCTGTCCAAATATACACTCACCGGCCACTTTATTAGGTACACCATGCTAGTAACGGGTTGGACCCCCTTTTGCCTTCAGAACTGCCTCAATTCTTCGTGGCATAGATTCAACAAGGTGCTGGAAGCATTCCTCAGAGATTTTGGTCCATATTGACATGATGGCATCACACAGTTGCCGCAGATTTGTCGGCTGCACATCCCAAAGATGCTCCATACAAGGCAGGATGGATCCATGCTTTCATGTTGTTTACGCCAAATTCTGACCCTACCATCCGAATGTTGCAGCAGAAATCGAGACTCATCAGACCAAGCAACATTTTTCCAATCTTCTACTGTCCAATTTCGATGAGCTTGTACAAATTGTAGCCTCAGTTTCCTGTTCTTAGCTGAAAGGAGTGGTACCCGGTGTGGTCTTCTGCTGCTGTAGCCCATCTGCTTCAAAGTTCGACGCACTGTGCGTTCAGAGATGCTCTTAGGCCTACCTTGGTTGTAACGGGTGGCGATTTGAGTCACTGTTGCCTTTCTATCAGCTCGAACCAGTCTGCCCATTCTCCTCTGACCTCTGGCATCAACAAGGCATTTCCGCCCACAGAACTGCCGCTCACTGGATTTTTTTTCTTTTTCGGACCATTCTCTGTAAACCCTAGAGATGGTTGTGCGTGAAAATCCCAGTAGATCAGCAGTTTCTGAAATACTCAGACCAGCCCTTCTGGCACCAACAACCATGCCACGTTCAAAGGCACTCAAATCACCTTTCTTCCCCATACTGATGCTCGGTTTGAACTGCAGGAGATTGTCTTGACCATGTCTACATGCCTAAATGCACTGAGTTGCCGCCATGTGATTGGCTGATTAGAAATTAAGTGTTAACAAGAAGTTGGACAGGTGTACCTAATAAAGTGGCCAGTGAGTGTATATGGACCTAACTGTATATCTAAGTATATCACACATGCAGGCATGGGCACCACACAGCCTTGTCCCGAATAGAGAGGAGGTGCGTGTGCTCCGTCTCCCCTCAGTTCGTTGTGTTTGGGACAGCTGAGCTATTTCCAACAGTCCTGTAGAAAGTCAACGGAGTGGAGGCTGCTGAGCATGAGCACCACCTCTCCATTCAGGACGAGGTCACAGAGTCCAGTTCTCGGGGTTCTAAAGCCTTAATCTTGGGATCGCGGGGGGTCTCAGTTGTCGGATCCCCACCAATCTGATGTTGTATTTTTTGAGGAGAGAGGGATTAACCCTTTACGAATAAAGCAGGGTCAAGTCTTAGAGATTGCATTGTGTTTGTACCCATGCAGCAAAACCCCTGGACGAAGCATTTCATTGCGAAACGCGCGTCGGATGTGGTGGGTCCCCAGGAGTACTCCATAGGTAAATATACATATGATTTCTTACGCATACACTTGTACTGTGATGTATATTAATATTATGGTCTAATGCCAACATATGGCTTTTGTGCATAGTTACATATTACCATCTCTCTTGTGTATATTCCTTTATATATATATATTTTCTTTGGTATTTAATTATTTATATGGTTGTGCACATCTTCTATTTGGGTTAGTTCCTGGGTTGCCCACCATGTTTACCTGTGCTTGTGATTTTTGCCCACCTTTTAATTACTGTATCTTAATAACTTTAATAAAGATTATGGTTAGTTTTATTGGCCTTGTGTGAAGTTTGGTCTTTTGAGGGTACCCATGCAGCAAAAGTCAACTTGACATTCCATTTTGGGGGTGCAATGTTGTGATAAATCACCTGCCTCTCCTATATAAAACTGCTGAAGAAACATGATAATAATGACATTATTTGTGTTAATTCAGCTCTGCTACATCTCTATACATTACATGCTTGATACAAGAGGATTTACTGCAGAAAATCCCCACTACATCATCCTAGTAAACAGCTGACAAATTTGACACTACTACATCTGTGCGCTCTATTATTATACAATACATGCGGTTTCATTTAGGACTGAAGAGTAAACTCGACTCTGCTACATCCGAGCACCAGCGTTATATAATATTATCGGTGTATGTATGTGGAGCTCAATGTGTTCTTCAGTCTTTATTAAAACCACAGGCAGTGAAGTAAAATCAGAGTGCGTAGATGTAGCAGCGTTGAGTGTGTGCTACAGTTCTACCCAAAACCAGAAATATTGTAAAATCATTGTGTGCCCAGATGTAGCTGAACTGAGATACAAACCCAGCTCTGCTACATCTGTGCGCACTATGGTTTCCCATAAACCTATCGCCTGCTGATCTCAGTGTAGCAGAGCTCAGTCTGACAGCCGTAGGTTTACCTGTACTTCTCTGTACAGCCATAGCTGGTGATGGACTGTGGTGTTCAGACATTTTTAGCTCTGTGGTTTTACATAGGACTGCAGGAACAGGAGCAGAACAGCTAGCTGACCCTGGTTCTACTCTGCCGTATTTCCTGCACGCCTCTGTGTCTTTTTAGATTATCTCATGCAGGAAAGCGGAGAAGCGCGGGATCAGAAAGTCTTTCCTCTTGTAGATGAGTTTTTATGTAACATCTGGCTCCTGACTTTAAAAGCCAGCCTGCGCCACAATACAGGAGAAGTCTCGTGCTTAGTAATACGCATGAGACTTTCTTTTTTCCTTCCTTCTTTTTTTTTTTTCTTTTAAGTGGAAAATGGCCCAGAACGGCTGTCCACAACAGTTATACGGTCGTTATTGCATCCACTACACAAGAACAATGTTCTTTTGTGCAGCGCAAATGATCATTTCACCTGACGAACAAGAGTTTAACTCTTCCGTCGGGGAATCAGTCAATTTTTCGCGCTTCTTGATTATCATGGAATGATAGTAATTGTACAGTGCAAATGGACCGTTATCGAGATTTTATTACAGCCCTGTCCACATAGTGATCATGGAGTAAGTGTATGAAAAAGAAAGAAATGCAAAAAATTGCACTGATTTTTCTTACATTTTATTTTTTTTTTACATCTGCACCATCTCCTGTAATTGTATTTTTATGTCAGATTTTTTTTTACTTCTCTTCTTTCCATTCATGTTGCTTCAATATAGGATCCCGCGTATATCATTTCCTGATTGACCCATAGAGGATGAATCTGGACCAAGGCAAGATGGCAGAGAGGTTATTAAAACTCACCCTAGAGATCCTCTTCCATCTTACAGGAGAGGTGAGAGATTCTGGTGACTTCACATTACACCATTCTAATCGAAGCAACGAAAAGTCAGGAGTACGGACGAGCACCCCCACCAAAATCATACATACAAATCATACATAGGCACCACAATCCAAAGAGGCTCATAAAAAAGCTGCTTCGTGGGCATAAAATAATATCTTTATTTAACATGAATTCAAAATGAAAGAACGAGGATAAAAAAAATCACTGATACATCAATAATGCAGATGAGTAATGGCATCCTGTATCCACACTCCCCCCAAAACTAAGACTTGAGGGTCAAAGAATAGGGGTCCTCCCTTGTGCATGAAATGATACAACAATGCAATGAAATATGAAAATTCTGGTCAACTGCTACTATAATGTGTTAGTGAAGGTAGATCCACCACAAATCAACTCATAGAGCAAGTGCAAATCAATATACATGCGAAATAGAAGCAAAGCGGCTGGTAAGGTGCGATGTATAACAATGGCGACCCTAGCTGTAAATGGGCATCAGGTCACAGTGCAAAAGCGGTAATGAAAAAAAGAGTGGGGAGGAACTGAAAGCAAGATGTGGAAGGAAAAGAGCCCATGTGTTTCGCTACTGTAATGCAACTTCCTCAGCGGTAAATAATAGTTTATTTACCCCCTGAGGAGTAAAGCAGTGAAACGCGTGGGATCACTAGGTCATTTACAGCTTGTGTTTCAAACGTTAACATGCAATAAATTCCAATATAGTGATTGAAACACTAGCTGTAAATGAGCTCATCGCTTATGGATAATTAATTATTATTTACCCCTGAGAAAGCTGCATCAGAGCAGCGAAACACCTGGCGTCTTTTCCTTCCACACCTCATCTTCGGGTCCTCCCGAATCTGACATCAGGACTTTTTCATATTATCTCTTTTGCGTTGGGCCCTGATGCTAATTTTCAGCTAGCGTTTCCATTGTTATACTGGGATACATTGCGCTTTACCAGTCTTTTTCCTTCTGTTTTTCCTTCTGTTTTTCATTCTCTTTACCAGTCTTTTTCCTTCTGTTTTTCCTTCTGTTTTTCTTTCTCTTTACCAGTCTTTTTCCTTTTGTTTTTCCTTCTGTTTTTCATTCTCTTTACCAGTCTTTTTCCTTCTGTTTCGCATGTATATTTTTTCGCACTTGCTCTATGTACTGATTTGTATGTTTGTGGTGGTTCTTTCTTTATGAACACTTTATAGTAGTGATTGACTACCATTTTTTGTAAATCCCGGGATTATTGTTTATTGCACAGGGCCTCCATTTGACCCTCATACCTTATTTTTTTGGGCGGGTGGACACAGGACACCATTGCTTATCTGCATTAATGATGCACTAATATTATTTTTTGTCCTTGCATTTAAATTCATGTCAGGTAAATATGATATATTTTTTGTACATAGGTGCGCTCATAGCTTTTTCTTGATTTGTCTCTTCAGTTTTTGGAGCACACATCATTATGGTAATAACGGATGGATGTAGCTGGAGAGGTGAAAAATCTGGAAATGTCTGTAGTGATATTTATTAATCTCTCCATACTCAGGATTACACGGTGGTGAAGAAGACCTCCAGTGATCGCTATCAGGCCCCTATGTCTGACGGGCGGAGAGGAACCCTGAGCCCAATCCTGGGGTCTCCACCGCACCCCCAGATACATGAGGACATCAATGACCAGAAGATCCTAGAACTCACCTACAAGATGATTGAGCTGCTGACTGGAGAGGTGACACTGCTGGGAATGCTGGGACATTATACAGTGACACTATGGAGGGATCGGGGGGATGACGGTATCATTGTATGTGTCAGGTTCCTATAAGATGTCAGGACGTCACCGTCTACTTCTCCTTGGAGGAGTGGGAGTATCTAGAAGGACACAAGGATCAGTATGAGGATGTGATGATGGAGGTTCCCCAGCCCCGCACATCACCAGGTAATACACATGACTACATACACATATCATTTAACCTCTTCCCCACTTTTGTCACTGCCATCTTGGTACATCTATAAACCCAGCCTTAGGGCTCGCTCACACTTGCGATGAAATCGGACGAGTGTAATCCTATAAATCAGATTACATTAGGACTAATGTTATTCAATGATTCAGTGTTCAGCTGTGATTTTTTTTTATCAGCTCACATCAGATTGTGACCGGTCTGATAAATAAAATCGTAGCATGCTGCAAGTGGAACAGTGTTTCGGATCTCAATCGCTAATACAAGTCAATGGGTGCGAGAAAAAGATCGCACGACACTCGGACCATGCATGAGCGGTCCGATTTTTACGCACCCATCTTCTTGAAAACCCAACATTCATCAGCTGCATATAGTAGAATGACAGCGTGACCCATCAGAATAGAATAGATATATACACATAGAATAGATAGATATAAAGATGTCAGTGACAAATACAATTACTACAGTGCGCGTGTAACTTACTGTACATGTATTTAATTAATAAATACATTTATGAAAAAAAATGGTTTGGGATCCCCTGAAATTTTATTAACCAGTAGAGGGAAAGTGGACAGCTGGGGGCTGATGTTTATAGCCTGGAAAGCAGGTAATACACATGGAGCTTCCCAATCTATTTACTATCAGCTCACAGCTTTGTACTAAGCCTTTGCGGGTTATTAAAATGGGTGACAAAAAAAAATGACGTGGGGTCCCCCTGTAATTAATCAGTAAGTTACACACGCAAAACATTGATTATATAGCTCACATATTTTATGTATCTTTCTATCTATGTATGTATCTATCTATGTGTATATATACTGTATATGTATATATAATGTGTATATACAGTATATATACAGTGGGGCAAAAAAGTATTTAGTCAGTCAGCAATAGTGCAAGTTCCACCACTTAAAAAGATGAGAGGCGTCTGTAATTTACATCATAGGTAGACCTCAACTATGGGAGACAAACTGAGGAAAAAAAATCCAGAAAATCACATTGTCTGTTTTTTTTATCATTTTATTTGCATTTTATGGTGGAAAATAAGTATTTGGTCAGAAACAAAATTTCATCTCAATACTTTGTAAAATATCCTTTGTTGGCAATGACAGAGGTCAAACGTTTTATGTAAGTCTTCACAAGGTTGCCACACACTGTTGTTGGTATGTTGGCCCATTCCTCCATGCAGACCTCCTCTAGAGCAGTGATGTTTTTGGCTTTTCGCTTGGCAACACAGACTTTCAACTCCCTCCAAAGGTTTTCTATAGGGTTGAGATCTGGAGACTGGCTAGGCCACTCCAGGACCTTGAAATGCTTCTTACAAAGCCACTCCTTCGTTGCCCTGGCGGTGTGCTTTGGATCATTGTCATGTTGAAAGACCCAGCCACGTTTCAACTTCAATGCCCTTGCTGATGGAAGGAGGTTTGCACTCAAAATCTCACGATACATGGCCCCATTCATTCTTTCATGTACCCGGATCAGTCGTCCTGGCCCCTTTGCAGAGAAACAGCCCCAAAGCATGATGTTTCCACCACCATGCTTTACAGTAGGTATGGTGTTTGATGGATGCAACTCAGTATTCTTTTTCCTCCAAACACGACAAGTTGTGTTTCTACCAAACAGTTCCAGTTTGGTTTCATTAGACCATAGGACATTCTCCCAAAACTCCTCTGGATCATCCAAATGCAAACTTCACACGGGCCCGGACATGTACTGGCTTAAGCAGTGGGACACGTCTGGCACTGCAGGATCTGAGTCCATGGTGGCGTAGTGTGTTACTTATGGTAGGCCTTGTTACATTGGTCCCAGCTCTCTGCAGTTCATTCACTAGGTCCCCCCGCGTGGTTCTGGGATATTTGCTCACCGTTCTTGTGATCATTCTGACCCTACAGGGTGGGATTTTGCGTGGAGCCCCAGATCGAGGGAGATTATCAGTGGTCTTGTATGTCTTCCATTTTCTAATTATTGCTCCCACTGTTGATTTCTTCACTCCAAGCTGGTTGGCTATTGCAGATTCAGTCTTCCCAGCCTGGTGCAGGGCTACAATTTTGTTTCTGGTGTCCTTTGACAGCTCTTTGGTCTTCACCATAGTGGAGTTTGGAGTCAGACTGTTTGAGGGTGTGCACAGGTGTCTTTTTATACTGATAACAAGTTTAAACAGGTGCCATTACTACAGGTAATGAGTGGAGGAAAGAGGAGACTCTTAAAGAAGAAGTTACAGGTCTGTGAGAGCCAGAAATCTGGATTGTTTGTTTCTGACCAAATACTTATTTTCCACCATAAAATGCAAATAAAATGATAAAAAAAACAGACAATGTGATTTTCTGGATTTTTTTTTCTCAGTTTGTCTCCCATAGTTGAGGTCTACCTATGATGTAAATTACAGACGCCTCTCATCTTTTTAAGTGGTGGAACTTGCACTATTGCTGACTGACTAAATACTTTTTTGCCCCACTGTATATATGTATTGAAGAATATTTTCCTTTGAAAACTATCTTTAAATGACATACAGAATTACTCTATGTAAAAGCTCATGTTAAATTGGCATTGCAATTGGATTGCGAATGTTAGGAGATAAAAATCGCATGTCACATGCATGACACTCATCCGACTTTTCTGGATCGGACCAAATTTTTAAATGCTGGTGTGACTCCAGTCTTAGAGAGATATGAGATTTTCATTTCCACAATATACTGCAATACTAAAGTCTGGCAGAATACGGTGCAAGCGTTCAAACACTCCCAGGTGCAGGTCCCTTTGAAGGGAACTAAAAAAAAATGTAAAAATAATTACTCAAAAGTGTTTAAAAATATGAAAAAATAAATGTTAAATCATCTTCCCTTTGCAGAAATTGAAATAAAAAAGTTAAATTATTTAACCCATATAGTAGACACCATAAAGATAAAAAAAAATCAAACCACCAGAATTGCTGTTTTTTTTATATCGCACCTCCCAAAAAAAGTGGTAAAAAGGCACTAATAAAACGTCGACTCCCTTGATAAAAATAAGCACTCACACAGCTCCATCCACGGAGAAATGTAATTAAAAAAAAAAGCTACAAGACAAGTCTTTAAAAAAATGGCTGTACAAACTGATTTTTAAATTTTAATTTTGAAAATCTAAAAAAAATATATGTTTTGTATCACCACAATAGTACTGACCTGAAAATACCATAAAAACGAAACCAAAAAACAATGGAGGATCTTTTTTTCCTTTTTTTTTTACCACTCAGATTTTTTTCCGGTTTTTCAGTACATTGTATTTAAAAATGAATGATGTTATTCCAAACGACATCTCATCCTGCAAAAACCAAGCTCGATGAAAAAATTAAAAACGTTATGGCTCCTGGAAGAGGGGGAGGAAAAAACAAAAGTGTAAAATCACTGCATATTAATGACTGAATGCTTGTGTTTTCTTTAGCTACATCCTGTAAGAGGGCATCACCGGAGAGATGTGACCTTCCTCAGGATTATCCGGTAAGTGGACAGTAGGCTTCATGGATAAATTCGCCTTTTCCCCCTTCACATCCAATTCCTGCTCAAGCTCTCCTAGTTCGGCTAGTATGGCTTTCTTGGAGCAATAATAGCGGCTAGGTATCAGTTGCCTAAAGGCAGAGGAATCCTCATAGTGATATGGCAACGACTGCGCCACCAGAAACCTTGCCATGTGGAAGTTGAGTTAGCACACAGGCGGATAACTGCTTTTTGGACATACAAACCAGTATAAATAACTATGGGGAGGTGGAGGATCTGAGTACGACAAGCGGTAGTTCATGATGATGGCGGTTGTGATGACATTGATTGGGTACTACTTAAGGATGCGGACTGGCTACTAGAATGATTATTGAGTAATCTGATTTTCCCGCGTGAGCAAGTAATGCCACTTCTTGTGCTGATTGAGATCCATACTTTCTATTTTTTTGCTGGACGGTCACTGTTTATTATTTTGCTGAAGAACTTGTACATGGCGTTGGTATTGTCCTTCGGCATTGGAGAGAGAAATTTCCACACACAAGATGCCCATACAAGGTCACCACAGCATTCCTTAGGTCTAAGAGCTTTTAAGTCTACTCCCAGATCAGCTTGGGCGTCGCCTACTCCAGGAGTCACTTTGGCGTTGCCTACACCAGGAGCCGCTTTGGCATCACCTACTCCAGGAGCCGCTCTGGCGTCATCTACTCCAGGAACTGCTATGGCGACCCAAACTCCAGGAGCCGCTCTGGCGTCATCTACTCCAGGAGCCGCTCTGGCGTTGCCTACACCAGGAGCCGCTGTGGTGTTGCCTACTCCAGGAGCTGCTTGGACATCGCCTAGTGCAGGAGCAGCTCGTGCCTCACTTACTACAGGAACAGTTCAGGCCTCGCCAGAAGCAGCTCGGGCCTAGCTTAGTCTAGGAGCACATTCCTTGGCTTTGCTTAGTTTAGGAGCCACTCTGGCCTTGCCTAGTCCAGGAGCCGCTCGGGCCTCGCCTAGTCCAGGAGCCGCTTGGGCCTCGCCTAGTTGTCCAGGAGCTGCTCGGGCCTCACCTAGTCCAGGAGCAGCTTCTCCCTCGCCTAGTCCAGGAGCGGCTCGGGCCTCACTTAGTCCAGCAGCCGCTTGGGCCTTGGAACACCATCCTCGGCCTTGCCTAGTTTATGAGCTGCTTTGGCCTCGCCTAGTCCAGTAGACTCGGGCCTTGCCTAGTCATCCAGGAGCCGCTCGAGCCTCGCCTATTCCAAGAGGAGCTTCCACCTTGCACACTCCAGGAGTTGACCCCAGTGGAAGCAGATCTAACCTGGAAGGTTTTTAACTTTTGGCCATATGTCAGCTCCACTCATTTTTGCTACCGCCATCACCTTCTTGTCACTTAGATCTGGTTCCTTTGTCCTGTAAATACACAATCATCATTATCATAATTATCATTCTTTTATCTCTTTCACTTGTCTGTCTGTAAAATGTCACTCTCTGAGATCAGCGGCACCAACATAGCTGAAACGGCGCCACTGCAAGAAGCGAGTGTACACTATAAGTTCATGCTAAAAACATACAACTCTGCCCTTCACCTCTCCAAACAAACCTATTTCAACACCCTCATCACCTCACTGTCCAATAACCCTAAACGTCTCTTCGACACTTTCCAGTCCCTACTCAACCCAAGAGAGCAGGCCCCAACCACAGATCTCCACGCTGACGATCTGGCCAATTACTTCAAAGAAAAAATTGACCACATTCGACAGGAAATTATCTCCTAATCTCTTTATACCAGGCACTGTCCTCCCTCCCCCACTGCATCTAGTTCACTCTCTGCCTTTGAACCAGTTACAGAAGAAGAAGTGATCAGGCTCCTTGCATCTTCTCGCTCGACCACTTGCACCAGTGACCCCATTCCGTCACATCTCCTCCAGTCCCTTTCCCCGGCTGTCACCTCTCACATAACAAAAATATTCAACCTTTCCCTCACTTCCGGTATTTTTCCCTCCTCATTTAAGCATGCCATCATACATCCATTACTTAAAAAACCCTCCCTCGACCAAAACTGTGCCGCTAATTATAGACCTGTCTCTAATCTTCCCTTCATCTCTAAACTCCTCGAACACCTGGTCCACTCCCGTCTTACCCGCTATCTCTCAGATAACTCTCTTCTCGACCCTCTTCAATCTGGCTTCCGCTCTTTACACTCTACTGAAACTGCCCTCACTAAAGTCTCTAATGATCTACTAACAGCTAAATCTAATGGTCACTACTCCCTGCTAATTCTCTTGGATCTCTCTGCAGCATTCGATACTGTGGATCATCAGCTCCTCCTCACTATGCTCTGCTCCATCGGCATCAAGGACACCGTTCTCTCTTGGTTCTCCTCCTATCAATGTGACCGCTCCTTCACTGTATGTTTTGCTGGTTCCTCCTCCTCTCCCCTTTCCCTTACGGTTGGGGTTCCTCAAGGATCAGACCTAGGCCCCCTCCTCTTCTCTTTGTATACTGCCCCTATTGGACAAACAATCAGTAGATTTGGTTTCCAGTACCATCTCTATGCTGACAACACCCAATTATACACTTCTTCTCCTGTTGTCACTCCGACCTTCTTAGAAAACACCAGTGATTGTCTTACCGCTGTCTCTAACATCATGTCCTCCCTCTATCTGAAACTGAACCTGTCAAAAACTGAACTCCTCGTGTTCTCTCCCTCTACTAACCTACCTTTGCCTGACATTGCCATCTCCGTGTGCGGTTCCACCATTACTCCCAAGCAACATGCCTGCTGCCTTGGGGTCATCCTTGATTCCGAGCTTTCATTCACTACCCAGATCCGATCACTGGCTCGCTCTTCTTATCTGCATCTCAAAAATATTTCTAGAATTCGCCCTTTTCTTACTTTCGACTCTGCAAAAACTCTTACTGTCTCACTTATTCATTCTCGTCTGGACTATTGTAACTCTCTACTAATCGGCCCCCCTCTTACCAAACTCTCCCCGCTCCAATCTGTCCTGAATGCTGCAGCCAGGATCATATTCCTCACCAACCGTTACACCGATGCCTCTACCTTGTGCCAGTCATTACACTGGCTACCCATCCACTCCAGAATCCAGTACAAAACTACTACCCTCATCCACAAAGCGCTCCATGGCTCAGCACCACCCTACATCTCTTCTCTGGTCTCAGTCTACCACCCTACCCGTGCCCTCTGCTCCGCTAATGACCTCAGGTTAGCATCCTCAATAATCAGAACCTCCCACTCCCGTCTCCAAGACTTTACACGTGCTGTGCCGATTCTTTGGAATGCACTACCTAGGTTAATACGATTAATCCCCAATCCCCACAGTTTTAAGCGTGCCCTAAAAACTCATTTGTTCAGACTGGCCTACCGCCTCAACGCATTAACTTAACTATCCCTGTGTGGCCTAATTAAAATTAAAAAAAAATAAATAAAACAAAAAAAAAACATAATCAGGTTCCTCTCATCATGTTCTCATACACTTTATGCAGTCAATAGCCCTCTGTGTCTCTACTGTTACATACTTAGGCAGTTAACTGGTTCATGCAGCTTTACATGAACACCCGAGCCTTACACTATGGCTGGTCCAAATAACTAAAGCAATTGTTACCATCCACCTCTCGTGTCTCCCCTTTTCCTCATAGGTTGTAAGCTTGCGAGCAGCAGGGCCCTCATTCCTCCTGGTATCTGTTTTGAACTGTGATTTCTGTTATGCTGTAATGTCTATTGTCTGTACAAGTCCCCTCTATAAGTTGTAAAGCGCTGCGGAATATGTTGGCGCTATATAAATAAAATTATTATTATTATTTTTATTTTATATCAAGTCCTGATCCAATAATGGACAACCCCTTTAAGCTAATGCACTTACGGTCGCCCGTATTGTAGTGAGACTAAGGTAGCCAATTATGTGCTCATACATATAGGTTTGATATTAATAGTTGTTGACAAAATTTATTGGATTTATTGCTTGTACACCTTATGTAGCATAGCATAATTACAAAAGCTAATTGCAAAATGATTTAACAATCTTTTAAGCTGAATTGTGACCGAACCAAACATGAGCTTTCACTTGGTCATAAAACAGCTTAGAAGATAGGTCAGATGAAGAAAGAAAAGCATTACAGGCTGGCGCTATTAGATGAACTCACTGACAGATTCACTGTTGGCTCATTCTCCAGTATCCTATGTACATTGATACTTAGAGGCTGTAGAAGTCAAACTGTTCCTATTGGGAAAAAAATGCTTCGTATACTAAAAATGCAAATAACTTTCAAAGCGACTATAGACATTGGATGTTATCAGGAGAGGAGGGAAGGAATAGGTTGGTTCTACACATGAGACCTACTGCTATTTGCCTTCGTGTCATTTTTGGGCACTGTTGCTAAATTATCTTTTTACAGTTTTTCAATCAGGATGAAGATCTGGACTCTAGTAATTCTCCAACCATAATAAAGATAGAGGAGATCGACGACTGGGATGATGAACAATGTAAAGAGGAGATTCCCACAGATAATAGCTCAGGTGGGTCACATGTCGTAATAAGTGGGCTCTTACATTAGCTGATTATAGGGAACGAGCCTTGCTGGGAAACGATTGCCAAAAAAAATCATCTTTCTTGGCAGCAAATTGTCCTGTGCTATCGAAAACAGTGACGGTCTACGTGCACAATACAATGTATTATTGATCGGAAGCGCGGTGGGCTCGTCTAAGCAGGCGATTACATGTCATCGATTGTAGCTTGCGAGCAGGAACCTCACTACATTTGCTATTTGAGGATGTGTTATTCTGTAATGTCCGTACATATCCCCTCTAAAATGTAAAGTGCTGCGGAATATGTTGGTGCTATGGAAATAAAATGATTATATGACTGTTGATTGGTAAACATGCAGAAGATCGGCAGTCGTTTAATGTCCACCATCGGCCAGTGATAACTAATGTCACTGCCTGAGATAATTTTCTGTACGGAGCGGCGGTATTCAACTGCCATCTTACCAGAGATGGTAACAGCTAATTATTGGGGGGTGCCAGGTCACTATCCCCGTCCAAGATCTAATGACCTAGCCAAATGATAATACCACCATAGAACTTTTGTTGTTTTTTTTTTTGCTGTCCATGACGGCATCACAGAATGGATCCCAATTAAGAACAGAAAGTTTAGAGATATTATTAAACGGGAACTATACTTTCAAGAAACTTTTCAGAATAGACTGTTGCGTGTGTACTTTATATGACTTGTTGTCTCCTCTCCAGGTGCTTTCTTTTATTTTGCAATTGACTCGGAGCTAGTGAGTGTGGACTGGCTGCTATGATCCCTTCAGACATTAGGGATTCCTGCTCTTCATTCCTCAGTTATCACACAGACAAAAGCAGTAGCATCATGGAAGGCACAGCAGTATTGACCAGTGTATTTTAGGATCAGTGTGAATTCAGCTCTGGGGTGACAAAATACTCTGAGTTTTCCTCTGCTTGTTTCCTCTCTGTGCTCCTCTTCATGCAGGATAATAGGTGTAACCTAACATTGTATTTTGTTGGTTGTCCATCCTACCTTGTGCAAAATGCAGTTGAGCTGTTTCGACTTTTTTTTCACAGTGGTTAGCGAGTTCATGAGACAGTGGGGCAGGAAAGAAGTGTCTCATAGGTGGAGAAAGAAGCTGAATTCTCTGATTCAAGATAGATTCCAAAGTTTCTTACATTAACCTGTTCTATTTATTAATTTAAATTTACAGATTCCATTTAAGCTCCTTGGCACCTTCCTCCACCAGTGTTATTTTTACTTTGTGCCTACAGGAGCATGGTAGACTTTTCTTGGTGCTGGTGGCCGCCTATCATGTAAGAGTCTTGACACCTGATGTCAATCAGTCTTCCCTTTCTTCTCCATTGCTTTACAGTCTTCTTCTGGACCTTCTGGGGGGGCTTATGCTGAGCAGTGTCAACACTGGGGCATGCTGGACTTATACCCTCTAATGTTTGAGCTTGTTTTTGTAATCTTGAAAATGGCACTTAAAGGGAACTTGTCACTTAATTCATGCTACTCAAACGACGGGCAGCATGACTGAGAATCTGGCTGCACGATTGCAGCCAGGTATGCTTCACTCTGAAGCACTTCAGCGTTCTTAAGAGTATATGGTTATATTATTAAAAAATAATAAAAATAATATTTATTCTCGACAGATGGCTTCACCAGGAGCTCAGAGGAACATCTGATATCTTCAAATTTTAAAGAAGATTCTGGTATCCCACCAAATGCATATGAAAAACATGCCATTTTACCAGAAAAAGCCTCAACCCTTCACAGTAAAAATCTGTCATCTGATCCTATAAAACAGTTGGTATCTTCTCATTTATCACAGACTGCTAAGGAAAATGAAATACAAAGAAGGGGCTTTGAACATCCAAGATCACAAGGAAAGACGTCATTTATATGTTCAGAATGTGGGAAATGTTATAACCACAAATCAAATCTGGTTAGACATAAGAGAATCCATAGAGGGAAATTGCCATTTTCATGCTCAGAATGTGGCAAATGTTTTACAGATCGATCAAATTTTATTTTACACCAGAGAATTCACACGGGAGTGAAACCATTTTCCTGTTCAGAATGTGGAAGGTGTTTTACAAGGAAATCAATTCTTGTTTTACATCAAAGAATTCACACAGGGGAGAAGCCGTATTCATGTTCAGAATGTGGGAAATGTTTTATCCAAAAATCAGATCTTCTGAAACATCAGAGAACTCACACAGGTGAGAAGCCATATTCCTGTCCAGAATGTGGGAAATCTTTTACACGAAAATCAAATTTTGATATACATCACAGAAGTCACACAGGGGAGAAGCCATTTTCATGTTCAGAATGTGGGAAATCTTTTATCCAAAAATCAGATCTTCTAAGACATCAAACTACTCATACAGGTGAAATGTCATATTCATGCCCAGAATGCGGAAAATGTTTTTCTGATCTCTCAAGTCTTACTACACATGAAAAAATTCACAAAGAGGAGAAGCCACATTCATATTCAGAAAGTGGAAATGACATTAACCAGAAACCACATCTAGTTACTCATCCAGGAAGTCATGCAGTGGATAATCCATTTTCATGCTTAGATTTAAAACCTGAAAAATGTTTTATCCAAAAATCAGACTTTTTTAGTCATCAGACTATTTCTACAGGTCAGATGTCATATTCATGCCCAGAATGTGGAAAATGTTTTTCAGATCTCTCAAGTCTTACTACACATGAGAAAATTCATATAGAGAAGCTTAATCCAGGTTCACAATGTGAAAAATTTGTTAACCAGAAACCACATATTGTTACACATTCGAGAAGTCAAGCAGTGGAGAAGCCATTTTCATGCTCTGTATGTGGCAAATGTTTTACACAGAAGAAAAGTCTTATTGCACATCAGAGAAGTCACACAAGGGAGAAGCCGTTTCCGTGTTCTGTATGTGGGAAATGTTTTACATGGAAATCACATCTTCTTACGCATGAGAGAAGTCACACAGGGGAGAAGCCATTTTCATGTTCTGAATGTGAGAAATGTTTTACACGGAAAGAAAGTCTTATTTCACATCAGAGAAGTCACACAGGGGAGAAGCCATTTTCATGTTCTGAATGTGGGAAATGTTTTACATGGAAATCATATCTTGTTACGCATGAGAGAAGTCACACAGGGGAGAGGCCGTATTCATGTTCTGAATGTGGGAAAAATTTTAACCTGAAATCACATCTTGTTACTCATCAGAGAAGTCACACAGGGGAGAAGCCATTTTCATGTTCTGAATGTGAGAAATGTTTTACACGGAAATCAATTCTTCTTGAACATCAAAAAATTCACATAGGGCAGTAGCCATATTATTATTTTTATGTGTTATAATTCAATTGTACAAGATACACCCCCCCCCACAGACACACACACAAGAATCACAGTAACAAAAATAAAGTTATTATTGTACAAAAAATGAGCAATTTAGAAAATGATGATTGTGAAATGTGTGCAGTTATCAATAAAATTCTGTTATTCAAAAAAAGTGAAAAAAATCCAGATGAATAAAAAGCTGGAAGGAAAGTAAAAGCGCAATAGGGTCTTATCTGGGTATTAAGAGCTACATCTAATCAGATTTTACTCACCAGATAGAGCCCAAACACAGATCCACTGGTCTCCTCGTGACCAGCCAGAGAAAAAAAAAAAAATGGGATAGAAAGGTGGATTAACTCCGTGCTGCTTGAAAGGTAGAAGTCCAAATGGATATTCAGATGAAAAAGTGGCTTTCTTCAACGCATTTCGGAGTACTATGACTCCTTCATCAGGAAACCACAAAATCCAGATAGCACACCTGCATACCAACTATGTGCATATAATACATTGTGTGCAGAATTATTAGGCAAGTTATATTTTTGATGATATTATTAAATAACTGCAGTGCTGTCGGTCAGTACAAAGGGTTAATAAACCTGAATATTTAAAAGTAATGTGGTTTTGTCTTAGGAGAAAATCTGTGCAGAGAATTATTACAAAACTAGTATTATAAAGCAACTCAAAATGTACAAAATTACACTTCTAATATTTAAAACAAAAATCTGTGACCAATATAGCAACAGTCATACGCCTTCCATCCATGGAGTCTGTCAGTTTCTTTGTCTGTAAATATAACCTAGATATGAAACACACAAAAAACTCTGACTGTAATCACAAGGATTTAAAAATGGTGCAAATACTATCACTCCATAGAAAAGCATTTTGTATTAATAGAATTGTTAAAAAAAAAAAAAACACATGAAAAGCAAGGTTGCCTACACAGTGAAAACACTAGGTGGAAGCTTCAGAATAACTACACGACTAAATTAAAAAAATGTATACTAAAGCCAAAGAGCCACAAGGCAGTATTTGCAAAACACCAATTTTTAGCTGCTCAGTATATGGCAAATCAGTAATATAGATAATCGGATTTCAATAAATGTCATGTGTCAAAATGAAGTGAAAAGTAGATTATCTCCTCATCTAGAAAGTCCTGTTAGATGGCATAAAAAAATCAGATATATAATAAACCTAATGGTAATGCCCACAAGAGACATATCATATTGTACAAAAATGCATGGGCCTAGTAGAGATAAATATAGGTCCTGTAGAAGAGAAATTAATGTTCAGGAATAACATCCTGTGATAACAGAGATAGAAAATACAAGAGATTTGAGTTGTATTGTATAAAAAGTGCAACAGAGTACACATCTACGACACTAGTATATAAAGGTAAAAATTACTAGGTCCCTGGAAAATCCATAGCTATAAGTTCAATAGCCCCAATAAGTAAATGTAAAAATTCTATAGTAATCAGTAGACTATGCACACCTGTAAAGAAGGAACCTACATAGTGATGTCGGGAGCCCCGACGCACGTTCATTAACAATATACCGTATTTTCAAACTATAAGACGCACTTTTTTCCTCCAAAAATGTGGAGGAAAATGGGGGGTGCGTCTTATAGTCCAGGGGGAGGTGGGGGAGTGGCAGCGGTCACAGGAGGCTGGAGCCATCTGCTGCGGTGGCTAACTCCTAGTGCCCTCTGCTAAAGAGAAATTAATATTCACTTCATTCCACACCAATGGGCGTGGAAAGGAGTGAGTATTCATTTCTCTTTAATAGCAAGCACAGTGTTAGCCGCAGCAGCTGGGCGTTCTAGGGTACCGGCTCCTTAACGCAATGAATATTCACTGCTTTCCACTCCCATAAGTGTGAAATGCAATGAATATTCCTTCCCTTTAGTAGCGGCACACGTGAAAGCTGGCAACTGCAAGAACCCGGCGGCTGCTGCTAACACTGTGCTTGCTAAAGAGCAATGAATACTCACTGCGCTCCACAAACACAGTCCCGGTGTGGAGAACAGTGAGTATTCTGGCAGCTCTCCTCGGCAGCTTTTAAGCAGCACATGACGTCACTGCAATGCGCTGCTTACAAGCATAAAGTAGCTGTTGGCATAGGAGCAGGACACTGTGAAGCTGCGAATGGAAGGTAAGTAGAATGTTTTTTTTTTTTCTGATGGGGGCCATGCATACCAGGATAATGATGGGGCCATGCATAACAGGAAGGAGATGGGGTCCCTGCATACCAGGATAAGGAGTGGCCCTGCATGCGAGGAAGGGGATGGGGGGCCAGTCATACCAGGATAAGGATGGGGCACTGCATACCAGGACAGAGATGGGGCCAGTCATACCAGGACAGAGATGGGGGCCCTGCATACGGGGATGGGGACCAATCATAGCAGGATAAGGATGGGGCCATGCATATCAGGATGGAGGTGTGGTCCCTGTATACCAGAATAGGGATTGGGGCCATTTATACCAGGCTAAGGATGGGGTCATATATACCAGGATGGAGACGAGGTCCCTGCATACCATGATGGGGAGTGGGGCCATGCATACCAGGATGGGGATGGGGGCCAATCATACCAGGACCTAGATGGGGGTCCCCGCATACCAGGATAGGGATTGGTGCCATACATACCAGGTCGGAGATGGGGGCCCTGCATACCAGGATAGGGATTGGGGCTATGTATACCAGGATAGGGATTGGAGCCATGCATGCATGGGTGGAGATGGGGGCCCTGCATACCAGGATAAGGATAGATCCCTGCATACCAAGATGGAGGCCAATTATACAGGATAAAGATGGGGCCATGCATACCAGGAGAGAGGTGGGGGGCCTGCATACAAGGATGTGGATGAAGGGATCGGGATTGGGGCCAATCATACCAGGATAAGAATGTAAGAATGGAGCTATGCATACCAGGACAGAGATGAGGGCCATGTATACCAGGATGGGGATGAGGGAGCCATGCATACCAGGATGGGGGATATTAAGTATAGAATTGACCACATTTTTTTGCTTCAATTTTTTTCTAATTTCCTCCTCTGAAACCTAGGTGTGTCTTATGGTCCGGTGCATTTTATAGTCCGAAAAATACGGTTGTCACGTGTGCGGTGCCTAGCATGCTGGCTCCTGAATAGAGGTAATATCCTCTTCCTGGTTCTGGGCGGTGTGCGGGACTGGCTTGCTTATTGGATGAAGCAGATCAGGTGATGTGTATATGTGTAATGAGGAGGGTGCAGCCTAAGGGTTACAATGCCCTTTAGCAAAGTGTTCAGAATTATTATACAGCTTGTGTTCCTCAGGCAAAATGGGCCCAAAAAGTTATTTAACTAACTCTGAAAAGTCAAAAACTATGAATGGTTTTACAGATGGATGCAGCACTCTTGAAAATGCTCAGATATTGGGGCACAATCAGAGAATCATTAAATGTTTTGTTGCAAATGTTCACCAGAATCACAGAAAACATATTGAGAAAAAAATCTGCCAAAGATTTGAGAAGAATCAAACTTGAAGTGACCAGGATGCCATTAACATAGTTAGTAACATAGTTAGTAAGGCCAAAAAATACATTTGTCCATCCAGTTCAGCCTATATTCCGTCAGAATAAATCCCCAGATCTACGTCTTTCTAAAGAACCTAATAACTGTAAGATACAATATTGTTACGCTCCAGGAAGACAGCCAGGCCTCTCTTGAACCCTTCGACTGAGTTCGCCATCACCACCTCCTCAGGCAAGCAATTCCAGATTCTCACTGCCCTAACAGTTGGTGGAAAAACCTCCAGACGCAGAGAATGTCCCCTTCCTTGGTATAAACAGATCCTTGGAGAGATATTTGTATTGTCCCCTTATATACTTATGCATGGTTTTTAGATCGCCCCTCAGTTGTCTTTTTTCTAGACTTAATAATACTAATTTTGCTAATCTCTCTGGGTATTGTAGTTCCCCTATCCCTTTTATTAATTTTGTTGCATTCCTTTTTACTCGCTCTAGTTCTATTATATCCTTCCTGAGCACCGGTGCTCAAAACTGTACACAGTACTCCATGTAACCAGGGATTTGTACAGAGGCAGTATAATGTTCTCATCATTTGTATCCAGACCTCTTTTAAAGGGAACCTGTCACCCCCAAAATGGCTGGTGAGGTAAGCTCATCGGCATCAGGGGCTTATCTACAGCATTCTGTAATGCTGTAGATAAGCCCCCGATGTTACCTGAAAGAGGAGAAAAAGACGTTAGATTATACTCACCCAGGGGCGGTCCCGCTGAGGTCTGGTCAAATGGGCGTCTTAGGTCCGCTCCGGCACCTCCCATGTTCATTCCATGACGTCCTCTTCGGGTCTTTATGCCGCGGCTTTATGGAAAGGTCAGAGAGGTCCGGCGCCTGTGCACTGCAGTACTTTGCTCTGCCCTCAACAGGGCAGACAAAGTACGCCTGCGCCGGAGCCGCGGCGTAAAGACCCGAAGAGGACGTCATGGAATGAAGATGGGAGGCGCCGGAGCGGACTGGAGACACCCATCCGACCTGACCGCACCGGGACCACCCCTGGGTGAGTATGATCTAACGTCTTTTTCTCCTCTTTCAGGTAACATCGGGGGCTTATCTACAGCATTACAGAATGCTGTAGATAAGCCCCTGATGCCGGTGAGCTTACCTCACCAGCCATTTTGGGGGTGACAGGTTCCCTTTAATGCACCCCATGATCCTGTTTGCCTTGGCAGCCTTTGCCTGGCACTGGCTGCTCCAGGTACGTTTATCATTAACTAGGATCCCCAAGTCCTTCTCCATGTCAGATTTACCCAGTGGTTTCCCATTCAGTGTGTAATGGTGATATTGATTCCTTCTTCCCATAACCTTACATTTATCATTGTTAAACCGCATCTGCCACCTTTCGACCCAAGTTTCCAACTTATCCAGATCCAGCTGTAGCAGAATACTATCTTCTCTTGTATTGACTGCTTTACATAGTTTTGTATCATCTGCAAATACCCTCCAGTGCTGTCATAATCCAGAAGTGCAACCTCCCTGAAGGCCAGAAGTACAAGGTGTTAAGTGCTCAGAGACGCGACTGAGGAGAGGAGGCTGAACCAGACCACTACTTAGGTAGACACAGAAGTGGAAACATTAAGACTGGGCAAAGTCATATATAAAGACAGGTTCTTCACAGTTTTTATGGGATGATGAGATGAGAGTGAGACTGGATCTGGATGAAGCAGGTAGATGGCCAATTCCTGGGTCAATAATGGGCACAGACCTCCACTTCCACTCAGACGCCAGCAGGGTGGAGGTGGGGTACAGCTATGGGTTGATATAATTAAAAATGAGCCAGTTGGCGGGCGTGTCTGTGGTGCCCCAGGGTCCTGGTTGTCGCAGTGGTATTGTTTTCCTCTCGGGGAGAGTGATGCTACGTTTGGAGGCAAAGAAGGATAACTGCATCCAGGTATCACAAACATGCAACACATTTCACACTCCAGACCACCAGGGGGAGCTTCTGCTCCTATTTATTAGGTCACTCCCCTTATATAACTGGTAGTCTGTAGGGAAAGTGAGTTCAGTTCCTGGCAGAGCTCCAGACAGGAGTTCTGTTAGCTCCAGACCAGAGTCCGCACCGCGTCTGAATTGGGCACGCACAAAAGCTACAACACATACCAGTAGGTCTGTTTTTTTTTCTCTAAGTATTCTTATACAGACACTGCAGTCACATGTGCCTACTGACACGCTAGTCGTGTCTACCCTCCACTGTTCCAACAGTACGTAACTGATGAAGGTCCTGCCTTTTGGACCGAAACGTTTTGTGGTGTACTACATTAAATTCTTCACTTGAGCATCTAAGTTGAGTGCAAGGTTTTCATTTTATCTATTGTAAGGTGTGGGAACCTACCTTTGCACCTCCATCCAGTGGTGCACGCGCTCTTGTTTGTTACAGAGTCTGAGGAGGACAGAAGGTTAAAGGAGCTGTGCATGCCCTCAGAGCTGCAGCTCCCAGAAAGAGACATTGACAGGCAGAACTGTATTGCAGCGAGCGTGAAGGAAGTCAAAGCAAAGGAGAGGAAACCAGAAGGGGACCAGCCTTGCTCAAGCTGTCTCCTTCTGTGGCGCAAAATCCCGGTAGCTGGAACACCGAGGGAGTAAGGACCTCTTCGCCTTATTTCAGAGACCGGCAGGACAGCTATTTGCAAGTTACCTGTCCGCACCTACACCCAGGAGGCACGGTGACAACTACAGTGCCGGGTTATCTAAGAGACCCTATAAACAGGCTCAAGTCACCAGTCATATGGGTTTTGTCCTATCCTATATGGGGGACAGAGAGAATGAAACACCACATCTGTGAGACCCTTATGTGAATCCATAGGCAGTAAGGGACTACACCACCGCAGCGCAAGGGAAGGCTACTAATTTCCACCTGGACAAGGGGATTCTGGACTTGCCTCCAAACCGGCCGGATTCTGCCTGCCCTGTGATCTGGTGCTCTGGACTGTGGATGCTGAAGTCTTCAGTAAAGGTAAAGAGACTGCAACCTTGTGTCTCTGCACCTCTCACCATACCACCATCTACACACCGGGAAGCCCTGGGGACATACTTCACCTGTGGGAAGGTATACCATCTAGCTCCCATAACATCACCCCAGCGGACCCCTTAAAGCAGCGTCGGTCACCCTGACCCAATACCACAGGTGGCGTCATGAACATTCCCCTGAAAGACCTTTCCCTTTTACACGGACGTCCCAGGGCCACAGACCGGGTCAGCCACCGTGACATCCCCCTTTGAACTGCAGGACCCGGTACCGAGTACCCCCTTGCCCTGACGAGGCGCTCCATGTCCAGATGCTGGCCTGAGCAGACGCACAGTTACAGGGCTCATGCCAGGCTCCCTGCTTTTGCGGCTTGTGCCGCCTGCATCAGTGTTTTCTTTATTTTCCCAATGAGTCCCAGAAGAGTGAGATCAATGCATGCATTGATTAAGATCTGACACGATCAAAACGCCTCGCATATTTCTTGTACCTAAGCATTCGCATGTATGCAAGGAGTTATGGAATTGAAGGAATTTTAAGGAACTAATAAAGAAACATTGTTTTATGGAGCCGGAACGCTTTTCTTCTGTTGCTGCATCTTCTCTCGTCATGGTCCTGGACGAAGTTCAGAGCACCTGCGTCTGATCGGTGAGCTGGCTGAGGTTTATATAACCATAAACCTTTTTTTTTTTTTTCTCTGCTTAGTGATAAACTTCTCCCCAGGATAGATTCCCATCCACTCATGTAAGGGTGTTTAAGATGTTGGCCCTCCTCAGGACAATTTAGCATCCGATATATATCCAAAATTAATCCTCTGGTTGACGTGCCCCTTTTGCAAATCCTCTCAAAATCAGTAGGCATAGACACCTTCGAGCTACCATAAAGCGAAAAGGCAAAATGTCTGATTTGCAAGTACTGGAAGAACTCTTTATTAGAAATGGCAAATTTAGACTTGATGGTATCAAATGAAAGAAGCTACAGCGTGTCCCCCTCTACCAGATCCGCAAACCTGAATAATACTGCAGAAATCCATGGATGGACCATTGCAAGGTTGATATATGAAAAAGATCATAGGTGAATTAGGACCCAACAAAGAAACTTACTTTAGTGGATGTAGTTGACCACAGTAACGAGTTTGGATGAATAGAAGCCATCCATAATTTTTCTATCTCTGTCCATTAGTTGTAAGCCCACAATAAAATCCACGAGGGAATCCTTTTAGGGTTTTATCGTATCATCTCCGCTAATGGTTCTATGCACAAGACGTATAGTAGAGGAGATAAAGGGCAACCCTGTCGAGTGTCTTTTGAGATAGTAAACGAAGGAGAAGTGTGAAAAGGCAATTTAATTGAGGCTGGCCTGAAGGGGAGCTATACAATGCACTAATGGCTGTCATGAAGTGACCCAAAATTCCAAAGATCTTTAAAGTCTCAAACATAAAGGACCAATCTAAGCGGTCAAATGCCTTTTCCACGTCTAAACTCAATAGGTGGGACTGTGAATTATTTTTATTAGAAACTTCAATTTAATATAATAACTTTTGGGTATCTTTCGGGGTATCTTCTATCACATACACCCCTCAAAGTGACTTCAAATGTGATGTGGTCCCTAAAAAAAAATGGTTGGTTCCAAAATTGTTCTGGTGTAAAGTAGACATGTCATAAATGTTAGGTACCAACTATTTTGTGTGACCTATATCTGTGATTTAAGGGCATGAAAATTCAAAGTTTGAAAATTGCTAAATTTTCATCAAATTTATTTTTTTGTTCAGAAATAAATGCAAGTAATTTGAAAGAAATTTTACCACTTCCACGAAGCACAATATGTCATGAAAAAAACAATCTCAGAATCACCGGGATCCATTATATTATAACCACAAAATTTGACAGTAGTCAGAATTGTAAAAATTGCGTTGGTCATTAACGTGCAAACCACCCTCGAGGTAAAGAGGTTAAAATGTAAAAACTGACTATTTTTTTGCTTAAAATACAAAGGAAATGTGTCATCTTTAACTCTAGGCCTTTTAGAGATCATATCATCTTCCACGCTTTTACATGCTACTGTATACAGTTCTGTTACGTACAAAGCACAGTGATATACACATTACACACATTGTGCACACATACATACACACACTCTATTAATACATTCTGATCACGTCTAAACGTTAGCTCCTCCAGCACAGATCACCGCCAGCACAACAGAGCCCAGGGACCACTCGGCCACCAGGTCATGTGATCTCCTAACTCCTCCCACCCATGTGTGACATCACCGCAGGTCCTGTAAGCACAAAACGACCATATATCCAGTGTGCTGGCTCTGCAGGTGGAGGTATGTGGAGAATCCCCATTATTGTGTGCAGGAACCATTAACCCCTTCACAAGCAACCGTTTTGGGGCCTTAATGATCAGCTGATAATTTTTGGTTGTTTCTCACACCGTCTCACTGCCGGAAGCAGCACTTTCTTACATTTCCATTGTTGTGGACACACGTGCTGATTTTTTTTGCGGGACGTGTTGTATTTTACAATGTTTACAATATAACATTTCATTAACTTATATATTTCTTTTTCTTAGAGGGGATTAGAGATAACTAGTAATTTCTTCATTGTTTTCTGGCTGTGAAATGTGAGCCATTCGCCGTGTATAAAAAATGTGTTGGTTTTATGCTATGGGTCTTCTTGTAATTTCTCTTTTTGGTCGTTCACGACGCAGTACATTAACGTTTTTTGTTTATAAAGTTAGGTCCACACAGGCGTATAATATACTTTCATCCAGGAAAAAAATGGATCATTGTCATCAGCATTGTCGCCCATACGCTTTCTGCATGGCCTCCGTTAATATACATCAGTTAGTACAATTCTAGAAGTCCAAATACAATTTCATATGTTGAAGAATTGCAAAATATCCATACAAATTAGATACTTGTCGATGATTCGTACGTAATCTAGTTTTCTTTTTGTGCACCAATAGACTTGAATAGTCGAGTCTCATCCGACATACGGAAAAGACTGGAGTATGCTGCCACCTTTTTCACGTAAACATTTGGTCTGTGTAAAAAAAAATGGTATTCTCAACAACCTTATTGAACAACACCATCCGAACGTCGCCTCATACTAGTTGTAGAAGTTGTAGGATTAATGAGGTTTGCCCACAATAGTCATGAATAAATTTCTGATTCCTGGGAACCCCCACCCCCAAAATGATACGAAGCTTTATTGGAGAGAGGGTATGCTCGGCTATCTATCGCTCCATTTAGTGTCTGTAAGGGTGAATAAAGATGAGTGGACTTTAAATGAAAGGATATCTTTAAAGAAATTGTCCACTACAGGACAATGCAGAGTGCAGAGATGAGCTTTGCGCAACTACGGTCCAGGTTAGTGCTCTTTTTACCATGGACAGGAGCTGCACAAATTTCCTGATCTTCCGGGTTTCCCAGTGCGGCGTTTTATTCGCTGGTAGGACGTGATGTCATTTGTGTAGCGCACAGGTGACAACCCACCATCCCGGCACATCATAAGTCAAGGCTAGGATGCTGGAAAATCAGGAAATTCTTGCACGTTGTCAGGACCATTGCAAGAGATCACTGACCTGGACCAGTGTCATGCTAAGCGATCGTGCTGCACAAAGTTAAAAAAAAAAATCTATACTTACCTCACGAACTTGCGACGTTTCCTTTGCTCTTGGCTCTTTGTTCCCCGCCGGTTTCCCAGCTTATAAAACGTCACATTACTAGGACCCTTTCACCCATAAGAGGAGACCAATACTATTAGACATGTGTGATAGTTGACGGCCCTGTTGGACATTTTGCATTGGAACCCACAAGCTTCACATTACGCCACTGGCTGTTTGTACAGATTAGTTGAATGCAACATTGCAGTCAATGAGGATGCGCATGGAGGTAGTCAATCAACGCTATTTATTTTACTACCACAGAAAGGAAATTTAATTAGAGGGATGTGTAGTTCTACATAGATATAGGGCGGTAAACACAATGTTAGGAGTAATAACAATAAGAGCATTACAGTACTTTACGACACTTTCTAAACTAAATGCAACATCTTAATCAACGTTCTGTTTGTATACGATGTTCTTATTATTGAAAAGTTGAACGAATATTGATGCCTTTTTATCTTAGCTGAACATGCGTCACTCTCAACAATAGGCCCGTCGCTGTCGTATTATCTACAAGTGCCTTTGATTGCTACACTGGCACTAACGAGGGTCATCGCTACATGCCGCTAGGCCGCAAGTCCCCATTATGTGAGTCGCTTGGTACCACATGTGTTCATCATATTGGCCAAATTCATTCCCTGAAGTGTGGCCACGGCCCACACCCTGTACCATGTATCTACCCTGGAAGTAACGGCACGGTTCACTCAAGACTTCTCGTCAGCATGGCAGATGTCCTGTCTTGTCCAGAAACCAGCGTCTGACCTTCGGTGCTTGACCTGCAGAGTCTGGATGTCGGGTCTTGGATGGCAGTCTGGGCTTCGGGTCTTGACCAACCAAGTCTGGGCCTCAGGTCTTGACCGGCAAAGTCTGGCCTTCAGTGCTTGACCAACTACGTCTTCATGCTCCAGTGTCAAGCCACTCTTTGCTTGCTAAAGTTCTGACGCGGACACAAGTTCGATACACTGTTCACATGTCCTCTCCTTCTCACATGCTGGCACTGACTGAGTTCCCCCCTCACCATCCCAGCCTTTTATATTTAACAACTGCGCCACAGCTATCACCTGACCCGGCATTCCTCTTCAAGTTCTTTCCTCTGGGAATGTTTTCCCCATCTTTTAGTTCCTGCCTGCACTGCTCAATCAGCAGATGGCAACATTTGGCATTGAGTGCTTTGGAATGTTGATTAACCACATCTTCTGCGCTTCACCTCCTTGCAGCTGCAGCCTTCATTGTTTCATCTGAGCGCAATAATAGTTTTACGTAACTCATTTTTGTCAACTTTTTTGGCATGAACTTTGTATTTACAGCAAAACCGCACAGCTATGAATCGTAAACACTCCCTCTTGGTTCCTCATGTGGGTTCCTCCTGGATATGTTGCTTTTCTGATTTTTGGTATTTTTGTGCCATATATATGAAATTGTAAGCTTCTTATATAGTGAGTTGATAAAGTAAGTTAAAAAATATATCATTTACATGGGATTTTGAATAATTTTAATTTTGCACGTTTTCTATTCTTTCAGGTTCTTACAATACTTTCTCCACCCAGTTGATATCTTTTATATGTAAGAGAATTTTTGCTGATTGTCAAGGATGGATATGAACAAAGACAAGATGGTAGAGAGTATATTGAATCTCACCCTAGAGATCCTCTACCGTCTTACAGGAGAGGTGAGAGATTCTGGTGATGTCACATTACATCATCTATGGTAATAATAGATGATATGACCGGAGAGCTGAGGACTCTTGAAATGTCTGCAGTGAGATTTATTACTGTGTTTCTCCATACACAGGGTTACGCAATAGTGAAGAAGACCTCTAGTGATCACTGTCGGGTGCCTGTGTCTGAAGGATGGGAAGGAAATTTGAGTCCAATCACAGGGTCTCTACCTCCCCTCCGGACACATGGGGACATCAATGACCAGAAGATCCTAGAGCTCATATACAAGATGATTGAGCTGCTGACTGGAGAGGTGACACTGCTGGGAATGTTGGGACATTATACAGTGACGCTATGAAGGGATCGGGGGGATGATGGTATCATTGTATGTGACAGGTTCCTATAAGGTGTCAGGACGTCACCGTCTACTTCTCCATGGAGGAGTGGGAGTATCTAGAAG